>NW_026585504.1:16635244-16709940 GCF_907164565.1 Psammomys obesus
ACACACACACACACACACACACACACACACACACACACACACACACGTAGGAAAGAAAAAAACCTTATTTTATTATCTAAACGGACTCAATGCCAGCTATACTTTTATTGTTTGTTAATACCTTCTGAGATAGGGTCTTACCATGTAGATATGATCCTGCCCAGCCATGGCCCCATTCTCAGTTCTACCATATTCTTTGTTCATTAACATAAAATGGTTTCATGCAAGGGTAGCAATAAAGCATAAACACAGCATGCAGGAGGCCCCTGTGTTCAATCTCTAGCAAACTTCTCCAAACAATTATCATTAAAGTAACTTACCCTTCTAAGATTCTCAGCAGTGTTGTCATTTTGTCAGAGTTAGTATTGTAGTAAAATGTGGGTTTTTATCTTTAGAAAATGGGGTCATTCATTTCTCTGCAGAGGATTATTTTAGCTTTGCTGCTTACCTACTGGCTCTCCAAAGGTCATGATGAGTTCTACTGAGTCATAAACAAAGGTAAATACAGCTTGATCATCACTCCACTCAATGATATCCCACTCAGACAAACTAGAAAAGGATAAACAAGAAAAGTAAGTCTTTCTTCTTTTCTAATGCTAGGGATCAATGCAAGAAATTACTAGCTCAAATGAACAGTTTTTGATACCATTCAGATAGTACCAATAACAGCTACTATTTTTGCAGCCCATTGGATTGGAAAATAATATTTTGATTTAAATAATTTGAATGGCAAGATTGGGTAGGGTACACATTTTCAATCCTAGCCTTTGGGGGGCTGAAGCAGACAGATCACCTTAAGTTTTAGGTCAGCCTGTATTACACAGTGAGATGTTGTCTTTTTGCTTGTTTTTTTTTTTTTTTTTTTTGAGACAGGGTTTCTCTGTGTAGTCCTGGACTCACTTTGTAGACCAGGCTGGGGATCAAGGATCATCCACCACCACACTGGATGAGATGTTGTGTTAACATACAAAACAAGTACTTTGACAACATATAATAAAATGAAAACAATATAAAGAATATTGGTTTGATCCTTGTGCAAGGATAATACAAAAATTTGTGATAATTTTCATACATACATGTATATATGGACACTGATCACCAATAGAAAGTTTATCACCAATAAAAACCTTCTGAGGAAAAACAACACAAAACGTTGAAAAATATGACTGCATCATCTTGTGGGTTTTGTTTGTTTTGGGTTTTTGTTTTAGTTTTGTGTCTGTGTATCAAGTTATTGCTGTATACTCCTGGTTGGCCTAGAACTTACCATGCAGATGAAGCTGATAAAGAGCTTACAGCAATTCTTGGGCCTCTAATTCCCAAATACTGGATTGTTCAGACATGATTCAATCTTATATATTTGAAAGAAATCAGAACTCAATCTTGAGTCATATATTGGAAGAGAGGGGGCCCTTTTTGATAAAAAAAAGTACTAAAGATATGTCTTTAAATGTTCATCTTGCCAGGCGCGTTGGCACATGCCTAAAATCTTAGCACTCTGGGAGGCAGAGGCTAAGGCAGGTGGATCTCTGTTATTTTGAGGCCAGCCTAGTCTAAATTGTGAGTCCAGGACAGCCAAGCCCTGTCTCAAAAAAAAAAAAAAAAAAAAAAAACAAACCCAAATCTTATCTTATGAGTATATGTATGTGCCTGATTATATGTGTGTGCACTACATGATGTAGGAGCCTGCTGAGGTTCCTACACTGGATCCCCTAGAACTAAACTTATAGGTGGTTGTGAGCTGCCATGTGGATGCTGGGAAACGAAGTGGGTTATTTGCAGGAACAAATGCTTAACAACTTAACTAGCTCTCCAGCCTCAGAAATACTTAAAGGCATTTTAAACTTAACACATGGTCCTAAATGTTTCTACCTTAGTTTTGAAGGACACTGACTTTTTTTCAAAAGTCTGCACAATAATATAGGTTAGTAGTTCTCAACCTTTTGAGGGTCAAATAACCCTTTCACAGGAACTGCTTAAGACCACTGTAAAACATAGATATTTACATTATAATTCAAACAGGAGTTATGAAGTAGCAGTGAAATAATTTTATGGTTGGGGGTCACACAACATGAGGAACTTTATCAAAGGGCTGTAGAGTTAGCAAGGTAAGACTCACAGCTGTAGGCATTTAAAGCTGAAATTGCTAGGTGTTGTGATGTTGCAGGGTGACGTTGGGTATTCCCGAGAAGATGAGGCATAATGATTGCTTGGACCCAGAAATTCTAGGCCAACCTGAGCAACAAGGGAAAGGCTCCAAAAAACTATAGTAATATATAAGGTACAGGATAGAACAAAAACTGAGTAACACCTGCTTTTTCTTACCTCAATTGATCCAGTAATTCTTCAGTATTAGTTGTTTGTTCTTTTATAAATTCTATCTGAGCAAGAGTCTGTGTTTTCTGTGTCTCTACTTCTAAGAACTTCCTGCAAATAAAATCAGGTATTTACAGAAAAGCAAAGTATTTGTTAGTGAGTTCAGTGTTAATGAAATATCTGGAAGATGGGCAATGACTCAGTTGATGAAAAAAGTTTCCTTGTGAAAGCATGATGACCTAAATTTGGATACCTGGCCAAGCAATGCCGTGCATGTCTGTAACAGTGTTGGGGACAGATCTGTCAGAGACAGATGAATCCTGGTGCTTGTTGACTAGTCAGTCTAATGAATTGGAGAAGTCTGGGTTTAGTGAGAGACTTTGTCTTAAAAGATAAGGTAGAGGCTGGCCATGGTGGTATACACCTTTGATCCCAGCACTGATGGCAGAGGGAAGCAGATCTCTATGGGTTCAAAGTCTGTCTGCATCTACAAAGTAAGTCCCAAGACTGCCAGGGATACATAGTGAAATACAGGCTTTAATAATAATAATTTTTTAAAAAGGTGGAGCAAGACACAGAGACACCTGATATCAATTCTGGCTTCCACATTCAGGGCAGTACACCTACACACACATACACTATACATATAAACTATACATTAAATGTCTTATGATGAGATATAAGCTAGATAGCTATCAATGAGATCATTAAAAACACAAAACATTGATATAGATCTAATTAGAAATAGTATATAGTATTGACTCTCAATTTTAGATCAAATAAGTTGTCTTTGGGTTTCCATGTTCTTGAAACATGATTATTAAAATTTATTATCTTTATTTTTATTTAAGAATAAATGCAATCCCTTTCTTTGATGAGATTAGGTCTCACTCAAACTCAAACGGGGTAGGAACTTACTTCAGGCTAGCCTTGAATTTACAAGAATCTTCTTGTTTCAGCCTCCTAAATGCTAAGATTATAAGCATGTACCAACATACCCAGAGTTCTGTCAACTTAATTTCAATCAAATATTACTATCTGTCAAATAAATGTTTGTCAACTCAAATTTTACTTATCATTATTTACATGCAATTTCTTTCTTTTTTAAAGAAATGATTTATTTTATTTTATATACATTGGCATTTTCCTATATGCCTGTCTGTGTGGGGGTATAAAATCTCCTGGAGCTGGATTTATAGAGACAGTCATAAGCTGCCATGTGTATGCTGGCAATTGATCCTGGATCCTCTGGAAGAACAGACAGCACGCTTACATATGTATACATGTATGTATGTATGTTTTTTCAAAACAGGGTTTCTCTGTGTAGCCCTGGCTGTCCTAGACTCCCTTTGTAGACCAGGCTGGCCTCAAACTCACAGAGATCCGCCTGCCTCTGGCTCCTGGGTGCTGGGATTATAGGCCTGTGCCACCATGCCCGGCCAGACAGTACTCTTCAGTGCTAAGCCACCGCTTCAGCCTCTACATTTAATATCTTCTAATTTTAAAATTAAGATTCATAAGCCAAGAAATATAAAATGTAGAAGTCTTACACAACAGTAAAATAGTGAAATATTTATTTTCTTTAATATTTCAAATATAAGAAATATTACCTTTGATGATTGCCTCATAAAATATTAATTATAACCAAAAACACTGCTGACTGAAATGTTCTCTAGGACCTAATTCAAAGTGGAATAAAATCCTTATATACATAAATAAAAGGCTCATGGTTCTTGTAAACCTCTGGAGGTAAGAGGCCTTGTGGACTTCACTTTTATATTTTCTTCACAAAATACATTTTTTTAAAGAAGTATTTGTTTCATGTTGTTTGTGTGTACAGCATGTACATGCCTAGTGCCCATGGAGGTCAGAAGAGGGTGGTGAATTTCCCCAGAACTTGAGTTACAAAGAGTTGTTCAGTGGGAAGCAAACTTAGGTATTTCTGCAAGAACAAGTTCTCTTAACCACTGAGCCATCGCTCTAGCTGATGCCTCCTCTATATGTGGGTGTATGAGACACAGAGAGAGAGAGAGAGAGAGAGAGAGAGAGAGAGGCGGAGAGGTGCACATGTGTGTGTGAATGTATTGAGAGAGACAGGATGTCACTACATAGCCTTGGTTAGGGCTACCCTGAAGCTCCCCATGCAGACCAGGTGGAACTAAAATGCAGAGATTAAATCATTAGTCACCGTATCTAGCAACTTCATACTTTTTAAACATTCAACTGTTAGCTGACCTTTGAAGCTCTTCCTCTTCAGTTTTCAGCTGTTCCAGTTCTAAGAAAACAAAACAAGCATAAAAAGAACACCAGTAGAAAGTTAACCACAAAAATCATTTTAGTTTACTGTGAATTCTGACCCAATCTCATGTAACATTTAACTGAACTCAACAGAGCTTTTCTCTCAGGACTTACCTCCTTAACTAAATAAGTTACCTTTTTCTGCATCTCTCATTTCAGAATCCCATTCTTCCATTGGATCATCTTTCTCTTCACTCTCCAAATTCTTAGTTTCTAAGGTAAACATCAAGCAATAGAGAAACTCCAGTCAAAAGTAAATCATTAAATATCAGAGAAATAGATGGCTCAGAATGAAATACTGGTAATATTCACAAAAACTCATCATCCTCTGCTAATAAAGTCCTGAACTACAATTTTATAGACTTCTGTTAACAGATAAATGAACTCTGAGCTAATGACAGATGTGTCACCTGTACTTATAAAAAGCATTTATTATTATTATTTGTGTGTGTGAGTGTGACTATGGTATGTATGTGTATGAGTGTAGGTGAACACCAAGGTCAGAAGACAACTTTTGGGAATCAGTTTTTCCCTCCCGTCATGGGTTCCGAAGATCAGAACTCAGGTCAGCAAGCTTATGCCACAAGCACTGCTGGCCCTTCTCTAGTACTTTAGAGACGAGGTTTTGCTTAGACACTGCTCAGGATAGCCATAAGCTTGTCATCTTCCTGTCAAAGTCTCCCAAGTAATTAGGATTACAGGTGTATCACCATGCCCAGTTTGTTTCAGGTTAGCATTTAAAATATTTTTCTATTTGACATAGCATGTAGGCAAGCTGGTCTCACTGAGTAAGCTGATGATGACCATTGATCCTCCTGTCTTTTCCTACTACGGACTAGGATTAAAGGTAAAAGGTATGTGTCACTATGCCTACTCCAAGCTTAATTTTTATCTCAAAGATACCACTCCCTATTTGAGTTGGGGTTTCACTATGTAACTCAGCCTGGTTTGGAGATTCTAACTCAGGCTTTAGAGTGCTTCAGATTATAGATGTACACCATGACAATCAGCTTGCATTTACTTTTCATCTCTTCAAACCTGAACTCTATATGACTATTAGTACTTAATATACATATAGCTGGTTCTCTGTTTATGAAAACATTTAGAGTTCCTTATGAGGCTGTCCTGTGTCTAGCCCCAATAACTAATCTGGCTTTGGTTTAGATCACATTTCCTTTTGTTCTCTATTTTACTTTGATGTATCTTCAAACACAAGTAGTTGGCATATTGTTGTTATAAAGAAAAAATGAAAATCCCATTCTATTTAGCAATAAAGACTCAGGAGCCAGATGCTGGGGTGAAACCTGCTAGTTCAGAGAGGCAGAGAAAGCACCAGCTGACCTTCCTTCTCAGCTCAGGTCCGGATGGAAAAAAACCAAAAGGCTCACTAGCTCAATTGACAGCTCAAGAGGAAAAGGCTAAAAAACCCAAGGCTGAAGGTTTGTTAGCTCAAACCCCAAAAGCTAGAAGCTGAGGAGCTGAAGCCTAAGCTTCAGAGCTTACGCTAAAAGCTATTTCTATTTCTACATACTGTCTTAGATATCCCTCAACTCAAAGTCCCTCCTACTCTTCAATCCCTCTCAGCTGGTTTCTTGTTCTACCTCTTAACCTACGGTTAACTTTATTAAATCCTGTGTACAGAAAGCTCTTGGATTAAAAGCATGTGCTAAAGCCTGGGTGAACCAAACCATAATCACTTTTTTTTATAATAAAAAAGTTCTTGGATTAAAAGTGTGTGAAAGGGCTCAGCCACATAAAAAAAACAGGGTTTTACAGTTCACAATTTTGGGGTTCACAATGTGATCAAATATCCTGCAAAAGTATATTCTTTACATGTATTAATTCTCAATAGTCTGTTGTTCTCTCTCTGTGTGTGAATGCACATATATCTGGGTATGTGTTTTTTTTTTAATAATTTATTTAATTTTTATTTTATATACATTTAGTGTGAAGGTGTCAAGATCCCTTGAAATTGGCATTACAGACAGTTGTGAACTGCCATGTGGGTGCTGGGAATTGAACCTGGGTCCTTTGGAAGAGAAAACAGCACTCTTAACCACTGAGCCATCTCTCCAGCCCCCTGGGTATGTGTTTTAAAGAAACCATTTCACTCTGTAGTTTAAAAGCTGGCCTCACACTCACAGCAACCAACATGCCTCAGCTTTTCAAGTGACGAGATTAGAGATGTGGAACATGCCTGGTTTCTTTTATTTTTTATACTCCTATTCATCTTTCAGATCTTATCTGAAAAGTCTCTTCTGTACAGGTAAAGCAGCTCTGAACTCTTCACTAAGTCAGACTTCTATTGAAGTATCTCAGCCCCTTATAACATCTTCTAAAGGATTTACTATAAAATTGTTTTTGCTGAGGAAGGATGTTTTGGTGTTTTTGTTTTCTTGAGGAAAGGTCTTATATAACATAGGCTAGCCTCAGACCCCTGACTCCATTTCCTACAATCTGAGAAGCTAAACGTGTAATCCCACACCCAGTTTATTTGTTTAGTGTCTAGAGTTGCTTCTCGGTTAAAAGTTCCATAAGGAGTGAGCATGGCAGGATATATACGTAATCCCAGTCCTGGGGAGGTTGAAAACGGAGGTTCAGTAGTTTATGGCCACTCTCAACCACTTTAGAAGTCAGTCTAAAGTACATGATATCCTGTCTGAGGGAAAAAAAAAGTTCCACAAGGAGTGTGTTCCAATTTGCTTAGTTTGCATGACTTGTATATGTCGACTGAGTGCCATGCACTCAACATATAAAAGGTATGCAAACTAAGCAAATTTGTAAAATGAGTAATGAAAGAAGAGTAGCCATTTAGTGCTACCTAAAGAGGGAAACACAGCTGTTGCTTGTTTTTTGAAGTCCTGAGAAGAGTAAATCCAAAAATTTGAAAATACTCTACCATTGAGCTATGCCTTTAATCCCAGCACTCAGGAGGCAGAGACAGATGGATCTCTGTGGGTTCAAAGCAAGCCTGGTCTACTGCATGAGCTCCAGGACAGCCAGGGCTACATAGAGAAACCCTGTCTCAACAACAACAACAAAAAGAATATGAGCCAATGAGACAGTTTGGCAGGTAAAGCAAGCCTGAGATAGATCCCAAAATATTCAAAGAGAACTGACACCCAAAAGTTGCCTTCTGACCTCCATATGTCCTCCAAGGTACAGATAGCCCCAGAACACACTCAGAATAAAAGTGTAAATAGGGGCTGGAGAAATGACTCAGCAGTTACCAACACTGCCTGCTCTTCCAGAGGAGCAGGTTTGATTCTTAGCACTCACATGCAGCACACAATCATCTCAGGCCAGTTCTGGGGAACCTGATGCCTTCTTTTCGCCTCCAGGGGTACTGTATGGATACAGTGCACATGGAGGCAAAACACTCATATGCTTAAAATTACAAGAAGAAGAAGAAGAAAGAAAGAAAGAAGGAAAAAGAAAAAAGAAATATCTTGGGCTGGAGAGATGGCTCAGAGGTTAAGAGCACTGTCTACTCTTCCAGAGGTCCTGAGTTCAATTCCCAAAAACCACATGGTGGCTCACAACCATCTATAATGAGATCTGCTGCCCTCTTCTGGCATGCAGGTTGTACATTCAGGCAGGACACTATAGTAAATAATAAATAAAACTTAAAAAAAAAAATCTTAAAACAATAAAGGTGCGGGGGGCAGAGACAGGTGAGCCTTTGTGAGTTCGAGGTAAGCCTGATCTACAAAGTGAGTCCTGGAGAGCCAAGGGTACACAGAGAAACCCTGTCTTGAAAAACCAAAAAACCCAAACTTAAAATTACACACACTAAGGAACAAACAAACAAACAAACAAACAGGTGTGATTAAAAAAAAAAAAAACACGAAAACAAAATACTGGGCATGGAGGCACTCCATGTAATATCAGTACTCAGGAGGCAAGGCAGAAAGATCCCAAGTTCAAGAGTAGGTTAGGCAAATCCAAGCCAGTTTGGGTTACACACACTCTGTCCCCCAAATAAGCAAAACTATTCAACATTATGGTATAGGTTATGAAGAGCTCTGCAAAAGAACTTAATTTTCTGGGCATCTCTTCTTTATTGCATAGTAAATGAAATTTTATTATCATTTTTTAATTACCTTTATTTTGTGTGAGAAGGTACGTAGCACAGCATGCCTATGGAGAGCAGAGGAAACCTTGTGGGAATCAGTTCCCTTCTTCCACCATTTAGGCTCCAAGAACCAAACTCAGGTCATCAGGCTTGGTGGCAAGCACCTTTACGTACTGAGCCATCTCATTAGCCAAAAAAAGTGTTTTAATTTGCTCCAATTAAAGAACTCAGGGTGCAGGGCTAGAGAGTGGTTAAGAGCACTGTCTGCTCCTCCAAAAGACCCAGGTTCAATTCCCAGCACCCACATGGCAGCTCACAACTGTCTGTAACCCCAATTCCAAGGGATCTGACACCTTCACACTAATACACATGAAATAAAATAAACTAAAAAACAAACAAAAAGTAACTCAGGCTGCTAAAACAGCATACAAAGACCAAGGTTTCTACGTTAGAGAAAAATATCCCTTAACTTTTTATGTAGTTCCAGGGGTTGAACCTAAGGCCTTTTGCATGATGGGTAAGTTTTCTATCACACAGCTCTATCCACAGTTCCTAGGAAAGTATTGAATACTTCACCTATTTCCACTTCAGTGAGACAGTTAGTGATCTTCTTAAGTATGTTGTCCAACTCATTTATCTTTATCTGAAGTTTCTTCTTCTCATTCTAAACACAGAATGACAGATTATAAAGCTTAACCTTCAAACAATCCTTTAATAGTTCAATTACTGTCATGACCATAAATAGGCAAATCTTGTTTTCCTTTTTTATTTGGCAATACTGGGGACTGAACATGCTGGTCACATGATCTACGGCTGCCCTTTATTCCTATCCATTTTTTTTTTTTTTTTTAAAGGACAGGGTCTTACTATATTGCTCAGGCTAGCCATCAACTTGTGATAATCCTGCCTTATATTTTCAAATAGCTGGAAATACAGGCCTGTGCCACCACACTGGCATGAAAAGGCAAATTGTAAATTCAGGTCAAGACTTTTAGTCTGGACTTAAAATTTATTATTACTTTAATTTAAAGAGACAAGTTAATTTTTTTATTTTAAGCATGTCTTTTCTGTATGTTTCATGAACATATGGATATTAATATTTATTGCCTTGAAAAGGGTTATTTTTTTTTCCTGTGATCAGATAAATATGGGAAACACTGGTCAAACAGAATTGCAGCCTTTTTAATGTGTTTTTCTGTTTACTTTTGTTGTTGAAACACAGGTTCTTGCTATATGGACCAGAATTTATAGCAATACTCCTGCCTCAGCTTCCTGTAGGTATGCGCAGAGGATAGATACTATATACAATACTTCCTATTCTTAATTGCCAGGTAGTACCTGTTAGGTAGTACCTGTTAAGCAGGGCTACCTTGCTTGTTTGCTCTTATGTACATGCTTATATTAAGCATGAACACCTACACTTCTGTCTCTGAAATGGGAAATGAACAAATACTAAGCAAATGTTCTACATTTGCTACATTCTCAGTGCTATTTGTAGAGCCTTTTTAATAGGAAAAGGGTAAACACATGCAGATACATACACAAGTAAATATGGATATAAGGAAGATAGTACTGCCATCTGGATGAATGGGGACACAGAATCACAAAGATTTTATTTCAATATATAAAATGCATGACTACAAGATGAGATATAGCCCATATCAGTAACTATATTTGATTTTACTTATAATGACAAAGTTTAAAGCTTTTGATTAATAGAACCTCACTTTTTAAAAAAAGATTTAGTTATTTATCATTTACACAATGTTGTGTTTTGCACGTATACCTGCAGGCCAGAAGAGGGCACCAGATCTCATCATAGGTGGTTGTGAGCCACCATGTGGTTGCTGGAAATTGAACTCATGACCTCTGGAAGAGTAGCCAGTGCTCTTAACGTCTGAACCATCTCTCCAGCCCCTGAACCTCATTTTTTTTTTTGAACCTCACTTTTTTAAACAAGCTTTTATCCAAAACTCATTTATGTATCTCCCACAAAGCATTTCATATTTCACATCTACTATACATTACTATATATTAACCATCTCAAATTACCTCAGCTGAATGCACCAATTTGTTATACAGAGCCACTTTTCCTTGGTGAGTGAAGACTTTTGTCATCTTGGTATAACGTGATTTCATTTTGTTAAGGTAAATTCCGTAAGTCTTCAGCTGTAAGAGAGTTGAAGAGCACACTGTACTAAAATAACAAGTCAGATAGTAAGGCCTGGGAAGACAGGGTCAATTTCCTGGATCTGATTCCTAGGGGAAACACTTTTCACTTGCAAATTTAATTTCCTGCTGATCTGGAACTCATTATGTAGACCTGGTTGGTCTTAAAAGTGTGTTCTTCTGTTTCTACCTCTAAAGTGCTTCTACATTTCTATTTAAGAATAGAAGAATATAATTAAAGACTTCAGTTTTGATTATTGCATTTAATTTTCTTATTCATTTTACAAACTAGAAAATGACTGGCTTTTAAATCACAAAATACTATTGTGTGTGTGTATTTTTTTTTCCAAGTTAAATTAGTCATCACACATTGGAAAGGTTACTTGGTGATAATTAGGTAAGACCACAGCCGCACACTACATCTAAGAATAAACTGAAGAACTCCACACCATTAATAAGAGTTTTTTTGCTTATTAGGGACAAATATTTTGATACAGGATTTTTTTCTGTGTAGCCTTGGCTGTCCTGGAACTAGCTCTGTAGTTCAGGCTGCCCTTGAACTCAGATATCGACTTGCCTCTGCTTTCCAAGAGCTAGAATTAAAGGTGTCTGTAGAAGAATTTTAATCTAGCAACATGAAAGCTCTGATCGCATCCAAAGACCTTCTAGAATCAGACAGAATGTAGAGACACTTTTAGTATATACATTCAATCCCAAACAATGAAGGTAAAGTTAGTGAATAGAAGGAAGCAGCTATGTTTAAAA
Source organism: Psammomys obesus (assembly GCF_907164565.1). NCBI lineage: Eukaryota > Metazoa > Chordata > Mammalia > Rodentia > Muridae > Psammomys > Psammomys obesus. The sequence continues at coordinate 16,646,868 of NW_026585504.1, forward strand.
GTGACGTTTATTTGAGAGGCGGACAAAATGATGAATCGGAGAAAGATTTGACAGAATAAATCAGAGAAGGGATATGGCCAACTCTCATGAGAGGAGAAAGGAAAGAGAAACAACTTAAGAGGGCAGTGCAGAGGAAGAGAGGAGGCAGGTTTACAAGGAAAGCTTTATAGAGACAGGTTAAAAAGAGAACGAACAAGACACAGATGAAGACAAAATGAGCTAGAGAATGAGGAGTCAGAAGATTAGAACTGATTGCTAGAATTAGTTTGGGGCCAAGCAGAGCAATTCAGTCAGAAGCTGAGAGAAGCCAGTTTAAATCAGTCACCTTTGAGAGGCGTTTGAGCCAGAATAGGTGAACTCTGGTTGAACCAGCCAACCAGAGTTCAGAAAGAGCTAGAAAGAATGAGCTTACTGAGTAGTAAGTCTCAGAGGCTGAAGACATTCTAGGCCCAGGTTAGATTATACAGAGGCTAGAAGCTTCCAGGACTAGGCCTAGGTTAGCAGATGGGTGCAGGAAGCCTCTGAGGCAACAATTACATCAGGAGAGTAAAAGTTACTTTTACAGGTGTGTACCACCACAGCAGGAAAAGCACGAGTTTAAATGTATCAAAATGTGTCAAATCATATTCACAAAAATGACATAAAAATACCTCTTCATCAGAGTAGTCTTTCATTTTTTCCCACAAGTTCCTATTTACATCAGTCAATAGTTTATCTTGGTTCAGTGCAGACACCTTTAATCTAAAACACACAAAAATGTGATACAGGATTTAGAATTCTGCTTGAATAAATCATCTTAATCATGGAGCCAATTTTAATTATATTTAGTTTTATTTTTTCCTACATAGACATGGGAATTCACTCAGGATATATGGTCAGTGTTTCAGAAGTTAAGAATGTTACAATGAGCTGGTTTGGTCATGAATGCCTTTAATACCAACATTTTTGGGCGCCCAAAAGATGTTGTCACCACCAGACAGCAGAAAGCAATTTTAGAGAATGATGCCCCTTTCTAAAAGATAAGGTGGGTGGTTTTTTTCTTGGCCCTTCAATCTGTGATGGATATTTGTTTTTAGTGAGAATGGTTCCAAGTTGTGAAAGGTCTTCTTGGTAAGGGAGGAAACAAAGTAAAGGAGGTTAAATCCAGGGATTTCATTCTCTCTTTCTTATTCTTTCCTTTATCCTTTCTCTCCTATGGAGTGTTGGGGGGAGGGGAAGGATGTAAAGAAAAAAAGGGGGTGGGATATAGAAATGATATATGAATGAATGAATAATAAAATGTTAGAAATCTTTGAATCTACTCTTCCAGATCTTTGTATATTGATACAAAATTAAGGTTATATTTATTTCTTTGGCATAGATCTTTGTATACTGATACAAAATTAAGGTTATATTTCGTTTACAACATACTATCAACTCTTTTTAAGGTATTGTACCTATATAATTCTTAAAAATGCAATGTGAGGGGCTGGAAAGATGGTTCAGTGGTTAAGAGCACTGTCTGCTCTTCCAAAGGACCCAGGTTCAAGTCCTAGCATCCACATGGCGGCTCACAACCCCACACATACCCACTGCCAAAGCGGTGGGAGCCGAGCATGCTGCGCCCAGGTTAGTTGGGTGATTTAAAGATTCTGGTCCCTCCCAGCATGCCCAAGGCAGGGGTGATTCCTGCCTGGCAAGCATCTATTGGTCAAAATGCTACATTTTGAATTGATTGTCTGTAAGCTCAACTCCAAAGGATCTGACATCTTCACACTAATGAACAATAAAATAAAATTAAATTAAATAAATTATTTAAAAATACAGTGTAAATTATTTTAAAAATACAGTGTAATGTTCTAGTCCGTTTGAAAGCTACTATCCCAAACTGTTTAGGATAATTAAGAAATGCAAGTTAATAGTCAGTTAATCCAAACTTGTGGTTTTGTTAAGTACTAGTTTAGTTAATCACAGGTGTTTTCTAAGTTAATCAAATAGCAGACAGCTGGAGACAAACAACTATTCAAATACATGAAGATAGTTAGTCTTCAAAGACTTATAGAATATGGCATTTAAAGATGTTGTATTAATTTAAGACTTTCTTGACAATGACACATGTCAGCTCCTGGCAGCACCCCATACTACTTCAAAGATGATGATGTGCATTGAAGAACCTCCTTATGGAGTTTGCTCCAAATGTGGCAAGCTTCCACTGGGCAATAAATTGCCCTTGCTTCAACTGCTGAAGTATGCTGTCCAAGCTTTGGCCAAACAGGACACTGCAGAACTCTGCCAGAACAAGGCAGAGAAGTCCTCCATAATTACTACTTGATAGAAATATCTGTCAGATAGTCTGGGCCAGTAAGACAAAGAGATGGATGTTCCAACGTTGCAGAGCAATCTTAGGTGACCATCCAGGAGGTGGGCAATCTCTTTCATTTCTACGGTTTTGAAAGATGCTTTCTTTGCACTTTCTGTCTATTCAGGTAACATTTATCCTTCTCAGATCTCTGATGGGGATGAAGACTATATAATTATAGTTTCACAGTTACATTTAAGTTGTTTATGATTTTAGAAAATTGTTTTAAGCTCTAAAAAGAATTTTTAGGTTGGTAAATGCAAGTTACAATAGAAAGTAACTTTGAACTCCCCAAGAGAGGATAGATAGTACTTTCTCTAAGAATGCTAAATACATATGGACTGGACATTGTGACTGCAATTCCTACCAGACTCTACATAGTTTACTGATGCTAAAGAGTCTTTTGTTTAAACAAAAAAGGGGGAAATATGCAGGATATTTGATCACACTGCTAACTCTGAGATTGTGTACTAGAAAAACCTGTGTCTGGTTGTGGTATAACTCAGCCCTAGCACACACCTTTAGCCCAAGAGCTAAATAAAGTCAACCACAGGTCAAGAGGCAGAGCAAGCAACCAACTAACAGGGAGTAAACAGACAAGAGGGTCATTGAGTTAAGGGTATTTAAGACAGTGTGGAGAAGGAGAAAGGTTGTTTTTTTTTTTTGTTTTTGATTTTTTTTTCCCTTCTGGAACATCGGTGGAGAAGGAAGTCAGCTGGGTGCTTTCCCTGCTTCTCTGAGCTACAAGTTTTTACCCTAGCATCTGGCTCTTATGTCTTTATTGGTAAAACTGAAAGATTGGGAGTCTCTTTTAAAATAACACTGTATGTTTCCTGTATTTGGTTATTGTTTGATGCAAAGCAGAAATTGAATGTAATGAATTGTATAAGAGTGCTGCATCTGCAATCAAGGGATAGTATAAACCATTGGGAGACTGGGGTAGGAAGATTGCCTGGAAGGGCCAGCCTAGACTAGAGTCTCTTTGAAGGCCCTGTCTTAAAAAAGCAAACAAAACAAACAAAACTCAAATAATACTTATAAGTAAGTACTGATCATGGGAGTTAAGAACTTTTTATTCAGCTGGGCATGGAGTAAAGAACTTTTTATTCAAAGTGTATGGTGGCATGCATACACTTTCCATCCTAGAATTTGGGAGGCAGGTGGATCTCTGTGAGTGCAAGGTCAGTCTGGTCTACGAAGCGAGTTTCAAGACAGCCAAGGCTACACACAGAGAAACCCTGTTTTGAAAAACCAAAGGGTGAAAAAACAACAACAACAAAACTTGGTATTCAGAGGACCCAAGTTCGGTTTACAGTACCCACATTGGGTAGCTTACAACTGCTTTAACTCAATTGCCAGAAAGTCTAACACCTCCCTTCTTTGGGCATCTGTGCTCTCATGTGCACACACACAAACACACATACACAGACAATTTAAAATAATAAAAAAAAAATATTTAAGTAAAAAAAAAAGTAATGTTACAAACCAAAACTTTTCTAATAGGGAGGGAAGAGAGAAAGAGGGTGGAACTGGGAGGAGAGGAGGAAAGGGGCTACAAGGATGTGAAGTGAATAAATAAATGAGAAAAAAATCCTTATAAATTTTTCTAACCAGAATTCCTATATAAAAAAATAAAAATAAAAGAATTCCCATATAATGTAAGTGAAAACACATTGCTTTCATCTTTAAAAAAAAAAAAAAAAAGATTTATTTATTTATTATGTAGCGTTCTGTTTGCATGTACACCTGCATGCCAGAAGAGGGTAACAGATCTCATTATAGATGACTGTTGAGCCACCACAAGGTTGCTGGAAATTAAACTCAGGACCTCAGAAAGAGCAAACAATGCTTTTAACCTCTGAGCCATCTCTCCAGCTCTGCTTCCAACTTTAAGATACTGTATAATTGCTGTGAATTTGTAATTAATTTTTAAGTAAAAGTTCTCAATTTAGCTCAAACTTTAACTTTTATAAAATAGCATTGATAAAAACAGCAGGGTGAAGCTGTATGATGGCACACACAATGTATGTTGAGACGAGACTGATATGAATTCAAAGACAGCTTAAGCTATAAAACATGAGATCTTGATTGGCCTGGCACAATGAGACATTGTTCTGAAAAAAATAAAATAAGGAAAAGCAAGCTATTATAATTTCAATATTTACTAATAAGTAGCGAAGATAAATACTTGCAGGATATTTGATCCCATTGTGAACCCCAAGATTGTGAACTGTAAAAGCCTGTTTCTTGTTTGGTGTGGCTCGGATCTAACACATATCTTTAACCCAAGAGCTTTCTGTTTACTCTAAACAAGTACTTATGGTTTTGGCTCAGCCCTACCACACACCTTTAATCTAAGAACTAAATTAAGTAAATCATAGGTCTAGGTCAAGAGGCAGAAAATGAAACCAGCTGACAGGGATTAAACAGAAAGGAGGTACAGTGAGAGAAGGGTATAAGATAGAATGGAGAAGAAAAATGGGCTTTCGGCTTTTTTCTTCTGTGATGTTGGCTGAACACATATGGTACATAGGCATACAAAACACCCATACACATAATTTTTACAGCTAAGGATATAGCTCAGCAGAGTAACTTTAAAGTCTTTAATTCAATCCCCAGTATCACACACAAACACATACAAAGTAAAACAAAACAAAACAAAAAAAACTACAACACTTAAGGATTATTTTTGTTAGCTTAGTTCAAATGTAAACTGTTGGGGGTTGGTCTGATGCTTGTATTTTGATGCTAATTACTGGCTCTCAAGATCTGGTTATTGCCCAGATACATCTATCCTTGTTGTGTAAACTGCTGAAGACATTATACCTGACTGGTTAATAAAAAAGACCTGTACCTGGGCAGGGCAGAAGAAGATAGGTGTGGATAAGGTTTCTGTGCTTCAGGGACAGGAGAGTCACAGAAAGGAGGCAGAAGCAAAGAGAGGAAAGAAGCCAAGATGGGTTAGCATGGGAAAGGAACCACATGGGCCAGGAGAAAGGACTCCAAAAGTGGCGTGGAAAGGACTGATCCAGATGAAGGATAAGCAAGTATTTATGGAATTATAGATGGAAGGTAGCCCAGATAAGAACGGTTAAGACGGATGTCGTTGGAGGGGGGCTGGAAGGTGGATAGTGAGGTTGCTGAGATAGCATAGGTGGAATTATTTGCCCAGCCCAAGGTGTTATAAATCAGTTATAAAATCTAACAGCTATCTGTGTCTTATTGATTATGGCAGCACGTTAAATAATACCGCCATAATAATTACAGGGTTAATAAACGACAATATGTAGCCTGACACCCATTATTTCCAACAACATTAAAAAAAGTACTAAAAGAGCATGAAATAAACATTATTTTGAATTATGAATTCTAGTTTATCATAGGAAAAGCAGACAGATAATTTGTAAATCTGTGTGTAATACTTACAAAGATCCAAGCACTGTGCTATCTTCTAAGTAAAACTATATTGTTTTATGTATGTAAATTAAAGGAAAATGTGGTAAAAATTAGAAGTACCAAAACAATTTTGATTATGAATGATAAATACAACTATTATTGTTACTATATTTTGAGACAAGGTCTTACTTTGCAGCCCTGAGTGGCCCTGAATTCATAGAAGTGCCTGCCCTTGCTTCCTAAGTACTAGAATTAAAAAGCCTAAGCCATCATACCCACTAATATAAACACTTATTTTTTTTTCCCCAGAGAAGATATCATGTAGACCAGACTGGTCTGGCTTTTTTATTTTTTAGACTTATCTAGGTATATGAATAGATGTGTGCACCTTTGGGCTTGGGGACCAAAAACGTACGATGCCTAACTTGCTATGTGGATATTGGAATCAGAGCTCTTATCCCATGACTAGCAGCAAATGTTCTTAACCATTAATGCCATTTCTCCAGTCCCATGGCCTTGTACGCATGATTCTCCTGCTTGTACTCCTAACCCTTGGGAGACTGGAGCAGGAGGATTATCTGGACCAGTCTGTATTACAGTCTCTATTGAGGCCCTGTTTCAAAGAAGCAAGATCAGAAAGTAGGTCCATAAGCATATTGTCTCAACATCAGATCTTCCAAGTAGGTGATGTGTGTATAGTAAACTTAAAAAAAAAATAGTAATTAAATATTAAATCAAAATTGATACCTTTTTCTTTTAGAATCTAAGAAAGAGCCTTACTATGTAGTTTAGGCTCCTTCTAAATCCTGGGTGTACAACAACACCCAGTTTACAAACCCCAAAGTAAAGTGTGGCAGTTCACATCTTTAATCCCAGCACTCAGGAGGCAGAGGCAGGGGATCTCATAGTTTTTGTGGCCAGCCTGGTCTACAGAGGGAGTTTTAGGACAGTCAGGAACACAGAGAAACCCTGTCATGGGAGTGGGGAGGGGGTATATTATATCTGTTGGTATAACATTCTTGTGGCATACATACAATTTACTCTTGTTCATTCAAATGCTACCCCACTATCTGGTTTCAATCTAGACACTGCATTGTAATGCTTATTCTAAGAATCACCTGTCTCCTTTGTGTAAACAAGCCACCATTTGTTCTCTATGTTGCCAAAAAAAACAATTAGCCAATACTGGGAAATCCTGGTCCAGAGGGGAGGAGAAAGAAAGGAGTGGGAGAAAAGATCCATGAGGAGAGGACCTGAAAACATCAGGAGAAACGAATTGAATCTAAGATATGACTAAAAAGCACGTATAATGTGGGAAATCTGAATGGGAGAAGCTATGCAGGCTTGGAGGTTTAGGATGGAGTTATTATTGCCCAGCACTGTGCTCTAGGTCAATTAAATAAATCCTAGTCTCTATGTGTATACAGCTGGTTTAAGCATAACTGCTGTTTAGCTAAAAGATAAATCAATATTAAATATTAATAATCATCAACACATATCCTTTTGAAGATGTTCTGTTTTAACTAATTTATATCATAATGCAATAATTTTGGTTTATCTTTTTATTCATCATGAAAAGAAACATATGTAAGTGCTACTGTTCATGGCATCTGTTGAGTAGTTATCATTACTACTTTATGAAGTGGAAAAGAATGGTAAGTGACTTATGCACGGCTACACAATATTGTAGACGGAATTGGGTTTCCATTTATGTCATACTGTCAGTTAATTCCATTCATTTTTCCCATGCTGCTGTTATTCTAATTAAAATACCACATGGACCAATTGTTTATTATAACCCTCCAAAAACAATCACAGGAGAAAAAAATTAAAGTTTCTTACTCTTCAATCTTTTGTCGCAGAAGCTCACAATCTTCTCTGTAAATCTGTATCTTGGGTCCATAAACATATTGTCTCAACATCAGATCTTCTGGGGTAGGTGATGCGTTTATAGTAAACTTAAAAAAATAGTAATCAGTCAAACAATCAATCAATAAGAATTGATACCTTTTTCTTTACTATGTAGTTTAGGCTGAGCTGGAACTTTTGATCCCTTTGCCTAAACTTCTTGCCTTGTGACACCAAGTCTGATAGGCACTAGATGCTGAGCTTTGTTCTTTTCCTTTTTTTTTGAGAGAGTCTCATGTAGCCCAGGCTGGACTGGAACTTATTATATAGCTGAAGAACACACTGAACTACTGGTCCTCCCAAGTGCTGGAATTATAGAAGTGTACCAATACCTGGCTCAAAACTGGCATTTTGAGGACAAAACCACATACAAGAACAAATTCAAATTTTAGAATGTCTATTTTAAAAAGTTATACAAAGAGGCCTGGGTATGTAGCTCAGTTTAGGGTGCATGAGGTTCTAGGTTCAATCCCCAATACTGTGGGGAAAAAGTTATGCAAAGAAACTTAAAACATTATATGAAGTTTACACAGGAAGTTAGCAGTTCAAACATGAATTCAAGTTTCTAACTTCAAAGTCTACTCTTCTACAGGTGTTCAGGTGAGTTAAGATAATGACTTACAGGACTGAAAGTGGTTTAAAATGATTATGAATTATTTTAAGAAAATCAGGGATTGGAAAGATGACTACCGTAAATTGTCCTGATTTCTAAGCAATTACATGCATGTGAACATACACACATACGTGAATGTAATTTTAAAAGATCAATATAGCCAGGCATGGTGGCGCAAATCTTTAATCTCAGCAGGCAGGTGTGTATCTGTGAGTTCTAGGCCAGCCTGGTCTATAAAGCAAGTCAAGGACAGACAGGGCTCTGTTACACAAAGAAATTCTGTTTTGAAAAACCAAAAAACGAACAAACAAACAATTTTTAAAAACTAAGTTTAGCAAAAACCACTTTAAAATAGAAAGGAAAAAAAAATACATCAAGGCAGTGGATCATGACTGCAATCCCAGCATTTAGGAGACTGAGGCAAGAAAGGTCTTGTCTTTGTGAGTTCAAAACCATCTTCTGCTACATAGTAAATTCCAGCGTGGCTTGAACTAGAGTAAGAACTTTGTCTCAACCAACCAACTAACCCACCCATCCACTCATCAAAGAATAAAACAGTTCGTTATGTTTTACAACCCTAGTTTAAAGACAAATGAATGTATCCTATTTTGGAAAAAACAAAAACTATATCAGCTTTTCATTGCATTACTTATGAAAAGGATTTATTCTTTTTTTTTTTTTTTTACAAGCAGCACAGCACAGAATAAGTAATTTTTCCACTCTAAACTTGGTGCTTATCTATTAAATGGCTGGAACACGGTGTCTACTTTGTGAGCATGAGGACTGGATTCAAGACCCAGGACCTGGTGTGTGTTTCGTTTGCATGTGTGCGTGTGCGTGTGCATCGTTCACGCCTGGTGCCTTAGGCAGCCAGAAGCGGGCATCAGATCCCCTGGGAGTGGAGTTACAGAGCTGTGAACCTCCATGTGGGTGGGTGCTAGGACTCAAATCTGAATCTTCCGCAACAGAAGCTAGTGCTTTTAATCACTGTGTCATCTCCTTGGGACCCAAGCTATTTATTTTGAGACAAGGTCTCACATAGGTGTGTGTGTGTATATATATATATTTATATATATATATATATATATATATATATATATATAAATATATATAAAATCAATACTTGGGTTCTTCAGGCCAAGGAGTTCTTCAACCTAATTATATTTTATGAGTTACATTACTTTAGCTTGAACTACTCTGTCATGAGAATTTTTAATTTTGGTTTCTTTAAGAGATCCACAGTAGAGCTCAGAGTCTTATGGAAGAGTTGGGGGAAGGATTGAAGAACCCAGAGGGGTCAAGGACAACACAAGAAGAACTACAGAGGGCTCACAGAGACTGAACTACCAACCAAAGAGCATGCATGGGCTGGACCTAGGCACCCTACATATATGTGGCAGATGTGCAGCTTTGTCTTCATGTGGGTCCCCTCATAACGAGCGGGGGCTGTCTCTGACTCTGACGCCTGCCTTTGAATCCCTTTCTCCAAGCTGGGCTGCCTTGTCTGGCCTCAGTGGGAGAGGATGTGCTTAGGAATGTTGTAACTTGATGTGCCAGGGTGGGTTGGTACCCATGGAGGGGACCTCCCCTTCTCTAAGGAGAAAGGGAGGAAAGAATATGGGAAGGGGAGCTGTGAGGGTGGCAGTTGGAGAAAAGCAGGTAGGGGGGCTATGATTGGAATGTGAAGTGAATAAATAAATTAATGAAAAACAATCACAGAAATGTTTTGGGAATAAGTTTTCATTTTAATGCCAGGGGTGGGAATAAGAGGCTACCTCACAGCAAATGACTATAATTTGCCTCATGCTCTAGTACGGAATTGGTTTTGCCAGCTGTAGGTGGCTTCTGAGAGTGTGTTCCACTGGCGATTACATTACTTTGCAGAGAATATATAAATGCGAGGGTCCTATGGGGCTGGCTGGCTGTTGTTGGCTGGGTAGTGGGTGGATGCTGTTGGTTGCAGTTTGTTAAAATAGTCATGTACAAAGAAACTGAGAATATCCTGATGGTGAAAATCAAACTTGCCCCAAAGAACACGTAATCAGTAGAAAGTAGTCTAATGATAACTTCATCCGCTTTCCCTTCTATCCTTTTTATCTCCTATCTAGTGTTGGGGGTTGAAAGGGAAGAAGTAAAAGAATAGAGAGGGTAAAGGAAAGGAACCCACAAAGCAGCTAACTCCAGTTATATCACTCCACAAACATGCAAGGATCATGGAGGACTATAAACGCACCCTCTGCCAGTTCAGCCAGTTGAGCTGCTACAACATAGACATATAAGGGAGCTGCAAAAAATGTCTATAAGGGCCAGCAATACCTCCACTCCCACCAAAAACATGTTGCCCACTTTTACTCTACAGAGACTCACAGTCATCAAAGTCTTGGAACAGATGTCCACAGCTATGACCTCACTTTCCATGATCTACATATTCCATTTCTTTTGAACTCCCTCTACTTTAAGATTTTTCAAGTCTGTCTTCTTAAACATACCTTGGCTTTGCAGACACTAAGATTCAAAGATGAGGTTAGCTTTACCACGGAAGGAGAAGAAAACCTTGTGGATGTCAAACTGGGAGAGCTGTCACGCTGGATACTGATTTGAGGCCTCGCCTCCAAAGGCACCACTGGAGTGCTTTAGAGGTTCCAGGCAATACTGCAACAAGCACCCCAGTGAGGAAAGGAGCAGCATCAAGTATACAAACAGGCTGTTAGGCCTGGCAGCTCCAAGGCTTCATGCACAGCAGGCAAGCCTCTACCAACTGAGCTACATCTGCAGTTCATAGTTTTGACTTTTAAAAAATGCTTACTCTGGTGCAAATATTTTTTTGTTTTTTAAAGTATGATATATTTTAACTGAGATGAGTATTTTGCAAAGCAACTGTACTTACTTTGGCTGGGAGATTGCTCTGCCTGGGTTTCTGTATTAAGATGTGGACCTGAAGAAGTATGAAGAACTCCCTTATTGTAATTTGTCCATTCTTGAGTTTCTAAAAAGAAAGGGGAAAAAAAAAAAAAAGGATATTTTCTTTTTAATTTGAACATTTAATTTTTTAATTTGAACATTCAATTTAAACTCACTTTGACTCTAATTACATCATTCAATTCTAAACAGCTTAACCTACTGTGTTATGAAAATAGGCAAACATTAGCAAACCTTACTCAAGTAGATGTTTTATGAAACAACGTATCCTTCTATAGCACTAATTTGCAACCCAGTGTGACCTAGAATTCACAATGTTAGTCTCTCTAGTGCAAAAATGAAAGATACAGACCACTACACCCAGTCTAACATTTTTTAAGGTTATTTAAAATCATTTTCAAAATGCAAAATATTTGTCTCTTAAATTCTCCTTAATAAGGTCTAGGTGTTAGATCCCTTGAAAACATATTAATTCCCAAGGTCATATGCTAACAGTATATGGAAGTAAAGGATAACTGGATGAGCTTGTAATATTAAGACCCCCAGGACAGCATTGAGGACTCTGTAAGAGGAAAATGGACTCAAATTGGCAAACTTGTTCTACAGTCATGAGATGCTATGGGTCACATGGAGGTTCTGCAGGGTACCTCCAGCCTGGCAGCCTTACCACATTCTGAGCTTGTGGCAGTGCTATGCTTGACAAAGCCTAATGAACCACAAGATGGCTCTATAAACTACCCATTTTGTGGTATTCAGTTACTGCAAGACATAACAGACTAAGATAATACTTCATATAACTACTGTGTTGAATCCTTAACAAAGAAAACTAGCCTCTATATATTTGAAATACGTCATAATTTTAAAAAATTCTAGGGTTGAAGATAAAACATAGTTGGTAAAGTATCTGCCTAGCATTCATCCAGCTCTGGACTGGATTCCCCGTATGACATAAAATTTGGCATGTGGCCCATGCATGTAATCCTAACACTCTGGAGGTAGAGGCAGGAGGATCAAAGTTTGAGGTCACTTTCAGGTACACATTAAGTGTAAAGCCACATGGGACACATGGGAGCTACCTCAAAACCAAACCAAACCAAAAACAAAAACTAAGCCAGGAGTGGTAACACACATCTGTAATTCTAGCACTTGGGGAAGCAGAAAGATCAGGAGTTCAAGGCCAGCATTTGCTACATAGGGAGTTTAAGGATAGCAAATGCCTGAGATCCTGTCTCAAAAAAGAAAAAAACAAAACAAAACAATAATAAACTATTTTTAAAAAATAGCTGGGCATAGTGATCTTTAATCCCAGCACTTGGGAGGCAAAGACAGGCAGATATCTATGAGTTCCAGCCCAGCCTGGTCATAGAGTGAGTTCTAGGACAGCCACAACTCTGATACACAGAGAAACCCTGTATCAAAAACAAACAAACAAACAAACAAACAAAAATAGTGCATTAAAAGTGAGAAATAAAGCCAGGTAGTGTTGATGCATGCCTGTGATATTAACATTCAAGAGGCAGAGGCAGATAAATCACTGAGTTCCAGGCCAGACAGGTCTACAAAGCAAGTCCAAGACAGCCAGGGCTACATAGAGAAACCCTGTCTCATAAACAAACAAAACAAAAGTTAAGAAATAAGCCAGATGTGGTAGTGCACATGCTTTTAATCCCAAGATTTGAAAGACAGATGTAGACAGATCTCAGAGTTTGAGGCCAGCGTGATCTACATAGGCTGTTCCAAGCCAGCCAGGGCTATATCATAAGACTCTGTTTCAGTATAAACAAAGAAACAAATTAAAAGAATAAAAAAAAAAAAAAAAAAAAAAAAACATAGTGAGAAAGTGATCATGGGATGGATCAGCAGACAAGGGCACTCAACACCAACCTAGCAACTTGAGTTCTATTCTTGAGACCCATATGAGGGATAGACAGATCAATTTCTGCAAGTTGTCCTCAGACTGCCATATGTGTACTGTGGCCTCCATGCACTCACACACATACACACAAATAATAAATGTAAGAATGAATTAAAGTGAAACCTCATCAACATACCTCCCTCAAACTCTCTTCACAGATAGTGTCACCGAGAAATTGTGATTCCATTTGGCTATTACGCTGGGCTAGAAGCAAAGCAAAATTTATGTAATAAGCAAGTCAAAGCTAAACTGTAAGGCTTGGAATAGTGGTGTACACCTTTAATCCCAACACTGGATAGACACAAGCAAGAAGGCGGCCAGTGTAGTCTACATCACCAATTGTAGGCAACCAAAGCTACACAGTGAGACCCTGTACCAAAAACAAATCAATGAAAACTAAAATGTAAAGTTAATTTTAGTTATCCTTCAGATTTATGCGCTGTTCGTGACCCTGATGCACCCATTTATTAGGATGTTGCTGGGGATCTGTTCACTTAGAAAGACAAAGTATCTGTAATATAGTCTTAAGTCTCCATTCAGTGTTTCTCTACTAATTACAAGCTTTTGGAGAAAATGAACCATTCTTCTATAATACTTGTCATTTTATTAAGTTAAAAAAGTAAGTGAAATATTACTTTACTTATCAACTCTATAACCTAAAGGATTTATATAGCACTTAAATACTTCCTAAATTGAAATACACTTATTAATTATGAATTCAAATAACGTATTATTTATTCTTCATAAAGATCTTACTGCTGACATCCAGAGAAATTCCATCAGCCTTGAATGAATCCAGAGAGCTGCTGCAACTAGACGGTGTTCTGCTTTTTATCAATGCACTGTTGACATTTTTATTGATATCTCCTTCAGTGTGAAGATCAAAAACCTGAAATTACAAAAATATCAGCATAGGGGCCAGTCAAATGCCTTTGTCAGTAAAAGTACTTGCTATGTAAGCCTAGCGGTCTGAGTTCATTCCCAGAACCCATGTAAAGGCAAAAGAAGGTAACTGACTCCACTGTTGTTCCATGATATATGCTGTGGCATGTTCTTCCTTCCACAGCATGCATGTGCAAAAGTGTCTGCCCATGTACAAATTACATAATTAAAACACCAACATAAAGCTATGAGCTTGGTACTTACAGTGACTAAATTTCAAGCACCAACAAAAATACTAATTCTTTCCTTTTTTTTTTTTGTTTTTGGTGGAGGGGGTGGGGAGGTTCAAAATAGGGTTTCTGTGTGTTCTTGGCTGTGCTGCAACTTGCTATGTAGACCAGGCTGGCCTAGTCTACAGAACTAACAGAGATCTGCCTGCCTCTGCCTCCCAAGTGCTATGATTAAAGGGATAAACCACAAAAACCTGGCAAAAATGGTCATTTTAATCCCAATACTCAGAAGGCACACAGGTCTGACTCTGTGAGTACAAGGCTAACCTGGTCTACATTGCAAGTTCCAGGCTCAGCAAGGCTACACAATGAGAACCCTATCTCAAAACAAAAATAAAAACATTTGATTTAGCTTCAAATATCATTTTCATATACCCCCCCCATTTTTTTCTTGTAAAGTAGGATCTTGCTGTGTTGCCTAGCCTCGAACTTGCACTCCTTAGCTTCTCCAGTAGCTAAGATTATAGGTCCAACCACTGTATCCATCTACATGTCTTCTGGAGAAAAATTCTTTGCCTGAATGCTAGAATAAAAGCTTTATTATTAAAAGATTCTTTGGTACGTCCTTGGATATAATCCTAGTACCTCCAGTACTGTCTAGGGCAAGGAGGGAGATGCAGCTCAGTTTTTAAGATTGCGTTAAGCCCCAGAACTGCATAAAGTTGGGTATGGTGATGCACATATAATCCCAAAACTCCAGAGGAGAGCCAGAAGATCAAAGGCTTAGGTCATCAGTTCCAGGGCCACAGGAGACTCTCTTAGTATCGAGGGACTGAATATGGCTCAGAGCACTTGCTGCTCTTGTAGAAGACCGAGGTTCAGTTTCCAGTACCTACATGGAGGCCTCCAATTATCTGTGACTCCAATTCGGAAGCCATTTTCATGCTTCTGCAGACATCAGGCATATATGTGATATACATACATACATGTATGTAGGCAAAACACTCATACACATAAAATAAAAATAAATATATCTTTTTAAAAAAGTATCTAGTGCTGTGGTTCTCAATCTGTGGGTTGTGATCTCTTTGTGGGTAGCACGGATGCTACCACAGGGGTTGTCTTCACACCATCAGAAAATACAGATATTTACATTATGGTTTACAGCTGTAGCAAAATTACAGTTATGAAGTAGCAATAAAAATAATTTTATGGTTGGGGTTGCCACAAGATATTAAAGAATTACAGCTGGGAGCTAAAGTGATGGCTCAACGGTTAAGAGCACTGGTTGCTCAGTCAGAGTTCAATTCCCAACCATCTATAACTATAGTCCCATGAGATCTGATGCATTCTTCTGGTGTGCAAATGTACATGCAGACAAAACACCCATATACACAAAGTACAAAAATATATGGTCACAGCATTAAGGAAGGTTGAGAGCCACTGATTAAGAGTATAGTAAATGGATATTTAATATTTGTTTAACAAAATAATAATTTTCATAAAATCTAGTCAGATTTAAGTGTTATATTACTATTATTAGTTTCTCAAAGCTTTGGCTATTTTCTCATCACCTCACCTCAGAGCCACTGAAACAATCTTCTGTACTTACTCATATTGGTTTTATTTTTATATTGTTTTGTTTAAGACCAGGTCTTGAAACAGGGTTTTTTTTGTGTAGCCTTGGCTTGTCCTGAACTCACTTTGTAGACCAGGCTGGCCTCAAACTCACAGAAATCCACCTGCCTCTGCTTCTCTGAGTGCTGGGATTACAGGCATGTGTCACCACCCCTGGCTTCGAGGAGATTCTCCCTCCCACCCCCAAGGAGATTCTTATACACAAAGTAATGCTTACAAATCACCAGCAAAGTGACTGAATATTTAGATTATAGAAATCTGACCTGGCATTATAGAGAACATCTGTGATTTCAGCACTTGGGAGGTAGAGGCAAAAGAACTACAAGTTTGAGGCTATTCTAGGCAATAAAGTAAGATGCTGTCTCAAAAAGTCAAGACAATTCTAATACTGGGTATTTGTACAACTTTTAATTTCATTTTTGTGGGTATTTTTCACTATGATTGTTTTGTGATAGGATCTTGTTTCACAGCCCAGGCTGGCAGTTAAGTCACAGTGATCTTCTTACCTCAGCCTTCAGAGTGCTGGGATTACAGTTACAGGCCAACACATCATTATCTTAAAGGTTCTTACCAAACGACCTCTGGTAATTCTACACAGGAATATATCTCTAACCTATATTAAGTAGAAATAGTTTCTACTTGCTTAGTAGAACATATACAAGTTTAAAAATATAGCTGAGTATGGTAGGATATACCGTACTCAGGTATATGGTATATAAGTAGTAATCCTGACAGTGAGAAAATTGCAGTAGCAGGATTGTAGAGCACCTATATCATAAACAAAAATACAAAATTCAATAACACTTGAACATTGGAATCAGGACAGCTTACCTCCTGATCTTGTGCACTATCATGTGTTCGGATTTTTTTCTCACTTACAACATTATCATCTTCTTGTACCCAGGCTCTTTTCTGGGCACCACAGGTTTCTATTTTGTTTTCAGATGGTAAAATCTCTTTGTGATGTGTGTCAATCAGAGCATTTTCTTCGATGTCTAGGCTAACAGAGTCTGATGAAAATATCTCACCAGGATACATAGGGAGATTTTCCTCATTTATATACTGAGATGGACTCAAATTCGGTTTGGCTGCAACAAATCCAATGCCTGAATCTTTCCTAGAAACTGGCGGAGTTTCTAGGTGAATTAAGTCCGTCGCATCTGCTGGAATTTGCTCTAGGTCATCAACACCAGTGATACTACAATTTCTCTTGTTTGGTAATTTGGGTAAGAAGATTCCCAATGAACATCTTCTAGTTTTGTCTTTAACAATTGCTTTTGGTGATAGAGATGTAGCCTCAGCCCCCTTATGAAAAGTTGTACTTTCTTCATCTCCATCATCACTGGAGCCTAGGTTATGTATTGCTGTAGCTTGTACCATACTCATGTTATTGTGTGGCTGTTTTCCTGCTTCAAGTAACTGTTCTGCAGGAGGTAACACATGAACAGTCGGAAAGTCTAAAACCTCAGTTTTTCTATTCAAATCACTCAGACTTGGTTTGACACTGCTAAAACATGAAACATTAGATGGAACCATAGAGCCTGATGCTTCTCTTGCATTGGCATGGACTCGAATGACTTGTGTTGTCAGGCCTGAATTACTATGGCAATCAGTATCTGTATTACACTTAACTGTTTGAATACTTTCATTCAGTTCTTTTTTGTAGGCTACAGCAAAGTTTTCCTCGTTAGTAAGCATTTTGGTTTCATTTTCACGTGTGGGTGCAGACTTCTCTGTAAAAAAAGATGAAGTCTTCTTTCCAGCCAATACTCCTTCATCTTTATTGACAGCACCCTGCCCTTTTTGAGTTGATGGGGGCTGCTGGCCTGAGAGAGGAGGCTGAGAAGCAACATTAACATCAACAACAAAGGTCTCCCCCTGATCCTTTGAGACTTTAGTCATCTCCCCCAGAGGCTCTTTTATCAGATATTGATCTTTAAGCAGTGCTACGGCACTTTGAGTTTGGCAATTATTGGCTTTCTCCTTATTTTTATCATACAAGGATATATTACCATCCAAATTATCAGAAAAAATAACATCTGGTAAAGAGGAATACTTGTCACTGAATCTACATGCAGAAGTTACATGACTGTGTGTAAAATCCACATTTCTTCCATCTGTACTATTTAATGGACAGGTTTCAAGTTTAGTTTGTTTTAATATATTGGCCTCCACACACTTTCCTACAACTTCATCTAGATCAGCTTTATGAATCTTGTTGATTTCCACTGTACTCTGAGAGCCAAATAATGTATTAGAAGGAATAACAGTTCTTATATGGTGTTTTTCAGCTACTGTTTTTTTTGTGATTTCTTGAATACTGCTATCACTTTCAGGACCACTCAAGTTTTTGGCTGCTGCCATTCCTAATTTAGTATTGTCATGAAGTGCTTTCTCTTTGGCTTGACAATCAATGAAAACTGTATGGGACTTGGTGACATCCAGATCACCGAGATTATCTAGAAACACTACAGTTTTGTCCATAGGTACAGTAGTTCTTTCATCTGGTGGGACAGTTTTATATTCTGAAGCAGTGGCTTGACTTCTAGAGAGCTCTGTGTCCTCCGGCCTGTGTGCAGACAAAACCAGTTTAGAAGTTCCTGCCAATGGCACAAAACTTAAGCTCTCTCTTTCTTCTAGGCTATTTTTATTACAGGTTTCCACCACAGAATTCTGAGTGGTATCTCTATTATTTTTATCATTCACTAGAAATGTAATGGTCTTGTTTTTGAGCCCAAGGCTTTTGTCTGAAAGTTGTTCATGGAGAAATCCAGGCTTTTGTACATCATTAGTTTCTTTTCTAAGTCCACTATTAGATCCTTCCTCTAGTACTATCAGCTGGCTGCCTTCTGCTGCTGGACAGTTGCTTTTACTGTTTTTTGAAATGGAAACAATCTCTTCAGCAGAAGTAGACATCACTTTTGGCCTTTGTAGGCTTTCCTCTTTGGGTAATTCAAAGTCAAATCTGTCTGGAAGTACACCTTTCACCTCTGCTTGGTAGTCAATGAAAACAGTATGTGACTTTGTAATTTCTAGTTCCTCATGATCATTTATAGACATCAAAGTCTTATCTAGATGACCAGGAGTTATTTCATTTGGTGAGATAATTTTACATTCTAAAGGAGTTGTGTGACTTTTAGTGATTTCCATTTCATCCTGTCCACATGCATTCAAAATGGTTTTAGAAGTTCCTGCTAAAGGTACTAGGTGAGAATCATGTTTATCTAATAGAGATGTATGGTTTATTTTCACTGTGTGACTCTTGGTGATATCCATATCATTCTCATTACCCTCTGAAAATAAAATAGTTTTATCAATTTTCAGCCCACCAGCACTTTTTCTTCCACAAAATTTTTTTTCCTTCAAAAATTCAGGTTTATGTATACTTCTGTCCTTTAACATGTCCATATCATTAGTTGGTAATACTCTAGTGTTTTCTATAGGAATGTTCACAGCTATCTTTCTGCTTTCTGTTGAGAGTCCGCAGTCTCTGTGTTCTAAGTTAGGTTTACCATGTTCTTGTACCCCAGATGGACCAAACCCAATTACAGTAGTGTGGCTCTTGGTTAGATCCATAGTTTGTTCTTCCTCTGAAGAAATTATCATGTTAGCATGAGAACAGCCAGGATCATCTACATTTTTCCTCTGTGGTTCAAAAAGTTTAGAATGCTGGTCTTGTACTGCTTGTCCCAGTACTACTTGTTTATCGAGCTTTCCCCACTCATCTGAAGGACTTTTGCTGTGAGAGTAAGGATTGGCGACATTTTTTGATGTGAAGTCAAAAGTTGTAGGAACAGCTTCACTTCTTAACTTACTTGTGTGACTTTTAGTCAAATCCGTATCTTTACCTGTTAAGAGTTCAATCCTTCTGTCAGCCAATGAAACAGATAAAGTATTTGTCAGGCTCTGTTGTAATCTTTCCTTAGATACTTCAGGAATTGTAACATAATTTACATTCATTTTCTGATCTTCTAACATACGATTTTGAGGCATCATTTCTTTTTTAAATACTGGTATAGCTGTTGTTTTTTTTTTAATGTTTTCTTGATCTTGTTTGAATGTCATATTATCTATTGTAACTGTGTGACTCTTAGTAATGTCCATGTTATCCTCTTCTGAATAAATAGTTTTCTCTGTGAGTGGACCAGGACCTGTACTGGTACATATTTTAGAATATTTTTCATCAGGCTTCAGCAAATTTTTTTCCTCTCTTATACTTGATAGACACTTAGTCAGTTCCATTGCATCATTGTTACTAGAATAAAAAATTGTCTTATAACCTTCAATAGTTGGACTAGAATATATCGATTCTGAGGTTACAGCCAATGTGCTAGCACCTTGATTAGAAATCTGGGTGACTGGATGAGTTTCTACCTCCATAGTATGACTTTTGGTAACATGAATTTTATTTTCAGGGTTTGAGAAAGAACCTTGTAAAGCAGCATTTAGTTTATCCGTAAGAACTGTTTTCTTCTCTGGAGCTTCAGCCCCATCAACTGTTGTAACATTCATCATGACATGTTGAGTTTGAGTTTCTCTTTTAGATAAATTACTTCCTGATAGCAAAACCTGTATGGTATTGTTAGCTGTCAACTCCATACATTCATTGCCATAAATTGTATTATTATCTTTAAATTCTCCTAAGCTGGCTTCCCAAGCTGGAGGAATCCAAGTCTGAATATAGGCTGGTTGGCACTGGGTCAAATTCATGCCATCATCTTGTTCTCTAAAGATTCTAGTCCTATTACCACTATTTTCATCTACATTAAGAGACAAATGCATTTGATGCGTAGAAGAGGCACTGTTTGTTTCTTTGAAATAAACAGGTATCTCAGAATTTTCTTTGTCAAGCTCTGTAGAAGGAAAAGTACTGTATTTTCCTGTTTCCAATCTTTTTATGAAGTTGTTAGAATTTATCTTTTCTGAGAAAGTGTTTTGACCTATGGAAATTTTGGGACATTCTAATTCCTGTTTAATTCTTGAATTTTCAGAATGACACTTTAAATTCTCAAGAAAGGACGTGGTATCTATTTTTGTGAAGTTTTCATTTTTGGTACAATTTGAAAGGCCTTTGGTAATCATCACAGTGTGACTTGCTGTCAGGTCCATCTGGTTTTCATTTGAAAAGATGACTGTCTGGTCATCTGCATGTTTCCTTTCATGGCTGTAGTCTATAACTGAAAACTACAATGAAAGAAAAATAGAAAAATTAGAGCAGACATAGATTTTTTTTCTAATTCATTATTTTACTTATTTTTCTGCCTGTATATATGCCTATGAACCACATGCATGCCTCCTGCCTGTGGAAGCCAGAAGAAGATATTAGATTCCCTGGAACTGGAGTTATAAATGATTGTGAGCTGCCATGTGGGTGCTGAGAATTAAACCCAGGTCCTCTCAGCCATTTCCCTAACTCAAAATTAAGTTTTGAAAAAGATGTTTTATAACATGTATTATATAAACACAATGAGTAATGGTTTCAAGCTATACTGGCTTACTTAAATCAATGACTTATTATATTATATATAATATGTTATTATATTTTTTTTTCTCCTTAGGGCTAGGGATGTAGTTAACTGGTAGATTCTTGCCTACCATGCTTTCAGCCCTACTAACAGTCAGGAACTGGAGGCAGGAGGAACAGAAGTTCAAAGTAGCTGGACATAGTGATGTGATGCATGCCTTTGATCTCAGCAAATGGGAAGTGGAGGCAGGGCATCTCTGTGAGTTCAAGGCCAGCCCAGTCTACACAGTGATCTCCAAGACAATAAAGTTACATAAGTGAGACCTTATCTCAAACACTAAAAAGTTCAAGGTTATCTTTAAGGCCAGACTGAGCTGGAGACCCTGTCTCAAACCTTTCTTTTAAAGCTAAGGTCTATGAATAAATTACTTTTGGTAGTTTAGAGAAAATTAAAATTCAAAGTTACTTAGATGCCTTCTACAGTGATTAAAAAATTAAAAAGCACTGAATAGATGAAATGTAACCATAACGAAAATTCTGCATTGAATAGTTACTGAAACCCTAAATAAAAAGTCTCAGAAAGCCATAGGCACATACACACATATATAAAATTTTTTTTTTTTTTTTGGTTTTTCTAGACAGGGTTTGTCTGTGTAGCCTTGGCTGTCCTCGACTCACTTTGTAGATGGGGCTGGCCTTGAACTCACAGAGATCCGCCTGCCTCTGCCTCCCAAATGCTGGGTTTATAGGCCTGTGCCACTACACCCAGCTGCTAATTCATATTATACTATGTACTTCAGGGGTCTAGTTTCTTGTTATTCAAAGTTTAGTCTGTGCAACTGCATGCCAGTGTCATTCAAGAGATGATTAGAAATATATTCTTGAGCTCACGCCTGTAATCTCAGCACTCAGGGAGGCAGAGGCAGGCAGATCACTGTGAGTTTGAGGACAGCCTAGTCTACAAAGCAAGTCCAGGACAGTCAAGGCCACAAAGAGAAACCCTGTCTCCAAAATTAAAAAAAAAAAAAAAATTTACACACACACACACACACACACACACACACACACACACACACACACACAGTTTCTTGGGGGCCAGAAAAATGACTCAACAGTTAAGAATATTTTCTACTCTTTCAGAGGACCAAGGTTCAGCTCCCAGTACCTGCATGGCAGCTAGCAACTGTCTATAACTCTAGTTCAAGGGGATCTCGGATCCTCTTCTGGCTTCTCTGGGCACCAGCCATGCATACAGCGTACATATATACATGAAGCGAAGCAGTCACACATACTGTGACAAAATATTTAAGAAAAATAATAATCTCTCAAGAGTTTACCCTTTTCAACTAGGTACAAATTTGTCTGTCTACCTACACACAAACACAATAGATTTTTCATTTGTGTGATGTTGGGTATTAAACATAAACCCTTGCACATGCTAGACAAACTACTACTGACCTGTATCTTCAATGCAGAAAAAACCTCTATATTTATAAAATTCTAAGATATTTCATGCACTCATATAGTTTGAAAAGTTTTGGTACTTTTTAAATTGGCAATGACTTAATTGTCCTGGAAATATAGGAAGGTTTTACAATATAGGAAGGTTTTATATAAGGCTTTAATAACTTTAAGTTATCTCAAATTTATACTATTACATAAAATTTCATGTTATTTAACTGTCAAAGATTAAATTATAAGATACTTCCATGATTTCATACCTCCTTTTGTTGCACCTGAGTCTGAATAGGAGCACAAAGTAATGTATTCATACCTATAGAACAATAAGAAAAACATAAAGCACAAAGCAATGTATTCATACTTAAAGAATAGGAAAAACTTTATGCCAAGTGTCTGATTTCTTTTTAACAATCTTCATCAGTTATAAGTATGAACCAATGTCCTGGTTGCTTGGTGGTCAACCTGACACAAGCTAGAATTATCTGGGAAGGAGAACCTCAATTCAGAATATGCAAGTCTGAAGAGCATTTCCTAGATTAATGATTCATGTGGGTAGGGCCAGATCACTGTAGGGGTGGCATTCCTGACTCGGTGAACCTGCATTAAGAAAGCAGGCTGAGCAAGCCACATTGAACAAACCAGTAAGCAGCACTCCCTTGGTTTCTGCTTCAGTTCCTGCCTCCATGTTGTTCCTGTTTTGAGTTCCTGTTCTGACTTCCCATCATAATCAACTACAACTATAAACAAACAAAACCTTTCCTTGCCAAGTTGTTTTGGTCATGGTGCTTAACAGAACAATAGAAACTTAACTTAGACAACTAGTTACTAAACTCTTCATAAGACTTATGAATAAAACATCTTTAAGATTGGTGGCGGTATCGGGGTGTGGTGGCACACATCTGTAACCCCAGCACTCAGAAGACAAAGGCAGACAGATCTCTGTGTCTGATCTACAAAGCCAATCCAGGACAGCCAAGGCTACACAGAGATACCCTGTCTCGAGAAAAAAAAAAAAAAAAAAAAACAAAAAACAACGAAACAAAAAAAGATTGGTGTGGTGGTGCACACCTTTAATACCAGCACTCATGAGGCTGAGGAAGGTGGATCTCTGTAACATAAGTTTTGGTTTCTTTTAAAACTCAGTAACATTATGTAAATAATGTTTTTGTTTTAATCCCAAGTGTGGGATTTTAGTTTCGGCTTTAGTTTGTATACAGCTATTAATTGTCCAGAGCAGAGCATGGCTTTTGCCAGCTGGTAACAGCACAGAGAGCATCGTGGTCTAGGGCTCTGAGGATATAAATGACAGCCCAGAAAGAGAAAGTGTGGCGTGCGGTGTTGACATGTGGCGAATGGCAGTCTGGAGAGAGCAGAGAGAGGGACAGTGTAGAGGTTTGAAGCATAGACAGAGTGAAACACTTAAAGGCACAGCATCTTGGAGAAGACTGCTGGCTACATTTGCTTTTGACAGGGATTGGTATATCCCCCAAGGATATCTATCCTAAACAACCAGGAGAAGTAAAGGGGTCTGCAGCCCCCTCCCCACCAACCTTCTCATTCCTACCTAGGGTTGGGGTAAATGGTGGAAAGGAGATAAAGGCATAAATAACCCAAATAAAGTAGAGTTTTAAAAATGAACGCTACATACAGATCTCTGAGTTCAAGGCCAGCCTGGTCTACAGATCAAGTTCCAGGACTACAAGGGAAACCCTGTCTCAGAAAACATACAAACAAAAAAAATCTGAACTCTTATTTTCCTCCTTCCTACCGTCCTTTTCCAATGCTGGAGATCAAACCCAGGACCTTACACACAGCAAGCAAGTATTCTATTCCTGAGTTATGCTATGGTCCCTAAGAGCCTTTCCTGATGACAGAGAACAGTAATTATTATATCTATTTTGGAAATAAAATATTTTATCTGTATATAATTTTATTTATTCTATTTGTTTGCTTTTGTTTTTTCAGACAATGTCTATATAATCTTGGTTGGCCTGGAACTTACTATATAGACCAGAATAGCCTTGAACTCATAGCAATCCAAATACCACTGCCTTTCAAGTAGTAGAATTAAAGGTGTGTGCCACTGCACCTGGCATTAATTTTTACATTTTGTCTCAGGTATCCCAGGTTAGACTTGAACATGCTGTGTCAACAAGGAAGACCTTGAAGTTCTGATCCCCCTGCATCTAACTCCAAGACACTAGGATTACTAGTGTACACCACATGTTTGTGTCTGTGTCAGTTTAAAGGTATAGGATTATGAGATGTATTTGGTCATACTCACCAGTAATTGCACAGTAATTATCATCTGAATTCTTATTGCTAAAAAAAAAAAAAAAAAAGGCATTTTTATAAATTATATTTCAGATAATTATGAAGAATCACAATAGCTGAAAGACTTAGGAAAAGAGACGGACATAATGGCCCATGCCCTTAATCCCAGCACTTGGGAAGTAGTAGGTAGATCTCTATGGGTTCAAGGACAGCCTGGTCAACATAGTGAGTACAGAACCCACACACAGTAAGATCCTGTCTCAAACAAGCAAGAAAACAGACAAAAAAAAAACAAAAAAACTGTGAAAGAGGGTAATTAGCAGGAAATTACAGACCCTTACCTGAATGGTCTTAATAGTGTGTTAAACTAAGAACACTATAAAAATATGCATTAGTTGCCAGGCGTGGTGCACACACCTTTAATCACAGCACTTGAGAGGCAGAGGCAGGTGGAGCTCCGAGTTATTATATCTATTTTGGAAATAAAATATTTTATCTGTGTATAATTTTATTTATTCTACTTGTTTGTTTTTGTTTTTTCAGACAATGTCTATATAATCTTGGTTGGCCTGGAACTTACTATATAGACCAGAATAGCCTTGAACTCATAGCAATCCAAATACCACTGGCCAGCCTGGTCTACAGAGTGAAATCCAGGACAGCCAAGGCTACACAGAAATACCCTGTCTCAAAAAAGTAAAAAACAAACAAAAGTTTTATACTATGTGATAAATTTAAGACTTTATATATGAAAATGGAGTTTGTCATCACTACGAAGACTATATTGTACACTTATTTTTTAGATCTGGCTGTACATATGCTAAATTCTAGTTTGTATTTTAAATTAATGTTAAGTATTTGACAGAAGACATGGTTAAGTAACAAAAATATTTTTTAAAACTTCCAGTTAATAGGAATAAACAACCATGAAAATATAATTAGCATATGTCTCTTACTTACTGTAAAGTCAGCACATTTTTTCTGGCTTCTGTCTCTAAAAATAAAGTGAAAAAATTAAAAGTTGTTAGTGTAAGAATGCTAACAGCAAAAGGTTTTGAAGTTTTTACTATTTACCCTTCTGTCCTCCTGACTGAAAACACTTCGTTTCGTTTCCCCCTGCTCTGCCATTGTTATTTAGTGTTTTTTAGGTGTTTTGTGCTCTTATTTTTTCTCCTGAGATAAACTTTCAAAAGTACAAAGGAGTCTAGTTGCTATATAGCCCAGGCCCAGGTGTTGAATTTATTATCTTTCTGCCTCAGCCCTGGGAATGCTGGAATTACAGACGTGAACCCCCACCACCAGCTAAAGATATGCATGTGTGTGTTATTTGTATATGTTCATGTGGGTATGTATACATATACATATACATACACATGTATGGCATGTGTAAGCCAGAGGTCAATGTTGTATATCGCCCTCTATCACTTCCACTTTAATTGAGACAGTATATTTTTCACTTAACCTGAAGCTCACTGATTTGGTGAGCATAGTTTGGCCAGTGAGTTCTAGGGATCATTCTCAGAGCTAAAATTATAGACACACTGGGTTTGAATAAGAGATGGTTCCCATAGCCCTGGGCATTTGAAGACTTGGTCCACAGTTAGTAGCAATGTCTGATAGGTTGGGGAAGTGTGGCCTGCTAGAGGAAATATGTCATTAGCGGCAGGCTTGTAGAGCAAAACAGGCTTACCTATGGCCAGTTTGATCTCTCAAAGTTCAAGATATAAGCTCGAAGCTCACTAATCTAGCCACCACCATGCCTGTCACTTTCCTGCTATGAAAGTACGATAGACTCTTATCCGCCTGGAACCATAACCCCAAATAAACTATTTCTTCTATACACTGCCTTGATCATGGTGCTTCATCACAGAAATAGAAAAGTAACTAATTCAAGGTATGTACTAGCAAACCTGGCCCCCTCTCCCTTCACCACTTCACCTGTTTTATTTTGTTTGGTTTGGTTTAGTTTGGTTTTTCAAGGTAGCGTTTCTCTGTTTCTTGGCTGACTTGGACTTACTTTGTAGACCAGGCTGGCCTCGAACTCACAGAGTGCTGGGATTAAAGGTGTGTACCAACATGCCCAGCTTTTCGCCTGGCTTTTAAGTATGGCTAGAGATCTAAACGTAGGTCCTCATGCAAGTATGGCAATGACCTTACCAACAAGTTACTTCTCTATCCCTTAGAATAAATTATTTAAATAGTGAGATAGAACTGGCAAAATGACTAAGCAGGTGAAGTAGGACCCAAATCTAATGTTAGGAAACTACATGATGGAAAGAAAACAGAATTTCAACTGTCTCTTGACATGTCTTAAGATGCATGCAAATGTCACAGCCATGCACACGTGCACACACTCACACACAAACACACACAATTGAAAAAAAAAAAAAAACTAGCAGGACTTAAATCACATATACATATACGTATACCTGTAATTTCTGAATTTCTCTCTGCTTTCATATGAGACTCTGTCTGGAATACTCTAGAAGAAATAAAAATAAAAATTACTGAAAAACCTTTTAAAAAATTTTTATTATAGTTTTATTATTGACTGTGTGAAGTACTTTTTGTTAGTGTGCAAATTTATTTTTCTATTTAATAAATGTTAGCTCTGTAATTATATGTATGAAAAAACTTGCTTCGCTTTATTTTATTTCACTTTTTGAGATGTGTGGGCCATGCAGCTTTAGCTGGTGTAACCTGTAACTCCCTTTACAGAACAGACTGAGCTAGGGTGTGGTGGCACACATCTTTGACCCCAGCGCTGGGGAGACAGAGGCAGGGATCTCTGAGTTTGAGGCCTACAGATTAAATTCTAAGATAGCCAGGGTTGCACAGAGAAACCTTGTCTTGAAAAACAAAAAAACAACACAAATAACAAAATATGAGGACCTGAGCTTGGACCCCAGCAGTATATAATAAATGTCCCAGCACCTGAGAGGTAGAGACAGTTGGCTCTACCTCATTAACAGCCAGTCTAGCTAAGTCAGTAAGTTCGATGTTCAAAGAGGTACCCTGTCTCAAAAAGTAAGGTAAAGAGAGAGTGAGGAAGATATGCAAAATTGACCTCTGGCATCTTCACATGCATGCCTTCACAAACACACAAACACACAAACACACAAACACACACACACACACACACTTTATTTGGAAAAACAAATTATTTAATTTGGAAAAACAAATTATCCAAATAGAATACTACCAACGTATTTGACAGAGAAAAGTATTAACTATAACATTTAACTTAATTTTTTCATCTTACTTTATAGTATCTGCAAAGCTGACTCGACGAGAGCTTTTCCTAGTTCTTGGCGCATTAGATTCCTAAGAGAAAACGATATAGGATACAATTCTTAATAAGTCACTGCAAATTAGGTTTCTGGACTATTAGAAGCAGGAACCAAGTCTTGTTTTGAATTAATGATATAAAATTCCTCCAAAAAACCCAACATAGAAGCACCTAATGGACAGAATATGACTTTCCAAATACTTCTTTGGGCAATGACAACACTAAGAATTGAACCAAGAATTGAACCGTGGTCTCATATAAATGTGATTTTCTTTTGGTTTTGCTTTATTTTGAAACAAAATATACAGCCATGTTGACCTTGTGTATCAACTCTCTGGTTCCTGGGATTACAGGTCTGTACCACTACTCAAGAGTATGATTTTCAGTAAGAGTTAAAATAAGCAGATTATGGCTTTTTTGGCCTTTTGGCTAAAATCAAGTAAAATAAAATAAGCATATTAACACAAACAATAACAAGAAAGACTGGGCACCAAACAGGAACTATGTGGTCAACTATACTGATCTTATTACAATGTGTTCTTCTAAAATTACAAGCAGCTTTTTATTTTGAACATAAGGCCTTACTACGTAGCTATGACTAGTCTGGAACTCTGTATATAGACTAGGCTGTCCTACATTCACAGAGATCAGCCTGTCTCTGTCTCCTTAGCCCTGGGATGAAAGGCATGCAGCACCATGACCATCTAAAAAACAGTTCTATTTTGTGATTATTGAAGTTATTTTAGACATGATCTTCCATAGCCTAGGCTGCATTCAAATTTGCTGTAAAGCCCAAGGATGAACTTGAAATTTCATCCTCCCAGTGCTGAAATTACAGGCCTGTGTCATCCTACCCAGCTAAACATAATTTATCATCTTAAACATTCTGCCTTGGCACTTTTTTAGTGGTAAAAATCAAGAACAACAACAACAACAACAACAACAAAAACCCACATAAAATTAAATTTATCATTTTTACCATTAAAAAAATAATTGAAAGTAAATAGATAGATAGAAATTTAAAGAAAACTGGGTATTGTGGTGCACACTTGTAATCCTAGCACTCAGGGAGGCAGAGGGAGGCAATCGCTGTGAGTTTGAGGCCAGCCTGGGCTACAAAGCAAGTCCAGGACAGTCAAGGCTACACAGAGAAACCCTGTCTCAGAAAAAAATAAAAAATAAAAATAAAAAAAAAAACAAAACACAAGACAAAACAAAAACAAACAAAACCCCCGAAAAACTAATGTGTGTGTGTGTGTGTGTGTGCACGCACGTGCGCATCATATGCGTGCAGGTGTCACAGAAGAGGAGGATGTTGGATCCTCTGGAACTAAGGTTACAGGTAAGCTGAGCCACCCAAAAGACACTAAATCTGGGTCCTCTGTAAGAGCAGAAAGTGTTCTTAACCACTGAGTTATCGCACTACCCTCATCTTAACACTGCTTATAAATACAGTTCAACAGTGTTAACACATCTTGCTGTGGAACTGGAGATGGCTTAGTGGTTAAAAGCACATACATTTCTTACAGAGAATCGGAGTTCATTTCCCACGTTAGGAGGTTCACAATCACCTGCAACTTCAACTCCAGGGGGGATCTGATGCCCCTGTGATCCACATGAACACTTGCACTCATATGACACAAACAAACTACACATTTAGAGCCTCCCTCCAAATCCTTGGCAACCAAGAATTCTATTTTGTTCTATATTAATTTGACTATACTTCATATAAGTGGTAACAAGTAGAACTTCTTTTTGTTTTTTGAAACTTTTTTTCCTTCATTTAGCTCTTCAAGATTCTTGTATGTTGTAGTGGATGTCCGATTTTTAATATTGAATTTATTTATTTATTTATTTGTTTGTTTATTTAGGTTTTTCAAGACAGGGTTTCTCTGTGGAGCCTTGGCTGCCCTGAACTTACTCTATAGACCAGGCTGGCCACAAACTCAGGGATCTGCCTGCCTCTGCCTTCCCAGTGCTGGGACTAAAGGTGTACACCACCATGCCTGGCTGAATTTCACTATTTATTAATACCACATTTTGTTTATTTAAACAAAGTGAACAGACACTTGTTTTTTACTACCTTTTAACTACTGTGAATAATGTTGCTGTGACCATGCATCTCTTTAAGGGGGCTGGAAAGGTGGCTCAGTAGTTAAAAACATGAACATTTCTTGCAGAGGGCTCAGGTTTTGTTCCCAGCACCCAATTGGGAAGCTCACAATTGCCTGTATCTACATCTCTAGGTGATATGGCTATCACTTCTGGCTTCTGTGGGCTCCAGGCACATGGACTACATACTGAAATGCATGCATTCATTCACAAATACACACAAATTAAAAATACATCTTAACAACAACAACAACAAAACAAAGATAGTAGCCATCTGTATGAAGCAGTCAATATGGTCAAAGGTCTAATTAGACACAGTAGACATGAAAGGCAGTGCTTGCCATGTACGTGAGAGGACTGAATTTCCAGTCCCTAACATTCACATAAATAGCTATACAGGTAAGTCAGACAGATGGCTCAACAGGTAAAGGCATATACTAGATGCTGTGCCAGGTTAAAAAGTCAAAATACCATCCCCTGTTCTAATCCCAGTAGAGGCTAAATTATTAGCAACAAATACAGAGTTTTAAAATTATAAATGCCAGCTTATTCAAGAATTTGGACTTTTCTTTTAAACACTGTGCCCAAGGACCTCATGCACAGTAGGTAAGAATTCCACCACTGAGTTACATCTCTACATCTCTAGCCCAGAAGTATTTGGACAATAATATGGAAGCAATGAGATACTTACTTACACAGTTAAATGGGAGTCATTTACAGTACCATCCCTTTGCATAGCTAATAAAATTCATGAGGATCACTGAAGCCAGGCATGATGACAGAAATCTATAGTCCTAGCACTTGGCAAGCTCAAACAGAATTGCCACAGGCTCAGGGTCACTCTAGGCTATATAAGTGAAACCTAATCTCAGCAAACTAAGTCCTTCTCCAAAACAAAATCACTGAAATTTCAAAGCATTTGCACTAGAGACTTACCTGAACAGTTTCATTTCCACATTTGAGGTCCTGAAGAGGACTCCTTGGGGGTTTCAAAATCTAGATGAAATAATCAGATTTAGTCATGAAAATCTAAGGTAGCTACTAGTCAATTTGTATTACATGAGTAAAAACTAACATTTCTATTAAAATCCCTGAAATTCCTCAAAGTCAGTGTTTAGTGTTAAGTGACTGATTAAAATATCTAACATTTATGCCTTCTCATGGCCCACTCACCCAAATTCTTTGCACAAAATCATCCTCTAGGTAAAGCGTCACATGGACTCAAAAGTCCTGAGACCATCTAACACAATGTGCAATTTGTTCATAATGTCCAGTTCAGGACTGAGGGTACACCTTAAGACTAACACAATCACACTAACAATTAAATTTTAAGTCTTGTTTTCCTATCTTGAGAAAACACATTAAACTCTTCACACAGAAGTTAAACATAGAAATAAGGAGAGCTTGATATATCATAGCAATCAGAGATAATTAAATAAATTATTCCTGCTAGCAAAACCCATCCAAAAAGTCAAATAGAAAAAAAGGAAGAAAATTCCAGCAGGGTTATGTTAGAGTTCCTTTTGGGTAACTTTTGCATATAGGCATCCTATACCATTGTATTTTTCCAATTTCATAATCTAAAAATGAATTTAGTATGTAAATCAACTTAGATGAACTTTTCTCTTGCAATAGTTTGAATATCAGGATAAATATATTTTTTAAAGAGGAAAAATATACATTTTAAGCATTTATAATAATGAAATATATTTTTATATAAGAGAAAAATTATTAAATAAGTACATTAAAAATTACAATGATGCAGAAATACAATAATAAAAAGTTTATTAAATTTAGCCTGGCGTAGTGTCTACACCTTTAATCCCAGGATTTGGGAGGCAGAAACAGACAAATTTCTCTGAGTTCAAAGCCAGCTCTGGTCTACAAAGTGAGTTTCAGGACAGCCAGGGCTGTTATACAGAGAAACCTTGTCTCAAAAAACAAAACAAACAGTTTATTAAATTACAAAAAAAGTGCAAAAACATGAATTTTAGCATATTTACTGAAGCATATAACCAGACTAAGTACTTGAGTTTTATCTAGAAAGCAGTAAGAAGCTAGTTGGGATGCCAAGGTAAAGCCAGAGTCAAAATTACTGTTGTTGTAGTCAGTAAAGAATAACATCTATTAATTAAATAAAAACATTTTTTTACTGAGGAATGCCGTCTTCTAACAGGCCTTTGTGTATGGTCACTGAAAAGAAGAAAAAGAGAAAGAAAAAATTATGTATATGTAGATAAATAACTAAATTTCTAAAAGCTATTATTACTTTATCCCTTTTGTATTATAGTATAAGACATCAAACTGTGTTTTAAGAATTCAATGTTTTAAAGGCACATTGTGGTCAAACCTGGTGGAATAAGCCTGTAATCACAGCTTTTGAGAGGCTGAAGTAGAAGGATCACAAATATGGGGCCTGTCTAAGATACCAAGTTCAAGGCCAGTCTTGGCAAATTAGTGAGATCTTGTTTCAAATAAACATAAAAGCCCAGAGCTAAAGGCTCAGTGGTAGAGCACTTGCGTAGCATGCATGAAATCCTAAATTTAATTTCTAGTACCAAAGGGTGGGAGTGGAAGAAACCAGTGAGTTTAGTTCATTGGTTAAACACATGCTGAAGGTTCCTATGCCCAGTGTAAATAAATCATGGCTGGGCAATGGTGGTAAATGCCTACAATCCCAGCACTCGGAAGGCAGAGGCAGGCAGAGTTCCAGGCCAGCCTGGTCTACAGAGTGAGTTCCAGGACAGCAAAGACTACACACACACACACACACACACACACACACACACACACACACACAAAAACAACCCTGTCTTGGGGGAAAACACATGTTCTATAAGATTATCAATTAAATAATAATCAGTAGCTCATAATTTATATCTTCAAAGGTAAAATTATTAAAATAAACAATCTCTGTCACCAGACACTAGGTCTGCTTACTATATATGATTTTTAGACTAGATTTTGAAACTCCCAAATGCCTATTAGGCCAAACAGATAATTTGTGACATATAAGACAAATAGAACAGTATAGAGATTCAAATGATCTAGAGATTTCTTGCCTAGTCTAAAGATCACTGCAAGTATGTTCCACTAGTTAGCTATTCCAAGAAAGACTGCATTTTTTTTTGTCACCCTAGGTTTTTCATGAAAAACTGAAAATCTAATTATTTTGTATAAAATCTTGAGATACTTTCAATTTGAGCAATTAGCTGAAAAATTAAAATTTATGTATATGTTAAAAATTAGGGACAAACTGGATGTGATGGTGCACGCCTTTAATCCCAGCAGAGGCAGAGGCAGGTGAATGACTGTGGGTTTGAGGCTAGCCTGGTCTTCGTAGTTAAGAACAGCCAAGGCTACACAGAAAAACCCTATCTCAAAAAACAAAACAACAAAAGATAAGGGACAGATGTGGCGGCACACGTCTTTAACCCTTGTACTCAGAAGGTGAAGCTCTGTGAGTTCGGGTACATACTGAGTTTCAGGCCAGCCAAGGCTTTATAGTGAGACTGCCATTTTATCTCCTAAAGCCTTTATGAAATGGGAGGTGTGTCTATGAAACTCCTTCAAGTCTTGAGTTCTCTCTCTCTCTCTCTCTCTCTGGTTTTTCGAGACAGGGTTTCTCTATGTAAAAGTCATGACGGCCCTGGATTTGCTTTGTAGATGAAGCTGACCTCAAACTCAGAGAGATCTGCCTGTCTCTGCCTCCTAAGTGTTGGGATTAAAGGTGTGTGCCACTGCTGCCTGGCAAGTCTTAAACTCTTACTCTAAATGAGCTTATACAAAAATATGACAGAAAGGCTATCACTTTTTAACACTGACTTCTTTTACTTGGAACAAAATAGAAAACAATTTCACACATTACTGATATCTCTTAACTAGTTTGAAAATAACTTTCTGTGATAGAAAATAACACTTTAGCAGCACTGAATGAACTTACTTCTCTTCATTAGCCTCTGAAGACATTCCATCCATTTTTTAAAACTTTTTTCTGTAAAAACAAACAAACAAACAAACAACATACATATATAGTATTAATAAGAAAGATGAAAATGATAGTCTATGGGTGATTAGGAGCATTGGTATGACTTTAGAGTTATTTTGTAAAAAAAGACCAAAAATAGGAAGTAAAAACCATATTGTGAGCTCTAAAACATGAAAGATTTAGGACAGTACCATGTTATACTTAATACTAGAAATTTTCATACTCAAGATAAAAATCTAAGCCAGGCATTATGGTCATCCCCATAATCCTATCACTTGGGAGGTGGAGGCAAGTGGAGCAAGAGTTCCAAACTAGCCTTAGTTACATATTGAACTCCAAGGCAGCCTGGGCTATAGCAAGAAGCCACCCTCCCACCTCCCCAGCTTCCCCCCAAAAAATCAAGATAAAGTCTGTACACTAACTGTGAGCATGATGATATGGACTTTCCAATAAAAATTTGGCCTAGTTTGCTTAATAATTAAATAATATAATATTTGGATTACATACTAATTCAATCTCTAAATAGAAGTCAATTAGATATTTAAAACAGTAAATTTAACTTAAGAAAACTGAATTATGTTATGTATGGTAGCACATACCTATCATCCCAGCACTCGGGAGAAAAGAGGCAAGGAGAGTTGCTCCAAGTACTAGGATTAAAGTCATAGGCCATCACACCTGTTCCTAATTTTTAACATATACATGATACTTAATTTTTTAGTTAACTGCCCAAATTGCAAAAATCTCACGACTTTATTTCATACAGTAATTATATTTTCAGTTGTTCTTGAAAACCAAAGGCTGACAGAACAACCACAGCCTCTAAGTTGCCCAGGGGGTCTTGAGCTCACTCTGTGCAAGGCTGTTCTTTAACTTGATTCTCCTATCTTAGTCTCCTAAGTAACCCTGATTACAGAAAAGCACCACTACACCAAACTGTATTAATATTTTACATACTATACTCAATTACTTAAATTGGAATCCTACTCAATGAGTATTGAATGGACTTGGAAATGGAAATCTACTCAACAGCTCATCAGTAAACACATCTGTCAATAGGTTTAACTACCTGAGGTTAATACTTAAAACCCACATGGTAGGAGAGAACCTGAACAGACTCTCATTAAGGTAACCTCTGACCTCTAACCACATATGCAGTATGTCATAAACATACACACACACACACACACACACGAACACTAAATAGATAGATAGATAGATAGATAGATAGATAGATAGATAGATAAGAGTTTTGTTTTTTTTCCCCCCACTGTATGCATTAACTAGACCCTTACTTCCAGGTAAGAAAAGACGTCATCTCAGGTTTAAAAACAATACCTACAAAATTTGACAACTAGTACTAGTCACTTCTACCATAACATTAAATTAATACCATATACACGAACTACTAACAACGTTCTTACTTTTAACAATAAGGAAAACACAGATACCTAAAAAATAATATCTAATTACACACATTTTTTCATATATAATAAAAGCAAAATTTAGGGAACAGATCTTCATAGTAAGTCTGAATTTAAGTCTGAAATATGCATGTGGGTTCGGGGGTCTTGCTGTTGTTTGTTTTGGTTTTTAAAACAGTCTCACTGTGTAGCCCTAACTAGCCTGGAACTCTATAGTGAGTACAGAGAACATGCATGCTGGCCTCCTCAGACTCATGGGTGATCTTCCTGTCTCTGCCTCCTGAGTGCTGAGGTTAAAGGTAAGGGCCAGTACAACTGGCTTGGCTGCTTAAAAAAACAAAACTTACATGAGTGTTTTGTTTGCATGTAATGTCTGTGTAACACATTTGTACCTGCTGTCTGTGGAGGCCAGAAAAGACAACGGAATCCCCTACAACAGTGTTTTAGGCAGTTGTGAGCTGCCATGTGAGTATTAGAAATTGAATGGGATCCCCTGGCAATGGGCAGACAGACACCTTAGTTAAGGGCAGAGCAGATGAAATTCTTTGTTCATGCTATCTTGATTTCTGGCTTGGTGGCCAAAGCTGTTTTATGCCTTGGACTATTAAAAATCAAATCAAATAAAATCCAGGCAGCACAGGATGGAAGAAGACAAAGACCTGCAGACCCCCATGCCACCCACACTCCTACCCACCAGTGCATGGCACAGGCGGGCCATAGATACCTGCTTGCCAACATGTCACACATCAGTGTTGGTGGAGGATGTCACTGAGGGACCCAGCAGCCTAGTGGCCAGCCTGCAGCTGGAGCCACCACAATGTGGGAGTATGCTGTGGTCAGATGGGAGAGAAAGAGAAGTGAAGCAGCTTGAGCACCATAAAGACAGACAGAACTAGAGACTTGAGGGTGGAGAGGAGTAGCTTGTTGTGAGTGGCCAGTGTAGTGGAAGTTTTGGTCTACACAGTTATGTTATGTAAACAGGTTTCTTGTTTTAATCCCAAATGTGGGATATGGGACTCCCTTAGCTTGTCCACAGCTAATAAATTGCCTCAGACGGTTAGGGGAGGGGTATGGTCTTTGTCATCCTAAGTTAGTGGATTTCTGAGAGCCCAGAGAGAGAGAGACCACAAAGGTTTTGAGAAGGACAGAGAGAGGATTTTGAGGAGACTGCCAGGAGAGAAAGAAGGTGCTTGTTCGTTCTACTGCTGCATTTGCTGTTGCCAAGATATCCTGCTGCTAGATATCCTAATGACTGAGATAGAACCCAACTACCCTAACCAGCCAGAACTAAGTCTAAGTCCCCTGTCCCTTCTAACCTTCTTCCTCTCCTACCTGGGGTCAGGGGGAGGAGTTAGAAAGGAGGTAGAGGCATAAGGAATCCCAAATAAAGTAGAGTTTAAAAACAGAACTTCCAGGCCAGCCCTGAAACCTGGGGTCATGGTAAAGACCCAGCCCGAGCTGCCGCTGTAGGTCATGTCTGAGTCTGTGGCTACACAGTGGGCAAGGGTCAGTATCAATGTCCGTGGCTCATATTATCACTAGAGAAGATAAGGATGTCCCTAGTTGGGACAGCTGCTGGGGACCACTGGGATGTCCAGAGGCTGTGCAGAACTGATCCTGCCTCTCACTGGATAAGGCACTCTGGAGAACTCGCCCAATATCTCACCATTGGCAGCACTCAGAAGGGGCGGCCCTATGCCTTGCCCAGACAGCACAGTAGAGCTGGCCCTGATGACCAGGAGTGTGTAAATGAACCAAGGATGTGTGGGAGAGCTGACCCTGCTGCTCATCTGCTGTGGGATGGCACAAGCATGGAGGTGATGTCCCAACCGCCCCCTTGCTACCTCCAGAAGCCAGAAAAACTACCACAAAGGTCATGAGCTCTGGAGAAATACCCCTGCCTTTTGCTGGCTCAGCACTCAGGAGAGCAGGCCCTGCACCTTGCCTGGACATCACATTAGGGATAACACTGGTCAAGGGGCAATGGTGAGCCAGTCCAGAGGGCAAGAGTGTGGGCGAGCTGGCCCCGCTACTCATCTGTCATATGGCATGGGTAGGGAGGTGATGCACCTCCACCTGCAGTAGTCAGTAAAGCTGGTCCAGAGGGCATGAGATTGAGACAGCTAGCTCTGTCCCCAGCTGGAACCAGCACTTAAAAGAATGGCCTGCATCTTCCCTCTGCAACAGAGGAGCTGGCGCTGATGGCAAAGGCACAGGCGAGCCAGCCCGGAGGGCGAGAGGAGAGCTGGCCCACCCATTCACAGGTTGCAGTACTTGGGAGAGTGGGCCCTGTGCCTTGACTAGGCAGCACAGTGGAGCTGTTCTGGAGGCATGGGTTCAGGTGAGCCAGCCCCAAAGAATGAGAGAAGAGCTGCCCCTGCCTCCTGCTGATGGCCACCTTGAACGGCCTAGCCAGAGCAGTGCTAGAGAGCCCACCCCAGGGGTGTGGATAACAGAGAGCCAGTGATCTGACCATCTCTGCTACCACCCAGGCCCAGATCCACGGCTTGAAGGTGACCCAACCAAGTATCATTATCATCTGGTTGGAATTTGTGAAAAGGGCCAGTCCTGCTGTCCCAAAGCTGCAGGATCTCTATGACACAGGGCAACAACAGGATAAATGGGAGGAGTCCCGACGAGGATTCAATACTGATGGTGTAAGAGAAGCCGAAGATCTTGAACCAATGACTCATTGCAATGTCCATTTACAAGTGAAGATGTGTGGATAGAGGGATACAGTGTGGGCAACACTGACATACTACAGCTTCCATGATGAGATAGTCTGTGCTTTGTTGTTTTGTTTGTCTTGGGTTTTTTCTGTTAGTGCTTGTGTGTTTTTTATTGGGGGGGCAGAGGCTGCAAGATCAAAGGGCTGATGTGAAGGGACAGGGAGATGAGTGGGACTAGGGCATGAAAATCAGTAAGAATCAATAAAAAGTTAAAAAAGAAACAACTGAGGTCTTTCCTGTCAAAGATCAACTACTGAACCAACTTTCATCTCCTAAATGTATGTATTTAGAACAACTTCCTACTTAAAATATTTCAGTGGCTTGCTATTACATTGACATTTTTCACTAGAGCCTATAAGACTCAGGGGATCTGGTCTCTTTTTACCCCTCAAACTTCACTATCCCTTACTATTTCCTGATTTTGGTAGCCACGCTAGCCACACTGCAGCACAGACAGCCTTCCCAAATTAGTGTATTTATAAGGGCTATTCTCTCTTGGCAAGAAAGACAAAGTTCTCTTGGTAGCACTATGTATCTCTTCTCTGAGCATTACAACTGTAATTTAAAATCCTGTTCTATAAATTAGCAAATGCTTCTATTACCTCCCCAAACTACCTTCACCACAACAGTAAACTGTGAAAATGGGGGGGGTGGGGTGTTTTAAACTCCTTTGAGGATTGAACACCCCTTTCACACAAGTCCCGTATCAGATAACCAGTATTTTATTATATAGCCCATACATTACATCTTTACAGAAACAGGCCAAGACCCTCGACCACTATGAGAAATCTTACTTATAAAATGCTTTTTGAACACATTCATACTGATTATTGATTGGCTTGAAAACTGTATTTGGCATTTAGGGGTATATTTATAGCATACTTATAGAAGTGTTTGGATTTTCTTTTTTTCCCAAGACAGGGTTTCTCTGTGTAACAGAGCCCTTTGTAGACCAGGCTGGCCTCAAACTCAGAGATTTACCTGCCTCTGCCTCCCAGATGCTCCGATTAAAGGGGTGTGCCACCACACCTGATGACATTATTAGTTTTTTAAAGAGCCATTCTTGAAATCTATCAGGCATTGTGTGAACTAATTCAAAATAGTATCTATCTCCATTACTAACAATTATAATAATGTATCATTGTGAAGTAAGAGATTTAGCAACTGGTACAAAGAAAAGCTAATGAGTTTTTGTTTTAATCAAAGTGATAATGGTCAAGAGGCAAATTTATTTAATAGTAAATTGATTAATTAAGAAAAAGGTACATTATTTTTTTCCTTAGTGCTGGGATTAAAGGTGTACAATGCCATGGCCAGCTTGGAAAAAAGCATGGTGTTTTTCCCTTCAACTTGTATTTGTCAAATGGCTACAAAAAAAAAGTTGTTAAGAGTATACTCTTTACATTTATTTACCCTAGCTGTGTAATAAATAAATCTGTTAAGTATTTATTTTGGACTGTTTGAACCAAAAAGTGAGAATTACTAGTCTAAATAATCGAAAGGTCTTCAAAGTACTGACACTGGGCCGCAACAGTCTTTGAGGTTTGTTTGGTTTGGTTTTTTGAGAACAGGGTTTCTCTGGGTAGCCTTGGCTGTCCTAGACTCACTTTGTAGACCAGGCTGGCCTCAAACTCACATAGATCTGCTTGCCTTTGCTTCCCTGGGTGCTGGGGTTACAGGCATATGCAACTGCACTGGCAAGAATTTTTTTTTTAATTGAAATAAATAACAACAACAGAACATCATGTGGCAGAGACCATCACACCCACCTGCAGGCAGCACAGCTAAAATACCATATGCCTCTCTATCCACTCCTGAATTTATACAACCAAAATCTACAGTAAATATTTTCCACAGTCTCCACTGATATAGACTCTAGAGCTATGCTGTCAAATTCAATAGTTATATACACTGAAATTCAAATGAAACAAAAATCAGGTTGTTGATAACCATAGCTACATTTATTGGTAACCATAACTACACTTTAAGTGCTCAAAAATGATTGCTCAAGAGCAGCCATGTTGGACAGGCAGACATAAAGTATCGTCATTATCACAGAACATTCTATTGGAAAGGCTCATCCCGTCCAGCATTCAGAGTCAGTATCTTCTCTTACTCGCTCAACATCAAATACATCATTCCCATCAGCATTCCAAACATTGTTACTCCATCTACCTGTATTTATCTTCCTGTATTTATCTTTCCAGCCATTCATAGTCATGTACATTGCTTGAGCCTAACCTTTAATGACCAAAAAAATCTTACAATACAGTCTCCTTCCGTATCTATAAATCATCCCTCCAACGAGTTGACCAATGAAATACCATCTTCGTGCAGTCTACAAGCTCTATGAGGCACATGAGAAACTCAACGGAACCAATCGATTTAACCGAAGTGAAAACTAACTCCAACCTTTGTGTCTAGAATAACCTTAGTTTTTTAGCGAGACCTTCATCTCCGATAACCTCTGTCTTCGTCACTGCCCCATTGCTGGGAAGAGATACCGTGACCACAACGCTTGATAATAGGAAGCAGCTGAGGGCTTGCTTACAGTTTCTGAAACTCAGAGTCCACTCTCGTCACTGCGGGGAAGGGTGGCTGCAAAGACGGTGCTAGAGGAGCCGCTGAGAGCCTGCCACACACGGCACCCAGGCAGGGCTCGAACTCACGCCTGCCTCGGCTTCCCTGCCCAGCCTGACAGCAACATTTCTATTCCCACCCAAAGGGTTCGAACCCGGAGCCTGACGATCTGACCTGCGTCGCACCGAGGCTCACTCGGTTCACACCGGAAACCGCCAACTCTATTGTTGCGTCCAGACGAGCCTAGGATCTAACATCCACTCGGCGCCTTCAGAGCCCCCGGGGCCGGGAACTCCGTCAGGATCACGCACCGCTGGGACAGGGGAGGCGAAAGGCGCCGCTGGAGGAGGAGGAGGAGGGGATGGAGGAGGGCGGGCCGCTGCGGCTCGCGCGTCCCCGGCCCTCCCGAGCCCTCCCGGCCGACCGAGCCAGCCGGCGCCGGCCCTCCAGCGCTCAGGCACAAGCCCAAGCCCTCTCAGGGGCCCGGAACGAGAAGGGAGCGTCCTCACCCCCGCCGCAGCCCGCTCGCCAGCCTCGTCCGGGGCCCGCGCGCGCCTCACAGCTCGACGTCACCTCACAACGCCCGGCCGGCGTCGGCCAACTATTCAAATCTAACCGCCAGGGCGGTGCGCACGCGCAGTGCTGCGCTCCGCGCCACCGCCGCCCCCCCCCCCCCCCCCCCCCCCCCCCGCCCCGCCGCTCGGCGTCCGGGCCGGCCCCACCCCTCAGACTTACTTAAACTTGTCCGTCGTCCTCGGCGCTGACTCGGGTTCCCTCGAGGTCTCCTCGTTTCCCTACAGAGTTTCCCTCGCCTCTCCCAGTCCGAGAACGGCCATCTTCTTTTCGATTGTCGACACAAAACAATCGCGCTGTTGGCTTCCGTACAAAATGGCGACTTCCGCGTTGTTGCGTCACGTCCCTCCGTCGCTGCTCCCTATAGGTGCCGGGAAGGAGTGAGCTTCTGGGACGAGGTGGCCGAGTGGTTAAGGCGATGGACTGCTAATCCATTGTGCTCTGCACGCGTGGGTTCGAATCCCATCCTCGTCGTTGACTCTCCTTTTTTCTTTTTTTTTTTTCATCTTACGCCTCGGGTTTTCGCTAATTTACTGTGAATGTATAACTTACAGGATTTTAATTTTTAATTAGACTTTATCTAACACCATTAGCCTCGGGAAGTGTTTTTGTTTGTAGTACTGGGATTGGAAGGAATGAAATATTTGAACGGTAGTTTTGGAACGTTATGACCTCACAGATGAAGAAAAAGCAGATAAAGAGATTTTTCCCCCCCCCTACGGATCAGAAAATGTAATCCCAAACGCTAGGATTACACATCTATCTCTCCCACTACACCGGCTGCTTTAGGGTCTTTAATACCTGACCTGATGGAGAAGTACAAGCACCACCTCTTCCAGCCTTCAAGCAGGCTCTGGGTTTTGTTGCCATTGTATACATCAAAAAGATGCCCATGACATTTGACATCCTGGTAAGATCCGGAAAGTAC
The DNA here is from genome assembly GCF_907164565.1 of Psammomys obesus. Taxonomy (NCBI): domain Eukaryota; kingdom Metazoa; phylum Chordata; class Mammalia; order Rodentia; family Muridae; genus Psammomys; species Psammomys obesus. The sequence goes on from NW_026585504.1 coordinate 16,689,529, forward strand.
TGAAGACAGGAACATGGCTACCTTTCCAGAAGACAAGAGGCGGGCTCTTCTGGATTTAACCGGAGAAGAGGATTAGGAATCAAAAAGAACAGAGAGTTTCATCATGTAAAATCATCCCGGCAAATTCATTCAACTCATGTTTAAATGCATTCATTCACACACACACACACACACACACACACACACACACACACACATATATGTAACTAAAAGCACCATGTATTTTATGTGGATTATGTCACTTCGACTCTGAGAACCCTGTGATCCTGGCAGATGTTTTCATATTCTATTATTATTATTATTATTATCATCATCATCATCATCATCATCATCATCATCATCATCATACACTAAAAGACTAACTTGTCCAAGCCTGTAACAGCTTCTAAGCTGCAGACAGGACAGTGTAACACAAATCTCTTGACTCCATGACTTTTAACCCCCATCCTGTATGGTACCAGATAGTGAAGGGTGTTTGTTTGTTTGGTTGGTTGGTTGGTTGGTTTGGCTTCTCTGTGTAACCTTGGCTGTCTTGGACTCGCTCTGCCCCTGGTGAGGTGTGTGCCCAGCCAAGAAGCCTGCACCTAGGCAGATTTGTGGCACTGATGGCTGGGAGGCAATAGCCTTTCTCCTGGCTCCTCCATTTTGGGTCCAAATCCCTTGGAAATGCAAATACCTTTATAGTCTGAGGACTTTTGGTCAGTTACCTTCAGCCATGCCTTCCTGCTCATTTTCTGTCTTGCCAGGAATTGTCCTTACAGACAATTCAGTATCCTATGGGAGTCGGCGGTCAATCCTTATTCTCATAATCTCTCATTGGAAACACTTTTAAAGAAACCAGTGGGCTTCAGTGATATTAATCTTGACTATGGCTTTGCCACCAATACAAATAACGTATTCTTCTATTCTATTATGGTTACTGCTTTAGACTTCCTATGGTTTGAATGAGTTTGTTAAATTTCATGTGTCAGAAATTTGATCCAATCTGGGCAGTGGTGCACACTTTTAATCCCAGCACTCTGGAGGCAGAGGCAGGTGGATCTCTGGGTTCTAGGCCAATCTGGTCTACAGAGTGAGTTCCAGGACACCCAGGGCTACACAGAGAAACCATCTCAAAACGAAACAAAATAAAACAAACATTCATCTACTGCAGCAGACATTCTCTTAGATCTCTTAGATTTTCTAGACAAAGTGCCTCTTGCACAGCCTCACTGTTTATAGAGCTGTGGGTAGCTGGAGACTCATTCTTTAGCTCAGGATCATTGTACATTTTGCCTCAGCCTTCCCAGTCCTGGGATTACAGGAGAGTGCCACCGTATCCATACCCAGCTGTCTTTATATTCTTTATAAATCATACGATTTCACATATTTTGTTGTAGTAACAGAAAAAAGCCTAAGAAAGTATTTGCTACATCAAAATTACGGTCATTATTAGACCTGCCATTAGATTTTGTAACACTGTATATTTTTTTTTTAATTTTTTTTCTGGTTTTTCGAGACAGGGTTTCTCTGTGTAGCCTTGGCCGTCCTGGAACTCACTCTCTGGACCAAACTGGCCTGGAACTCACAGAGATCCTCCTGCCTCTGCCTCCTGAGTGCTGGGATTAAAGGCGTGCTCCACCACCACCCAGCAATGTATGTGGATTTTTTAGAAATGTATTTAATGTATATAGGTATCTTGACTGCATGTATGTCCGTGCACCTGATGTGCACCTTGAGCCCAACCATGCCAGCAGAAGACACTGGATCACCTAGAACTGGAGTTATAGACAGTTGTAAATCACCATGTAGGTGTTGGGAATCAAACCCTAGTCTTCTGGAAAAGACATCAGCGCTTTTAATCAGTGAGCTCTCCCTCCAGCCCTCAGTGGAAATTCTTTTTTTTTTTTTTTTAAATGAAATTCACTTTATTTGTTTGTTGGTTGGCGTCTTGGTTGTTTTTGAGACAGGGTTTCTCTGTGTAGCCCTGGCTGTCTTGGAACTGCTCTATAGACCAAACGGTGTCTGCCTGTGTCTGCCTCCCGAGCGCTGGGATCAAAGGTGTGCGCCACCACTGTCTGGAGCGGAATGCTTTTTTAAGTTGTGTTTATGTGTTCATCTTTGTACCCATGTAGGCCAAAGGCTGACATCAGGTATTTTCCTTAATTAATTAATTACAGCCTTATCTTTTGAGACAGAGACTCTCACTAAACCTAGAGCACACTGATTGGACTAGACTGGCTGAGGACCTTCAGGGACCTGGTTTCCAACCCTACCCACACCCAGGATGGGGGCTACAGGAGCGAATCGCTGTGTCCTGATTTCATGTGGCTTCTGGAGATAGGAAACAAGAGTCTCATGCTGGTACTTTGCCAACCCAGCCATCTCCCCAGCCCCAATCTAGAGGTTAGGGGACCTTTAGGGGATCAAAGAGATAGCAAGTGGTTGAGAGTGTATTGCTCTTGCAGAGAAGCCAACTTTGGTTCCCAGCAGCCACATCAGCAGGGGCTTAAAACCTCCTGGAATCCCAGTTCTGAGAGATCTATCGCCCTCTTCTGGACTCCGTGGGCATCCACACAGGTGTGCACAAACAGCCATGGGCACACATACACTTAATCAAAAATAAATTAAAAATTGGGTACTTGTATTCCAACTTTCGTAGTTGCCTTTGCATTCCAATGCAGGTTTTTAAAATTAATTGATGGACTGATTACAATTTATTCACTTTGTATCCCTGCTGTAGGCCCCCTCCCTCTTCTCCTCCTAGTCCCACCCCGATATAGTTTCTTTAATGCTCTGAAAAGAAGTTTTCTGGGCTTGAAGAAATGGCTCAGCGGTCAAGAAGGCCAACCTGGGGAACTAGTGAGGACCTGTATCAAAAAGAAAACTTTTAAAATGGGGCCTTGGAGAGATGACTTAGTCGGTAAAGTGATGAGTCAAGTTCAAATACTAGCACCCATTTATCTTGTGGGGGCTTTCGGGGGTCCCGCTTGGTGTTCAGTAATGACGACATGGAGACATCTATATGGTATAAGCCTGTTAGCCTTTTTGCCGGGGGTGGGGGTGGGGTGGGGGGGTGGTCAGTCTCCTGAAGGAGCTATCCAGACTCCCAGGTAGTTGAAGATGGGGGAGGGGCAGCTGCAGCCCTGTAATCTAAGCATTCAAGGATGTTGAGGTAGGAGGAACTGGGGGCTTTCTAGGCCTGCCTGGGCTACACTGTGAGAGATCCTCAAAAACAATGACCACAACGAAAAAGTGGGTAGGTCTTGTGAAGTGTTCCTAGTTCACTGTTTGTTTTTATTTCGTGTGCATAAATATTTGGCCTGGCCACTCATCCGTGCAGCACGTGCTTGCCTGGGACCCTTAGAGGCTACAAGAGGATGTTGGGTCCCCAGAAACTGAGCCATCGGTGATCCTAAGCCTCCATGGAGATGCTGGACAACAAACCCAAGTCCTCTGAAAAGCATAACGTGCTCTTGACCACTGCTCTCGATACTGAGCCATCACTCCAGGTGCTTTTCAAAGATTTTATTTGCACTTTATGTGTATGGGTGTTTTGCCTGTACCTATGCCTGGGCACCACAGTGCCCACTGAGGCCAGAAGCTGGCATCAGATCCCCTTGACTGGAGTTACAGACGGTGCCCAGTTCTCTCTCCCAACCCAGGCCAGTTATTTTCACAAAGGGAAATCATCAGGTGTTCTGAAAATTATAATACCCTAGAAGAATCTAGGACTGGAAAGGTGGCCCAGCAGGTTACTTTCTCAGCAGAGGACTGGGTTCAGGGCCCAGCACCCAGACGGCCGCTTACAGCTGGTGGCTGTTACTCCAGTTCCAGGAGAGCTAGACTAGACGCCCTGGGTGCATTCATGCAGCGCACACACATAAGTGCAGGCGAAACACTCACTCCCAAGATAAAAATGATTCATTAGGTACAGAAAAATCAAGAGTGAGAAAAAAATAAATTGGAAGCTCATTTTAAAAAAATATTTAGGGGGCTGGAGAGATGGCTCAGGGGTTAAGAGCATTGGCTTACCTTCCCAGGGGTCCTGAGTTCAATTCTCAACAACCCACATGGTAACTCAACCACCATCTCTAATGAGATCTGGTGCTCTCTTCTGGTGCTCCTGCAGGCAGAACGCTGTATACATAATAAATAAATATTTTAAAAAATATTTATCCTTGGGTAGCTTCTTGCGTGTACAGAGTGTATAATTCATTTTAGTCATTCTCACTCCCTATACCCTCTCTCATCCCTACTTCCTCTTCCACCAAAACCCTTCTTTCCCAGAAGCCCCCCTCCTACTTTCAACATTTTTGTTTGTTTAGTTGGTTGGTTGGTTGGTTTTGGATGCGTGATGCGACGGTGTAAATAAGGGCTGCTTGCATGGGCATGGCTGGGAGGTTATTTTCTGGAGCCTGGGTAACTTTTCAGTGGCTAGACCACCGAAGAAAATGGCATTCTCTGCCCTAGCAGCATTAACTGCCAAAGCCCCTCAGGCAGGGCGGCCCTTCACGAGCCCCTCCCTCAGCAGCCCCGCAGAAACGTTGGTGGACTCAGTCTTGCGCTGGTCTTGCAGAGGTAACCACGGAGTACGACAGCCAAGTCATCCCTAGAAGACTTCGAGGCATCCCCCCCCCCCCCCCCCCCAGATGTCCTCCGTGCCAGGGTCAGGATGCTCACTCTGGAACCTCTCCGGCGCCTTGCTTCTCTGTGCGCTTGTTTCCTAACAGGAAGGCTTGCTGTGACAATGCCGGGGTTTTCTCTCCTGTTGATCTGATCCCTAACTGCCAGTACTTGGCTCGATTTTTCTAACGGGAGTGAAAACAACCAGCAACGCCACATTATTTTAAAAACTGCGAGGGGGAAAAAAAAAAGAAATCAGCTTGAGTTACTTAATAGAAACGAAATTAGAGCGAGAGGCGCCACCTACTGGATCAGTCGCAACCTGCAGCTTTGGACGCGAAGAGTTGGTTGCAACTTTTTAACCCTCTAAAATCCCATCAGCAGGCCTCCGCTCACAAGAACACTCTCCGTACACCCGAGGTTGCTGCTCGCGCTGTCCTCAACTATTACAGGACGTTCCAACCCCAGTCTCCGGAAGACCGCGAGGAAGACGGATAAGAGAACACATAATCAAGACATTAACAGCATTGACTGAATTCATCCTCTGAATTCAGCTTCAAAAAGACGCACTCCCTCTGTTGATTAGGACGTTACCAGGGAAGAATTTGTCAGTGGTTAGCTGCTGAGACTCCACGGTTCTGGGCGATTATACACCAACAACTCTTTTAAGACTTAGTTCTAGAGGAAGAACTTGCAATGGATAGTGTGTGTGTGTGTGTGTGTGTGTGTGTGTGTGTATGTTTGCTTACAGTCTGTGTCTTACTATACACAGAAATCTTCAAAATCAAGAGTGGTGGTGCACGTAATTCTACCATTTGGGATTAAAAAAAAATGTCTTCAAGCCAAGCTTGCAGATGGTCGTCTATAACTCACGCAATTCAATTTGAAAGCTGAGATTGATCCTGAGTGTGAAACCAACTAGGATACATAGTAATTTTGGGGATATCTCAGGCTATGTAGCAAGTCCCTCTCAAGAAAAACAAAGAGAAAGGAGAGAAAGAGAAAGAGACAAAGGGAGAGAACCCAGACTTCAAGACTTGCAAAAACTGATTTTGTGTGTGTCTGTGTTATTTTCTTGTTTGCTCGACACAGGTTTTTGGTTTGTTTGAGGCCAGGCTGAGTCCAAAGGTGTGTGCCACTACACACAGGAAAGACTGGTTCAGTAGGTGAAGACTGGAATGAGCTTGGTCTCTTATGGTTAGGGAGAAGTGTGATCCTACTGGAGAATACATCTCTGGACCTGCGCCAGCCACTTGGGAGGCACTTTTCTTGCTCAAATGAAATGTTTGTTAAATAAATAAATAAAAATAATGAAATGACTAGGCTAGAGAGATGGCTTATCGGTTAAGAGAACTGACTGTTCTTCCAGAGATCCTGAGTTCAATTCCTTTCACCCACATGGCAGCTCACAACTGTCTGTAACTCCAAGGTCTAACACCCTCACAAACATTCAGACAAAACACCAATATACATTTAAAAAATATAAATAAACAAATTATAAAAAAATAACCAGAATAATCAAATCATTTGTTATTTAATTCAATCACTGAAATGTTTTCAAGAATCTTATGGCACCTGCCTCTAACCTCAGCACTTGGGAGGCAGAGGCAGGTGTATCTCCATGAGTTTTTGAGTTTGCGGCCAGCCTGGTCTATAAACTAAGTCTAGGACAGCCAGGGCTGTTTACGCAGAGAAACCCTGTTTCAAAAACCAGAAACAAACAAAACGAAACAGAAAATACCTTACAACTCAAGATGGCTCATTAGGTAAAAGGTACCTGCCACTAAGCCTGAGAGCTTGAGCTCTAGGCTTTTATATGTATGTGTATGGCAGTTTGCACACACACACGCACAGCTTGAGAAATAGAAAACACGACCCAATTCTTTTGATGTGGCTAATGGCTGGCAAAATGTGGTTATGAACAAGCTTCACATGAAAGAAGACCTAATGGATTTGGCGTGATAAGACAGTCATGATCGTACATATTGCTTACGCGTGGAAGGCAGGTCTTCTGAACAGATTAAGTGCCATGGTGGCAGTAACCCTGACTCCAGGAAACATACCATTCTAAAGCCAGGGCAGTTTCATTAAGCTGCGCTGCTTCCATCTTTGTCGCTATTTTGAGACACAGTTCTCCCTTTGTCCCTGACAGAGGCCAGAAGAGGGTACTGGATCCCTTGATGCTGGAGTTTCTGGTAGTGAATCACTCAGAGCAATGGATGCACTTAACTGTGGAATTTTCCCTCCAGCCTGCTTTGATTTTTTAAAAAATAATTTATTTAATTTTATTTTATGTGCATTGGTGTGGGGGTGTTGGACCACCAGGAACTGGAGTTATACAGTATTGAGCTGTCATGTGGATGCTGGGAATTAAACTCTGGTCCTTTGGAAGAGCAGACAGTGCTTTTAACCAGAGCCATCTCTCCAGCCCAACTTTGTGTGTATGTGTGTGTGTGTGTGTGTTTGGGGGGGGGGGGGTTGTTAACCAGAATCCTTTTGAACATTTTTTAATTGGGCTGTTAAGTCTTTGGTTATTGAGAAAGATCTCATGTGCAGAATAATAAACACAACAACAAAAAGACTAACCTCCACCATGAGCTCACTTCGTGCTCAATAGGAGAGATATGATCAATAGAACAAACAGAAAAAAGTAAGTGTTGGTAGCTGGATGATGGTTCTGTATGACTTTAACCCCAGCATTCAGGAGTCAGAGGCAGGCACATCTCCGTGTCTCTGAGGCCAGCCTGGTCTACAGAATGAGTGCTTAGACAGCCAGGTCTACACAAAAAAGCGAGGCATGCTACTTCAGGCCTGTATTCCTGCTTTGAAGGCAGATGTAGGAGAATTCAAGGTTCAAGAGCAGCCCAAGCTACAAAGAGGAACTCAAAAATACTAAGCGGATGGAATTTAGCTGTAAAAACACTTGCCTTCCTTGCAAATGGACCTCGATTCTATCCTGGGCACTGGGGGAAGCGGGGAGGGAGTGTAAGAAAACCAGTTAAAACAGACATACACGGTGTTAAAAAAATGATATATTTACAGATCTGAAAGCCCCAAACAAGCTAGAAGGAAGGAGGTAGCAAGTATAAACAGGTTTCTTACAGTGAAACCTCGCTCTTCCCCAAACCCTGAGTATTAACCAATGGAAACAATCCCTGTCTCAAGGCCCAGCCTTGTTCCAACCCAAGAGGCCATTCTTCCATTGGTCATATCCATCAGTCTGCTTGCCAGTCATCCTGTGCCCAGGCTGGCATGGGTGAGACATACTCAAAGTCTGGCCCTTTGTAGCGGAGGGCATGCAGGAACATCACAAGATCCCGGGGCAAGGGATCCTGTCGCGACAGCCGGCATTCTGCACAGAGCGGGTCCTTTTCATGATTCCTGACATCTGCTTTGGCTGCCTTCCCTGGTGTGTCCGGAGGCTGAGGGGCAGCCTTAGCTATTCCATCTATCTTCTGGGCTACTGTGGCCATCTCTCCCAGGCTGTCCTTGGCCAGCTCTGAAGAAGGAGCTGTGGAGTCTATGAGGCCTGCTGCCAGGTCACCCTCACAGAGATCCAGCACATTAAGGCTTTCTTTGGCCTGATGCTCTGCGACCAGGTCCCGGAGCAGTTCCTCGTCCGTCTTTGCAATGTGGCCACCCTGGCCTCGAGAAGGACCCCAGGCGGTTGAATTGTAGATTGGATCATTGAGGATGGGGTGGCCCAGGAACTGGAGGTGGACTCGGATCTGGTGAGTGCGTCCTGTAAGTGGCCGGCACTGCACCACGCTGGAGTGGCCATTGTAGCTCAGCCTCTGAAACACAGTCTCACAGGGCTTGCCCTTCGGATCCACACGGCAAACTCCTACCTTGTAAGACACCACTAGGATGGGCTCCTTGCAAATTACCTCCTTATCAGGGAACTCCCCTTCAACCCGGCATACATATTCCTTCTCCAGCTACACAGGAGGAAAAAGGAAAAAGTCAGTCCAAAGTGAAACCCTCTGCAGAGTATATCAGTACATCTGAGAGAGGATAACTCAAACCCTAACGCCACTTTCACCATCCGGGCTAAGTTACGCAAGCTCTGGACATCCCATACCTCACCTAGAAAATATGAAATCAGGGGCTAGAGTGATGGCTCAGCAGTTTAGACCACCTGTTGCTCTTGCAGAGGAGCTGGCTCCAGTTCCCAGCATCTACATGGTGGTTCACACCCATCCCTAACTCCAGTTCCAGATCTGCTCTCCTTCTGACCTTTGCAGCACCATGCACACATGTGGTGTACACACAAGCGCACGCAAGCCCGCATGTGAGTACATGTAATAAAAAGTTTTAAAGGGAGAAGTTACGAAATCAGAGAACATTTACCTCACAGGGCTGCCAAGAGCGCTTAGCAGGCCAGGTTCTAACTTGTTAGGATTAAGTCTGGTGTGTGCTCGATGGATATATTATGATCTGGATCCAGAGTTCCAAGTCTCAAGACCATGATTACTACCAGTAAGTATCCTAACCATACCTCTTCCAACACTATCCAGTCTCCCTACTAAGCGAGCTGTCCTTAAAACCTTAACAATGTTTAATGTTTTCAGAACAGCAAATGACCAAGAAGGGGCTGAGCCTCCTCCAAGCACACGCGAGCCCACAAAGCAGTCTAGAGCAGCCAAAAGCCCGGCTCACCTGCCGATCCCGAACCTGCTCATGAATCTTCTCGGAGACTGCAGCCGTCTTGGCAAACATGAGCACACCTGAGGTGAGGCGATCGAGGCGGTGCAGCGGATGTAGCCCCTTCAGCTGGTGCTCCTTGCCTAAGATGAAGATGACGGTGTTGTGCCGGAAGCGGCCACAGGGGTGGACAGGAATGGAGGAGGGCTTGTCTATAACAACCACATCATTGTTCTCAGCTAGCAGGCGAATCGGCTCCGCTGTGACCGGTGGCTCATGTCTGTGCACCGTGTTCCGCAGGAAATCATTGTCCTGTCAAAAACACAGGTGACCAGTCAGCCTGAGACCAGCAGCCTATAGACGGTCAACTAGACAGCCAGGTTCCTCTGTTCCTTATTGACCCGGAGGAACGGTCACCGTAAAGCATTAAACAGAAAAAAGAAGTGGGTGTAATATGATCTCATTTGGTAAAAATACACACAGGCATACAGCTAGTGTTGAAAGACACACAAAGTTAGCCAGGTGTGGTGGCTCATGCCTGTAATCCCAGCAGTCTGGAAGGCAGAGGCAGGTGGATCTCTGTGAGTTCCAGGCCAGCCTGGTCTCAGGATAGCCAGGACTACACAAGGGAACCCTGTCTCAAAAAAAAAAAAAAAGTTGTTTGAATCCCTTAATGGTAAGATTATAGTTTTGCTTCTTTGTATAATCTTTACAATAAAGTTGCATCTTTAAATTTTTTGTTACATTTATTCATGTGTATTCATGTATAAAGGTTGTGAGTCATGTGACAAGAGGTTGTGAGCCTTAGGTAAAGGCAAGGACCTTTACCTGTTGAACCATCTCACCATCTTGATACAAATATATTTTGAAAGTACATGTATTTTAAATAGGGATAAAAACCCCTATTCATTACCAATTATGACCTTCAACAAACAACACCAGGCTGTAAGTCCAGAGCGCTAGGCTCTACATCTACACTTGAAACAAGCTCAGTACACACTCTTGGGCAAGTCATTTTAACCTCTCTAGGACTCAGTTTTCTTACCTGTAAATGTGGTTTCAACAGACCTGTGATTTTCAAAACCGATATGGGAGAGGTTATTCCCAAATCCTGAAACTGCCCTTTTCTCCCTACAACCATGGTAAAGCCAGTGTTAATGACAGGGGTCTCATGGAATTAAAAAAAAAAAAAGCTAAAGCACCTGCCCAGTATCTATCCCTGAATTCCTAATTCTATACACATCAGGATCTATGGCAAGTACTTTTTTTTTTTTTTTTGGCAAGTACTTTTAAGGGTTAACATGAGCACACACTTTGAAAACTGCACGGTTGCAATACTTACTCCCTAAAGGTTTAATGTCAGAGCGAACAAAAATGCTTAACTTTGTGCCTGATACAGTTAAGAATGCACGAGGGAGGTAGCTACTATTATTATTTGTACCGAGATCTATCACCCAGGGAAGAAAGTAAGCAGTGCCCTTGCCACAAGGCAGATATAAACGTAACATGAGAGTTTCCGTTTCTGTTTCTTGGAAACAAACCGCCTTGCTGGGGAGGATGAACAGGTTGAGTTTTTGAGCATGGTAAGGCTGTCTACTTGGGGATGTAGGGAGCGGGGACTAAAAGAGTCCCAAGGGAAAACGAGACTGTTTCTCAATTACCATCACTTTACGTCGGCAGTTATAGGCTGAGTCTGGAAACAAACAAACAAACAAAAAGAAAAACCCCCTTCCTCCTTTTCTCAAAACCCGATTCTGGCCAGTCCATTCGACACCACCTTGAGAACGATGCCGAGGTCCTGAACTGGTTCCTCGTTGAGATGCAGGCGCCCCTCCCGGACAGCAGCCTCGTAGTAGGCCAGTGGCTGGGATCGGAACTCGGTGCTGAAGACGTGCAACAAGCTGCGGCCCACCCAGCGACCTTTACAATAGGTCTGGAAGTCAAAGTAATAGGGCCGCACCTTGCGCAGGCCGCCCTCGAAGTAGTAGGTGGTCTCCGCGAAATGCTCGTCGCCAAAGCTGACCCCAGTCCGCCGTTTCTTCGGAGGCGGCACGACCCGTTCCCGGGTGGCGCCCCGCCGCTTCTTCCTCTTGCCCGAGTCGGCGACCGGCGCTGAGGCCTGCTCTCCGTTCTCCGGGACCTGCTCCTCGCCTCCCAAGGCCTGCTCCCCGCTCCCCGGGACCTGTGCCCCTACCGCCGCCTGCTCCAGGCGCTCCAGGAGCCGCTCTCCGCCCGGGTCGCTACCGGCGTCTCCATTTTGCTGAACCAGAGACTTCAGCTCTCCCGCTGCCTCGGCCTGGGTAGAGGGTGCCTCAGCCATCGCCCCCCTACAGCCACCCCGAGTCTTGGCAAAGCTGTGGGACCAGCGCGCCAAGGGCCAATGCACAAGAACTTGGAGCCAGCGGCGGCCACCCCGCCTCATGACAGCGCGGCTAGCCGCTCCAGGGTCGCAATCTGATGGCGTCATAAGGTAGCAACCAATCAGGGAGGCCCAGCGCAGAGGCGGGGTTTGCAAGCAGGATGTAACCGAGTTGAATTGAAAGAGTGGTGGCCGAGGAAGTGGCCTTCTGCGAAAAGTAACTGCACACGGACTCCGCTCATTCGAAGAGATCAGACATTATTTCCTAAAGGAAATCTTCGGTGGTACTCCACGTAAAAGACTTGGATGGAGATGATAGTACACATTTCATTTAGACATGCACTATTTCCCTGGGCCTGTAAAACTCTTAAAAGTTTGCTTGATACAAGGTGGAGGGGGCAAGGCACCGCAAGCCGGTAGTCTCGGCCCTAGGAAGGTAGAGGCGGGAGCATCAGGAGTTTCGGTTACTCAAGAGCATGTCTCAAAACAAAAGCAAACAAGCAAAATAATAATTATTATTGTTTAAAAAAAGAACAAAAAGAAAACAAGCAAAAAAAAAAAAAAAACAATAAGAATAAAGGTTTCCACGACTACGACTGTGCCAATAACGGTTTTGTCCACTTTGCTTTTACTTTTGAGAGGCAGTGTCGGGGAATCCTAGAGTCTCAGGCACTCTTCCATTTAGCTATACTCTATTGTATGATTTATAAAGGTACGTGTTGGGGGCTGGAGAGATGGCTCAGCGGATAAGAGAATTGTCTGCTCCTCCAGAGGTTTGGAGATCAGCAACCACATGGCGACTCACAACCGTCTATAATGGAATCTGATGCCCTCTTCTGTCATGCAGGCACACACGCAGAGAGAGCACTTGTACATAAAATAAATAAAATCTTAAAAGGGTGCATATTATAGCATGTTACATACTTCAATAAAGCTATTATTATACATATATTATTATAGACATATTCCCCAGAAGCAATTTTTTTTTTTCACTCCTGTCATTTCCACAAACAGCACCAAAAGAACTAGAGACTTCCTGTTTGGCTTCCATGAACTCTTATACAGGACCACTTGTACATTTGAATTGCAATCGGATAAAAAAAATGTATTGCCAGGGTTTCTGTATGTATGTGTGTGCCAGTTGCTTGCAATTGTATGTGTGAGTGTGTCTAGAGGTAAGAGGTCAACCTCAGGTGTCCATTCTCTGGTGCTACCCATCTTGTTTTTTGAGACAGGGTCTCTCACAAACATACAAACTACAATGCCACTTTTTTTTTTAAATTTTATTTTAAGACAGGGTTTCTCTGTGTAGAACTGGCTGTCTTGGAATTCTATAGACCAGGCTGGCTCAAACTCACAGAGATCCACCTGCCTTTGCCTCCCAAGTGCTGGGATCAAAGGCGTGTGCCACCATCACCTGGCTAACTCTGCCTTTTAAATGTTAGTTTGGGGGAATCAAGCTCAGGTCTGTGTTGCATGGCAAGCACTTTACCAATTGAGCACTCTCTCCCCAGCCTGCTAAGATTCTTAAACAAAAAAGTGCTGAAACCTGCTTTGGCTAATTTCATCAGAGAGGGAATTACTGAAAGAATATTAGTGCCTTGTAGGATTCACAAAAGAGCTAAAGTGTAGGTTCAGCAAAGAGACCAAATCAAGGGTTCTGGAAACTAGCTGTTGCTGGAGATGAAACGCACTGCCATTGTGAGGTATGCAGCTGTACCAGCGGACTCTGCCTCACCACCCTTTGTCCCTTGAAAATCTCTAAATCTCTAAATTTTGTTTTCTTATCTCAAGATCCAGAATTCTACAAGGGAGGCTTCCTTCCACTAAGAAGGGACTAGGTCTGTCTTTATTTACAGAAAACCTGTAAATAGTCTATAACCTTGTTTAGTCTTCACAGTGGGATTCCCCCAAAAAGGTAGACATTTGGATGCTAGCGTCTAAAAACAGGACAACTGTCTAGTCTGATTCAAAAATGCAAGTGTGAACGTACTCATGGCCTTTTATGATATAAAATGTTAATGTTGGTTTAGAATTTTATTATCTTATATATTAGCATTCTGGAGAGGATCAGGAGAAACTTTGTAGCTGGATTATTCTGTATATCAGAGGTCCCACAAGTCAGGCATAATGTTGAATGCCTGTAGCCCTAGCACTTGGGAGGTGGATGTAGAAAGATCAGAATTTTTAGGTCATCTTTGACTACACAGTGAGTTCAAAGCTATAAACAAAAGTCTCCCTGAACCAAGTGAAGGACTGTAGATGTTGGTCTTCTCCCAGAGTGGACTGAGGTATCTGAAGCTTTAGAAATCCTTATGCTGAAATGTCAGATTCCTAGTTACCTGCGTCTTAAAAAGAGAGAGATTGACTTTTCCGCGGGTTGTGGGTACTTTAGAACAGAATTGCTTTAAAAGGAGAACACTATCTTTTGAGCCAGTTGCCTTATTAAGAAATTTACAACGAGGTTCTGGGCATGGTGGTGCATGCCTTTCAACCCAGCACTCAGGCGGCAGGTGGATCAGCTTGATTTACAGTTCCAGACCAGCCAGGGCTACACAGTGAGATCAGAGAGAGAGAGAGAGACAGACAGGGAGAAAGAGACAGAGAGACACGTGCATATACAGAGAGACAGACAGAAAGAGACACAGAAAGAGACAGAGACTCAGAGAGAGACAAATAGACAGAAACACAAGCTGAGACAGGGAGAGGAAAGAAAAGAAACTTACAATGAGGGTAACATTTTGTGTAGATGTTACAAATTATAGATGACCAGGCTTTCTGCTTCATAGAGTTTGTACTACCTCGGCTTGACCTGATCACCTCGAGTCATGCCCATGATCACCCCTGAGTAACTTTGATTGACTTGCCTACATAGTTTCCTAGTATGCTGTAAATAAACTAAGTCGTAAGTGGAGCCTTTTAACTGCCTCCCAGCAGTCAATGCCAAATGTCCTTGACACTGAGTTCCATAAACCAGTTACGTTCTGCCTTGAAGTCACTTTTGCTTTTACCAGAGTATAAATTCCCCTTTCTGTGGCTGAAATGACAGATATCCACTGGCTTTGTTGCCAGACAGGACCACACTTCCAACAGCAAGTCCCTAATAAGTTGGATGCTATACAATTCAGGGTCTTTCTGCCTCTTTCTTCGGTCTCATGCAACCTGGACCCTGTTTTTCATAGGGCTTGTTCTGGAACAGAGTTGCTAGAATTAATAATTCCATCAAAAGACTTAGAATAGTGCTTCGCAAAATTGTTGGGTGTAAAGACAAATTAAAGTCTCGTTCCCCGATTCTTCTTGACTTTTGAATAGAAATCTGCGCCCCAGCCTGATTGTCAAGTAATTTGTCTTCAAGGATTGAGAAGCAATAATATAGAACATGCCAGCATTCCTTGTACTTTGTGGACATCTGGCATCTTCTGAACACATCTAAAAAATTTTAATATAATTGAGTTTTTGTTGTATCGGGGATCAAACCCAGGGTCTGGCACATACTGGGCAAATGCTCTCCCACTAAGCTATACCCCCAGACCCTGTCCCCCTCTTTTGCATAGATAAACTTCTGGTATTACATTATTTCCTCCAACAGGTAGAAGTCACAAACTGGCTGTGATGGTTCATTTTGACTGCAACCTTATAGGACTGAGAAGCAGCCAGGAGTTTAGTCTGTGCAAATCTAGAACACTTGTGGGTGTGCTGATGAGGGCATTTCTAGGGGAACTGATATGTTGGCCAGAAACTGAGGGGGAAAGACACACCTGCTCAAGATGGAATAAAAATAGAAAAAAAAAAAAGGAAGCCTGAACCATCATCAATGGATACCAGGCTCCAGCACATGGATCAGATTTGGAAGACCTGAATGAATTGGTAGTATTCTAAATTGCTAAATTATGATTGTAAATTTAAGAAAGTGCACTTTTTTTTTTTTTTTTTAGCAACGGGGTTATTCACAGCTACTGCTTAAAGGCATCTCACTGTGGTATCCAGACATCTGAGAGGCCAAATTAGAAATCAAGCATGCGAGCTGGGCGGTGGTGGCACACACTTTTAATCCCAGCACTTGGGAGACAGAGGCAGGCAAATCTCTGAGGGTGAGGCCAGGCTGGTTTACAGAGTGAGTTCCAGGACAGCCAAGGCTACATAGGGAAACAGAGACATAGAGACACACAGAGAGAGAGAGAGAGAGATCAAGCATGTGTTTGGTGAGCATTCAATCAGTGTAAAGGGCATTTGTGACTCATGAAGCATTGACGCACCTCATTCCCATGCCCCTTCCTGTGAGCCAGATGATAGCAGATTCCTTTCTTTTATTGTATGAGTAAACATTGCCACAATCTTGCTTGTTATTTATTTTGGTTCCCCCCCCCCCCAGTCTTTGCTTTTTATGTCCTTCAATTCCTAGTCTAAGAATGCTTACAGATGTGAGCAACAGGCCCTGATGTTCTGTGGTGACACTTGCTCGTGATAGTAGTTGTCTACTCCCTTTGCCACAGTGATGGGATTTGGACACATCTTGGGACAATATCCTCAGCCAAGTTACTGGTGCTAGTGATTGACTGCTGTCTTTCATCACATCTTTTTTTTTTTTTTTTTTAAATTGAGTATCTGCCTTTGAAACTGGAAATAACAGGACTCAGCTGTTAAGAGTGCTTGCTGCCTGTAACTAATATTTAAAAAATAAAAAAAAAAAAGAGTGCTTGTTGCTCTTCCAGGGGACCAGCCACCCGTAGTCTCACAACCACTTGTAACTTCAGTTCCGGGGGATGGAACACCCTCTTCTGACTTCCGCAGACACCAGATGAAAGACATACACATAAACTGAATTTTTTTTTTTTAATCATTGAGGATAAAGAACAACTAAATAAACATGTTGATAACCTTTGGGGGCTGGGCTAGAGAGCACTGTCTGCTCTTACAGAGGTGCTGAGTTCAATTCCCAGCAACCACATGATAGCTCACAGCCATCCATGTGGGGATCTGATGTCCTCTCCTGGCAGGTGTGCATGCAGATAGAGCACTCATCTACATAAAGTAAATCTTAAAAAAAAAAAAAAAAAAAAAGACAGTTCTACTTTTAGATAGGATTTTTCCTTGCAGTTCAGGTTGACCTGGAACTAGTTACATAGCTCATGCTGACTGTTCTCTGCCTCCTGCCCTCAGCTCTACAATGTTGGGGTTACAGGCATGCACACACCACACCTGGCTGTTGAAGGTGTTATAAAAACTGTTCTCTTTCTCTCCCTCTTTCCCTCCCTCCACCTCCCTTCATCCCCTTACCCCTTTTCCTTCCCACACTACCAGCATTCTTAATAACTCTTCGGTGCCGTTTGTTCATTTGTCTGTCTCTCTGGTGGGGACCCCTTTACCGCTGAACAATAAGGATCTTTGGGGCCCACACCCAATCTTGTGTGTCCTGAATTCATATTTACAATTCCGATGGCAGAGTAGGAGCTTGGTATATTCAACTAAATGAATAACGGAAAGTCTCAGAGGTCGGCGAATGAGGCCCTGATATTCTGTGTCACTGACACGC
Organism: Psammomys obesus; assembly: GCF_907164565.1. Taxonomy (NCBI): domain Eukaryota; kingdom Metazoa; phylum Chordata; class Mammalia; order Rodentia; family Muridae; genus Psammomys; species Psammomys obesus. The sequence continues at coordinate 16,706,670 of NW_026585504.1, forward strand.
TCTAACTTGGGATAGCCATACCTTCACCATAATAAAGGTAACAGAAAGTTGTCAGAAAGGTAACTGATACACGATATACTGCCCCCCCCATCTGTATTTTTACGCAATATTGGGAAACACACTGAAAACACAACAGTTGGGAAGGTCTGCACCTACAGTCGCAGGGCTTTGAGGAACATCCAGTTTTATAAGATAGGCAGGCAGGCACCTTCTTTCGGGGGTGGTTTAGAAATCAAGACCTCTTGGGGACCAAGAAAAGCCTAGAAAACCGGCTTCCCTATCCGAGCCGGGGATGGGTGGTGGAAAGCTGGAACTCTGGGGCCTGCAAAGAATCAATCCGGTCCTGGGGAGTCAGGGGACGAAACTCCAGAGGCTCGATTCCATCGTTTCCTAGCAACCGCTAGTCCCGCCCACCGATTTCCCGCCTCCGGGCATCACTAACTCTATTCTACCAGTGAACTCACAGGATGCTCCGGGTCCCGTCACTCAGAGGCTCCGCCCCTCCCTGCCTCTTCCTGGCTGCCAGCGACAGACCTGAGCCGGGCGTCTGGAGCCTGCCGGCCGGGTGATTGCGGTAGGTGAGGGGCCGCAGTGTGCGCCGTTTGGCCTCTGCTGCCGTGGCCTGACCCCGGAACGAGGGCGTCAGGGACCGGACGATCAAGGCCAGCCACTCACTGAGGCCGGGTGACTGAGGCCTGGCGTCTGGACACACGTTTTCCTCCGCCGTTCCGAACGTCCCGGGGTCAGGGAACCCGCGGGGCCCCGGGTGGAGAGCAGACTTGGGGTTTGGGTGTGCTCAGAGGACTTCAGTGGGGACTGAGCCCTCGCGCTGGCTGGGCTCTGTCAGCTGGGTTTTTTTTTTTTTTTTTTTTTTTTTTTTTTTCTTCTTCTTCAGGCTTTCGCCCATGTCAGCTTTCCCGATCTTTTAAAAACCCTCTTAAAAGAAGGTGTCGACCTATTCTGTAATCGCGGAGGCCCCTAGGCTCTGTGCTTAGCCCTTGGAATCGATCTCAGCGTGGGCGGCTTTCGGTGTGTTTCCTAAGCGGGCAGAGTGTCGGGTAAAAATAACGATTTGGAAGCAAAATATCACGTAGCAGCAGCGCAGGTTTGCGCAAACCACTCGTGTGGTTTGTTATTTCTTCTGCCTGCTTCTTCTTCCTCCCTCTCCCGCCCCGCTTCCTTCTTCCTCACCGGTTCCTGTCACTCACAATCTTTCTGCCTCAGACTCCGGAGGGCAGGCGTCACAGATGTGTCTGTAAAAGGATGAAAACGCCCCTCCTTCAGTGTTAATTATTATCTGGGTGGACATACATCGCATACATTTATTGAGTTATCACGCTTTGCCGCATACATATGGGCAATTAAAATAGGAATGATAAAAAAATAAAACGGTAAAAGGTATGCGTGGGGGCGTGGAGGAACTAGAAGTACATGGCCCATGCAGAGCGCATGCCCTTGCTTCCTGATATAGGACTCTTTGACAGACGCTTTTCAGCAAGGAACGTTTTTGTTTTTGTTTGTTTGTTTGTTTGTTTAATATGTAAGAGTAAGACTGTCAGGCTGTGTCCCACTGAAGACGGAATTGGACTGGCTGGTAGAACCGCTGTGTGTGGAGGTCTGTGAACAACAGTAGAGCTGGCCACTTGTGCACAGTGGAAAGCTCACAGAGATTCTTGTGTTTATTGAGTATATGAAATGTAAGCGCTAGGGGCTGGAGAGATGGCTCAGAGGTTAAGAGCTCTTCCAGAGGTCCTGGGTTCAATTCCGGCAACCACAACCATCTATAATGAGATCTGGTGCCCCCTTCTGGCATGCAGGGGTACATACAGGCAGACCATTGTATAGATAAATAAATATTTTAAAAATTTTGTTTAAAAAATATACAAGCTAGGGCTGTAGCTTGTTAGCTCCTTTGTTTGTTTGTTTGTTTGTTTGTTTTGTTTGAGACAGGGTTTCTCTGTAGCCTTGGCTGTCCTGGACTCATTTTGTAGACCAGGCTGGCCTTGAACTCACAGAGATCCACCTGCCTCTGCCTCCAGGAGTGCTACACCTGGGACGGGCTCTTAGGCTCCCTTATGGATTCTCATCTTGTAGGTGAAGGTCATCATGAGGCAGCAGACCCCTGTCCAGCCAACTGTAAAACCTTGTGCTCTTTTACAAACTTCTCAGACTCCTTTACAGATCTCTCTCTCTCTCTCTCTCTCTCTCTCTCTGTGTGTGTGTGTGTGTGTGTGTGTGTGTGTGTGTAACTAGCTACGTAGACCAGGCTAGCTTCAAACTCACAGATATGCACCTGCCTCTGCCTCTGCCTCTGGAGCACTGGGATTAAAGTGTGCACTACCATACCTAGTTATACTGCATTATATTTTTAAGATTTACTTATTTTTATTTTATGTGTGTTTCTCCTGCGTGTATGTATGTGCACCACAGGCATGCCTGGTGTCCGCAGAGCCTAATTGGATGCCCTGGCACTGGGGTTAAGGATGATTGTGAGCTGCTTATATGGATGCTGAAAACCAAATCCTAGTCCTCTGCAAGAGCAGCAAGTGCTCTTAATCTCTGAGCCATCCCTCCAACCCCTATACTATATTCCTTTTTCTTTCTTTCATTTGTTTGTTTATTTATCTTTGAGACAAAGTCTCACTGTGTATTCCTGGCTGGTCTGGAACTCACGGAGATCTGCCTGCTTTTGCCTCCCAAGTTGGGAGCTTAAAGGCGTGTGCCACCGCATACACCCAGCATTGTGCTGAACTGGAGCTAGTCTTTAGTCACTTGAACTTCTGTTTTCCAGCTCCAAATGAAAATGTTTGAGAGCCTTGAGTCTTCAGCTACAAAATCTGGCCGGGATCTCTGGGCTGAAATCTGTTCATGTCTGCCAAGTCCTGCCCAGGAAGATGCTGCCAGCAATGCCTTCTCGGACTCCTTTATGGATTCACACTCTGCAGGTGAAGGCCACACAGCAGCAACAGACTCTGCTGTGCAACCATCTGTAAAGCCCTGGGCTCCCTTGCATGATTCAGAAGTGTATTTAGCATCTCTAGGTAAGTTCACTGTTTCTCTCTTTTTCTGTCTGTCTCTTTCTCTGTGTGCCTGTCTGCCTGTCTCTCCCTCCCTTCCTCTCTTTCTTCCCTCTCTTCCCCTCCCGCAAACCATCCCAGCCCCTGTGTTTTTAGGGAGGCAAGTTATGTTACCTTTAATTTTCTTCCTTCCCTCCTTCCTTCCTTCCTTCCTTCCTTCCTTCCTTCCTTCCTTCCTTCCTTCCTTCCTTCCT
>NW_026585504.1:16709950-16735731 GCF_907164565.1 Psammomys obesus
CCTTCCTTCCTTCCTTCCTTCCTTCCTTCCTTCCTTCCTTCCTTCCTCCCTTGCTTTCTTTCTTGCTTTCTTCCTTACCACATGCAGGCCAGATGTAATTCTAGGGCCTGTCTCAGGTTGTTTGCTGGAAAGAAGCCCCACCCCCCTTTTCTTGTACTGTCTTTATCTAAATTCTGTCTTTCTTGATATTTTGTAGAAACCCTCTTGCTTATAAATGGTGGCCCATTTAAGTTCAAGCAGCTGGAAAATATTTTGCACAAAATACCTGGGGATTTTTAATGGCTTGATTAAAAAAAACAAACAAACAATTTCATTAAATAGACTAATTGTGGGAATGGGATTGTGTTGCCAGAGAGTCATTCTGTCTCTGATAGTGATTTTTAAAATCACTATGTCTGTATATGTGTATATGTATATATGCATGTGCGTGGCCTTGGAGGCCAGAAGAGGTTGTCAAATCCCTTGGATCTTGACTTACAGGCAGTTTTGAGCTGCCCTGTACTGTGGCTATAGTATGGATATCTAGAGAGACTACACACAAGAAATTAAAATTATTTCATGCAAAGGGAAAGGGAGCTGTCGGTCTAGGACACTGTCCTAGTTACTCTTCTGTTGCTGTGACAAAGCATCGTGACCAAGGCAACTTGCAAAAGAAAAACTTTTAATTTGGGGTTTACCATTTCAGAGGGTTAGAGCCCATGGTGGTAGAATAAAGGCATGGTGGCAGGAACAGCTGAGAGCTCACATCTTGCAAGGAGGAGAGAAAGCGGGAGAGACAGAGACACTGGGAATGCAGGAGCCTTTCAAACCTCAAAGCCTGCCACCAGGCACACACCTCATCCAACAAGGCCGCACCTCCTCACTTTCCCAAACAGTTCCACCAACTGCGAACCAAGTATTCAAATACGAGCTTATGGGGCCCTTATTCAAACCACCACAGGCTGACTTTGTGATATTTATTTATTTGTTTATGATGCTTTTTCAAACCCACGATTTCATACATCCTAGACAAACAAAAGTTCCACCTCTGAGCCATAGCCCCAGCCTACTCCCCACCCAGTGCCTCTGCTTTTTATATGAGGTCTCATGTATCCCAGGTTGGCCTTGAATTTAGTGTGTAGTTAAGGATGACTTTGAATTTCTGATCCTCCTGCCTTCACCTCGTGAATAATGGGGATTACAAGGCAAGCAACCACGCTTAGTGTCCCTGATACAAATCATGAAAATTCTGTATATTAACTCTGTATTAGCATCTTGTTAAATGAACCTATCTTGGAGAGAATCCACTGACAATTAATTGTTAATTGTGGATTAACAATTCTACTACGGCCACACCCTCTACTCTTCTTGCAGTGCGTTAAACAGTCATGCCCCCCTTTCTCTAGAAGACAAAAGTTAGTTAAATGTCATATACACATTGCTCTTTTTACTGAAAACCCCCCTAGCTATTGGCACATATCATCTGCAGAGTTATTTATTTGTTTGTTTTGTTATGGGTGAGCTCTTGCCAGCAACTTAAAGGAACTCGGGCATTTATTGCTTTGGTCGGTGGCATGTAATGTTTCAGTCCATTTATGCATTGTGTACTGTTTAAATCAGGATGAATATATCTCCTCAAATGTTTTTCATTATGATGAAATCCACATGGCATGAAACCAAACCTGGAAGTTATTATTTGACGAAGTCCAATCCCATGGAGTGTCTAAGTAATTTTATTATTTGCACAGTGGCGGAAGTCAGATCTAAGCCCTCTATTAGGCAGCCACTCTGCCGAGGAACTACATGGCAGGAGGTCACCCTATGTAGAAGGACACAAGGAAGGGCGGGAAGAGAGTTTAGATGATTGCTGAGAAATGTCTGGGGAGAACAAAGGGAATTTCAGTAATGATGAGCAGAGGAAAAAGCTTTGAGGAGAATGCCGCCGGGAAGGTGGAAGACAAGATGTGGGGTCGTGTGAAATTTGTAAGGAAGCCAGCAGGTAATAGCCGTGCTTGCAGCCATGGCCAGGGGTGTGACAGTTCTGCTTGTGGCGGACAGGGCATCTGTTTCAGGATGATAAGGAGAAGGGCAGCAGTCTGGGCAAGAGCCGAGCCCTTGGCTGGTTGATAGCTTGTGACCAAGGCTTCTCAGAAGCACTCTTGGAGGTGATGGTGGTGTCGACTTGGTGATTACTGGTTGGAAAGTTAAAAACTCCACTGGCCTTTCCTAAAACCAGTTAAGAAACTAACTGGTAAATGGGAGCCTTGTTGTAGCCCAGGAAAGGACTAGGTGATAATAGCAGGCAGGTCTAGAGTGTGCCGAAGTATCTGGTTTTGCCTTCCTGTTAAAACTATACCTGCTTGGGAACTTAGCACACCCAGAAGCCCATTATAACCTCAAAGAGTACCTATCTCTAAGACAACTGGAGGCCGGACAATTTGAAGATTGTTTTTATTGCCAAATAAACTTGTGCCAAAAAGAATCCACCAATAAGAGCCACAATTAGAAATTCAGCCAGATAAAATGCTAGCTAGATACACATTATTCTTTTTATATCCTTAAGGGGAAAAAAATTAACATTTAACATCAAATGCAAGTGTTTTACACGGGTGGGCTCTTGCTGGGGACTTGTAGAAATACAAGGTGTTTATTGTTTTGGTCAGTGGCTGTTAGCTGACGTCACTTGTTTAGAAATGGGAACGAGACTGTGTAGTATAAAATTTCTATTTGGTTCTAAGATTAATGTCCATCCCTCCAACAGTTATTATTTTCTTGTTGTTTTGAGTATTCCTTTCCCGGGAAGGATGATGTCTACCCTTTCCTTATGTGGTCCCAAAGACAAAACTAAGTACCATAATACCATAGTTTGCCCTGGGGAACCAATGGTTTTATTGGGCTTACTTACAGAGCGTGGGTGAGGGGTTACTTGCAGAGCATGGATGACCGAAAAGCAGCTAAACCTGCAAGACATCCCCCAGTCTGGCTGATGGTGTCCCTTTAGTCAGCTCTTCCCAGCACATATGCTGGAGTTGCAGAGAGGCAAGCCAGAATGTCGGGTGCAGGTCCATCAACCTCCTTCCTCTAAGGCAGCAGTTTTCAACTTGTGAGAATTGAGTGACCCTTTCACAGGGGTCACATATCAGAGAGCCTGTCTATCAGATATTTACATTATCATTCATAATGGTAGCAGAATTACAGTTATGAAGTAGCAATGAAATCATTTTATGTTGGGGGGGGTCATCGAAACATGAGGAACTGTGTTAAAGGGTCACAGCATTAGGCAGGTTCACTGGCTCACTTAGACCACCGCGCTAAGGGAATACCAACAGTGAACAGGCTGCTAGCAATGATCTCCTGCAAGCACGCAGCTCATTTGAAAATGGCAGCTGTTTTGCTCGGAGAACCTCGTTCTGTGATCCATGTGCAGACTCGCACATTGCTTATCAATCAGTCAGGATTTTGGTTTGAGAAATGTGATGTTGGGTGATTTCATCAGCGAACACGATAGAATGTAAGACACGTGTGACATCACCTATCTTATGAAATCTCTATGGCGTATGTGGCTTGCCCTGACTGCGTGACTGAATTATATAGGTGAAGTAACAACTAAATTAAGGCAGAAAGTGATGATGATGTCATTTCTTGTGTGCCTGAAAAGAGGTCTCCTCAACAATTAAAATGCAAAGAAGAGTAATTAAACATCTATCATCAGGAAGCCCTATGAATCACTCTCAAAGGATTACAAGATGTTTGCTTTTATTAGGTTCTAACATCCAGGCCGCAAATTGAGCAACTTTTAAAAAAGGTTGAGAGATATTTTTCTTTAATCAAAAATTTAATCCCACATAGAGATCCTAAAGGTCTCTTATTATTGCGTTCCCATCAAGTCAATTCCAGCATCTAATGAACCATTGGGGCTCTCATCATTTTCTCTAATTCTTCCTCATGAGGGTTGGAAACCACTTCATGTCCTTGTAACAAGAAGAAAAACCATTTGCTCCTCAGAGACATTATTTTCAAGGAGCTAAAACAGGAGCCGGGACACACATGCCAGGGAAAACAAGTGTTCCTTGGAGAGATACCCGCTGGTATTCTGTGATTTCAGAAAAATCATGCTATTGATTTATTTATGAGAACCATGGCTCTTCCTTTCTCCAGGGTTAAACATTTACTCAAAACAGTGCAAGATATGAAAAAGAATCACATTCAGTCAACTTTCATGTTTTCTCTAAAAATGAGTTCTTTTTGCAGGGAGTATGAATATATTCATCAGTAAAAGGGGTTTTTTTGGGGGGGGATTTTGGTTGGTTGGATATTTGAGACAAAGTCTCTTGTAGCCTAGACTAGCCTTGAACTTGCTATTTGGCTGATACTGGCCTTGAACTCCTTATCCCTCTGCCTCTGCCTCCATAGGCTTGTGCCACCACACCTGGCTAGAGAGAATTGCTCAGGTAGCAGTTTGCACCTTAGACTGAATTAAAATGTCATTTCACAGTCTCTCTGTCAAGCTCCATTTCCTTTCTCTTTAGAGAAGAAACTAAGAAGAATCAAAGGTTTAAATGAGGAAGTAACTTCCAAGGACATGCTTCGAACTCTGGCCCAAGCTAAGAAGGAATGCTGGGATCGATTCCTCCAGGAGAAGTTAGCATCAGAGTTTTTTGTGGATGGACTTGATTCCGATGAGAGGTAATTGATTGACAGCTGATTTCACCGAGAGTGCTTCTCATTCACTAAAGAACTCAGAGATAGTGACATCAGAATACTGGTACCAGTTGATACTGATATCTTTTTGAGGTGAAATCAGCCCCTGGAAAGTTCTTCAGTCTGCCCTTAGACCAGTGGTAGGTTTTACTTAGAACAGTAAATACCCTCAGCTGCATCTTAGTCACAGATGAATAGAGTTGAGGATGAACCACTATCTTTTTTTTTTTTTTTTTTTTTTTTTTTTTGAGACAGGGTTTTTCTGTATAGCTTTGGCTGTCCTGGACTCACTTTGTAGACCAGGCTGGCCTTGAACTCACAGAGATCCACATGCCTCTGCCTCCCTGGGTGCTGGAATGAAAGGCATGCAACACAACACCGTGCTTCGCTATCTTCATTTTAAAATATGCAGTGCTCTAGAGAAAGAAGTAATAAAGCAACAGCTAGAACCATGGCTCCTTATCCCCTGCTCTTCATTGCCATAACGCTTTTTTCCTATTGCAGCTACCCAATAAATGTGTGTGGATCAAATGAAGATATTTACTAAGCATCTATTATGTGATGACACTGGCAATGGAGGATAGTGTATTAGTTACTCTTCTATTTCTGTGATAAGACACCATGAGCAAGGCTACGTAGAGAAGGAAGGATTCACTTGGGGCTTATGATTTCAGAGGGGTAAGGGTCCATTGCTATCACAGCAGGAAAGTGTGGCAGCAGGTAGGCATGCTGACTGGATCCTGAAAGCTGAGGGTTTACAACTTGAGCCACAAGCAGAAAACGGAGAAAGTAAAATTGGGATGGTGGGAGGCTTTGAAGCTTCAAAGCTGTCCCTCAGAGATGCATTTCTTCAAGCAAGACCATACCTCCTAATCCTTCCCAACAGCACCATCAACTGGAGACCAAGTGTTCAAATTCCCGAGTATATGAGAGACATTTTATTCAAACCACTACGTCTCACTCCCTGGCCCTCACAGGTGCACGGCTGTACCATAATGCAAAATGCATTTAGACCAACTTCAAAAGTCCCCATGGTCTTTCAGTCTCAACACTGTTTTTAAAAAAGACCAAAGTCTCTTCTGAGAGCCAAGGCAGTCTCTTAACTGTAACCTTCTGTAAAATCAGCAGCCTACTCCAGGTTCAGTGAACACCCTGTCTCAAAGGGATAAGGTAGAGAATGATGGATCAAGATACCAGATGTCCGGCTGGAGAGATGGCTCAGTGGTTATGAGCACTGGCTGCTCTTCCAGAGGCCCTGAGTTTTTTTCCCAGCAACCACACGGCAGATCATAGCCATCCATAATATGATCTGATGCCCTCTTCTGGCATGCAGATAGACACTCATATACATAAAACAAATATATCTTAAAAGAAACAGACACCAGATGTCTGCTTTTCACCTCTGAGTGCGTACCCGAGGGTCTGAGCACCTGCCTTCACATATACCACACCTGCGCTTCACACACGTATACACAGTTTAAAAAAGGATGTAATCCCAGCACTCGGGGAGGCAGAGGTGGGTGAATCTTTGTGAGTTCAAGGCCAGCCTGGTCTACAAAGCAAATCCAGGACAGCCAAAGCCACATAGAGAAACCCTGCCTTGAAAAAAATAAACAAATAAAGCAAGGAAGGAAGCTAACAAACAACTTTAAAAAAAAATTAAAAATGAAAGGAATAATAACTATATATATATATATATTTATTTATTTATTTATTTAAACAAAGACCTTGATGGGGATATGACTTAAGCTTGCAACACATAGTTAATACTGATTTGCAAGTTCCACTGGGTCATAGGAAGATGCTACTGCTGGAATCAAGGCCAATGTCTAAATAAAGCTTTATAGTCATGCTTCATTCAATTTACAAAGTGCTTTTGCTTGCAGACTCACCTTTTGAGTCAGCACACCGAAATCCTTCAGAAATCAGTGTGGCATTTTTAAGGTCAGGCCACCTACCCTCAGAAGGCTCAAAAGATAATGTGTTTTTTTCCTATCTCTAAAGGTTTAATGCAAATGAGTCTTAGACTGCCCAAACAGGTGACTTGAAGCTACGTAGATTCCTGACCCGTTCGCAACTTGACACAATGTTCTGTCTTCCTCAAAACCTCCCTCTACTCCGGTTCCAAGAAGAAGAAACTTTCTCTTGCATGGTCAAGTATGAATTCCCTCTTTCTGAAGCCAGACTGCTGTCAGTGGCAGCATGACACCCTCCCCCCCTTTTGTTTTGACTTTCCCTTGTCTTTGTTTGTTTGGTGGTTTTTTTTGTTTGTTTGTTTGGTTTTTGTTTTTGTTTTTTGAGACAGGGTTTCTCTGTGTAGCCTTGGCTGTTCGGGACTTGCTTTGTAGACCAGGCTGGTCTCTGCCTCCTGGCCTTTTCTATAGAAATAATTTGAATAGCTCCATGAAAAGGGTGGCAGAAAAAGAGTCAATGTCACTGCGGAACAAGCACTGGAAGACAGCAGTATGCATTAGTTTTGTTTTGTTGGTTTTTTTGAAACAGGGTTTCTCTGTGTAGCCTTGGCTGTTCCAGGACTCACTTTGTAGACCAGGCTGGCCTGGAACTCACAGAGATCTGACTGCCTCTGTCTCCTGAGTGCTGGGATCACAGGTGTGCGCCACCTTGCCACATTTGTTTTTAGACTCAAAGCATGCATTTTCTTTTTTTTTTATGTGTAAAATCTTCTTTTTATAATTAAATTTATTTGTTTTTATTAATTACAGTTTATTCACTTTGTATCCCCCCATAAGGCCCTCCCTCCTCCCCTCTCGGTCCCATCCTCCCCCTTCTTCACGCATGCCCCTCCCTAAGTCCACTGATAGGGGAGGTCCTCTCCTTCCCCTTCCTTCTGATCTTAGTCTATCAGATCACATCAGGAGTGGCTGCATTGTCATCTTCTGTGGCCTGGTAAGGCTGCTCTCCCCTCAGGGGGAGGTGACTTGGACACTAAACTGCCCTGGGCTACATCTGTGCAGGGGTTCTAGGTTATGTCCATGCCTGGTACTTGGTTGGAGTATGAGTCTCTGGGAAGACCCCTGTGTTCAAATTTTCTGCTTCTGTTGCTCTCCTTGAGGGGTTCCTGTCCTCTCCACATCTTAATATTTCCAACTTCTTACATAAGATTCCCTGCACGTTGCCCAACAGTTGGCCATAAGTCTCAGCGTCTGCTTTGATAGTCTGCAGGATAGAGGCTTTCAGAGGCCCTCTGTGGCAGGTTCCTAGGTTGTTTCCTGTTTTCTTCTTCTTCTGATATCCATCCTCTTTCAAAGCATGCATTTTCAACAGGCCATTTTGTGTTCTGTGAGGGCCAGGTAGGAGAGTCCTCATGTGAGAGAGGCTACTGTTTAACACAGTCATATGGCTTTGTGCTCTTTGTGGTTGTCTGGTTGTTTGGTTGGTTGATTAAGTGATATGGTCTCATTCTGTAGTCCAGGCTAGCCTCGAACTTGTGACAGTCTTCCTGCCTCAGCCTCCTGAGTGCTGAGAATTATTACCTAGCTGCTTTGAGAGTTTTTTTTTTTTTTTTTTTTTTTTTTTTTTTTTTTTTTTTTTTTTTTTGCTTGTTTTGTTTTGTTTTGTTTTGTGACAGGGTTTCTCTGTGTAATAGCCCTGGCTGTTCTAGACTCGTTATGTAGACCAGACTGGCCTTGAACTCACAAGAGATCCTTCTGCCTCTACACCCTGAGTGCTGGGATTAAAGGTGTGCACCACCATGCCCAGCTGCTGCTGCAAGTTATTAAAGAGCATAGAAAGGGGTTTCTGTTATTTGTAGTCATTTACACTTTCCTGTGCATGTGTACTAGTAACTGTAAGGTATGGGAGCCTCGGTGCTTCCTCGGTACTTAAGGGGGCGTTAGGAGGGAGAGATGAACCTGACAACCAACCAGTTCCCCTCGCTAGGCAGGCAGCTAGGCAGGCAAATGAAAAGAGCCCTCTGGCCCAATGGCCAGTCCTTGGTGCGAACATTGGGTGCTCAGATGTTTCTATCTTGAGGTCGTAATCTCCCAACCCCTATAAAATTACAGGTCTCACAAATAAATTTCGAGGAATTGAGGCTCACACTATCTTAGGCAGAAAAGATCTCAGGTTTCTGTCTCGCCCATGGTTTAATATTTATTTGAGTGTTTCACCCCTTGACAGTTTCTCTCCTCTTCAGGTTTGAGGGAACAAAAGATCAGACTGAGAGGCACGAGCTCTTCAGCTACTCTCCTCAAGCCTTCAGAGGCCCTGCTTGGAAGGGGCCCTGGCGCTGCTCATAGCCAAAGTGCCCACTAGGGGGTAAATGATGTTGTTGAGCTGCCAGGATGCGCAGCTGACAGAACAGTAGCGTGGCTGAGCTGGGAAGAAATTGGCGGTGGGCGGGCAGGCAGCGTTTGAGAAACGGAGCTAATCATTAAGTAATTACTCATCGAGATCTGACCCAGCCATTCCTTTCTTCTGCTCTTTCGTAGCACCTTGGAACATTTCAAAAGGTGGCTCCAGCCAGGTAAAGTCGCCATCAGCACAGAAGAGGTCCAGTTTCTCATCCCTCCGGAGTCGCAGGCTGAGAAGCCGGAGGCCGGGGACAAGCCAGCGGCAGCAGAACAATAAATTACACACACATACGCCAAGCAGCTGTCTGGGGCCCCGGGGAGAACAGTGGAGAGCTTGACAGCACAGCAGCGAGGAGAAATCCAGGCAGGGGGGGAAAGCCCGGACTTCCACTCCACAGAGCAAACAGCTGCTGGCCCCTGGGGACTTGCTTAGAGCTGGCATGTATGGGGCAGTCTTGGATGGAGTGATGGACCCAGTGCGTGCTAGATCAAAACCCTACTTTCCTTCCTGTCCCACAGCTCGACTGAGATCTGCTGCAGCGGGTTTGAGGTCTGTAAGGATCCAGTGAGGAACAGGGTGTGAAAGCGCTTGGAGACACTGGAGACCTTGTAGGCAGCGCACCGGTTTTTTAAGTGAGCTGTCTTTTCCCCCTCTCTCTTCCCGGTCTCCGTGCCTGTGTTCCAAGTATTCCCTAGAGAGGTAGTCAGGAGCAAGTCTAGCCAAGGAGAGTAAAGTCAGTCTCCTGGGGTCCAAGCCCTTGTGGGGCTTTCTCACGTGCTCATCGTAAATGGAGGGACTCTAGGGAAACGGGCTTTTCCTTTTGATTTGTTCCTTGTATCAGAAATGGACAAAAAAAAAAAGAAGTGTGAAAATGTGGGTGTTTCTATCTGCGTAGATATATTTTCTATTTCACGGCTTCTCCCTCAGCTGCTTCTTGTACCAAGTTCCAAATTAGGCTTGTGAATATGGTTTAGTGTTTGACACAACCCTTGATTGGTTCCAAACTTGCTCCCTGTGGTGACTTCCCCGGCTGAGCTTGCATTCATTCCTTGTTCATTGTACTGTTCTTCGAGTAAAGTTCGAGTTGTCTGTGTAAAACTTCCTCATTGGAACAGCTGTGCGGTGTGGGTGGTTCCATTGGCCATCTCCTCTCACCTGAACACCGAGAAAGGAGGAAAGTAATGACAAGGGAATGCTAAGGCAAGGGAGCTAGCAACCTTTGCCAGCCCGGCCCACGTAGTGAGTTCCAGGACAGCCAAGACTACAGAGAGAGGCTCCGTCTCAAAACAGAAAAGATTTACTTCTCTATGTGGATTTGTGTTTGCCTGTGTGAGTTTATGGGCGCCAAGTATTAGCAAAAGGATGTCAGATCCTTTGCAGCTGAAGTTGTAAGATGCCATGTGGGTTCTGGGAACTGGACCCAGGTCTTCTGCAAGGACAGTAAATGCGCTTAACTGCTAATCCATCTCTCCAACCCCAGGTCTCTTGTTTTTAACACATGCCTCTGGCAGTTTAAACTGAAACGTTCTATGGTAAGGTTCTGGGACCATGGCTGCTGGGTAACAGTGTCCAAATCCATAATGATGAGCAGTGTACCCAAACACCTCCACAGAACACTTGCTCATTTCTAAATCAAGTAATTAACTTGTTGAAAGGGATAGAAACCAAATAGGTCACACCATATACTTGCTTAATGACAGAAATACTTTGTAATTTCTCTCACCTCTATTTGTCATTAACTACTGGTGTTAGCTTTTGTCCTACTGCTATTGGATATATTTGATATAGAATGTGGTTCTTGGTGGCATCTTGGGGAAGCCTGAACACTGATGAAATCTGGTGTTGAGCCAAGATGTCAAGCCGCTGTTTCTGTCTGGGGGTCGGATAACAGACCTCACTCTTCCTCCAGGGTCATCTAACAGCTTCAGCTAGATGGAAAGAATTGAAAGAAAAAGGCTAAGATTTTTCTTCATCCTATATGATAAAAGAAAATCATTCTTCCTTAGTAACGACAAAGAAGAAAAGTGGTAAAGCTGGTCCTAAGATGGTAAAAACATACATACATATGTGTGTATATATATGTATGTGTATACATGTATATATGTATATATATACATACATACATATATGTATGTATGTTTGTTTTTCGAGACAGGGTTTCTCTGTATAGCTCTGGCTGTCCTGGAACTTGCTCTGTAGACCAGGCTGGCCTCAAACTTATAGAGGTCCACTTGCCTCTGCCTTCCAAGTGCTGGGGTTAAAAGCATGTGCTACCACCATCTGGCCGACAATAGTTTTTGAAAGTATTGGTTCTATAATTAAGGCAAAATCTTAGCTTTTACTTTCCTCTTCCTCCTATTTTTCTACCTCAGAAATAGACATATTGGGGGCTGGATAAATGGCTCAACTGTTACAAGCACTTGCTGTTCTTGCAGAGTACCTGAGCTCAGTTCCCAGCACCCACAGCAGACAACTTATAATTGCTTGTAACTCTAACTCCAGGAGATCCAATACCCTCTTCTGGCCTCTGAGAGCACCTACAAACACAAATGCACACACACTTGTGTGCACACACAAAATAGTAAAAAAACGAGAACACAGAGATTTTGGTATGAGAAGGCAGAAGGCTGTTTAGAGGAAACCTTGGTGGAGCTGGGAGGGGAAGATTTCAGATCTCCAGCCATTAAGAATCCAGTTAGTTCTAGCTATGGTCTCTTTACTGTTTTCAAGGTGACAGCTTAAGTAATTACTCTTTAAAAAGGTGAAAAACCCTGTTAGCCTAAACCAAATCTGACATCAGCCCCCAGAGCCAACTCTATATTCGTATAGATTTGTCTTAGGCTCCAGAAGGGGCACTAAATTTGAAACCAGGCATCTGGGGTGCTATCTTTGTCCTGTGGCTTACTGTGTGGTCATAAATAAGTCAAATGACCTCTTTGTGTTCCAGTTCCCTTTCAGTAATTAGACTAACCATAGGAAAAATAAGATTGGCCTAAAATGCTGGTGTGTTTCCTTCTACCCTGAAACTCCAGGGAGAACTTCCTCAAATCGGTAAAATGTGTGAGTTGGGAGAGCCTTATCGCCCCAGCCTCCTTTCTCGTGTCCTTACCAAAACAGATCAGAAGGTAGAGCACGTTCAGTAATAGTGCTGAGCTTCGAAGCCATCAAAGGGTAATTACCAACCATGGATAAGGCGGTAATGACCTGGTATACCCAGGGAAGGTTGGGTGGGAGCCAGGGAAGTAAGCTAAGAGACTTGCCACTATTTTTTTTTTTCTTTTTTCTGGCACATGCACTCATCACCCAGGGCTTGGCAAGGTCAGTGCTGGAAAGGCACAGGCCTGCATCCAGTACCTGCTCCAGAAATAGGCTCCGGACATTCACACAGCATAAACAAGTATCCTACCAACTGTTGCCAAGGTGTGTCCCTTCTAGGCAGGCCTGCCCAGCAGGATGGTTGCTGGAAGGGGAAAGATGCCCTGAGCTTCTTCTTCCACGCCGCCTCCCCAAGCCACATGAAAGGGCTAACACGCTCTTGAGACAATCTCATACAGCACCGGCTCTATTTCAGTTACAAGATCTGAGACAGGACGTGGCCCACCATAATCATGGTTTTCAAGTGCAATGTTTACTTGAGCCGTGGACTATTTAAGGCAGAGATTCATTCATCCAACCAAGGTGTGCTGAGCTTTTGCCATTTTGCAGGCAGTGAGTGTGGTGATAAATAAAGTAAAACCCCAACAGGAGGGAGTGTAAGTATAGAGCACTTGAGAACCACCTGCCAGGGAGAGAGAGAAGAGAGTCTTAGGCCAGCTGGTGGCCGGTGTGGGTGAGAGGACGGGCCCCCTGGGGATGGTCCAGAAGGACTAGTAGGAGTAAGAAGACATAGAGAGTTAAGAGTTTAGAGGCCTAGCTGGGTCCTTTAAGCCCAACACTTGAGAGGCAGAGGCAGGTAGATCTCTGTGAGTGGGCCAGCCTGGTCTACAAAGCCAGTCCAGGACAGCCAGGGCCACCCAGAGAAACCCTGTCTACACAGAGAAACCCTGCCTGGAAAACAAAAAAGAGTTTAGGGGCCTAAGTGTATACAAAGACCTTAAGCAAAAGGGTGTTTGAAGGATCTTAAGAAAGTTGTTCAGTGGGGCTAGAGCACAGAAAACAATAACAAGAGAAGCTAATAAAGCAAAGGCACATGAGAAGGGCTTCATAACCATAGTAAGGAGTCAGAGAAGAGGAGCTAATGGGCCATTTAAAGAAGGGCCATGACAAGATCAGATTTGCATCTAGAGAGATGGCCATGCTACTCTGGGCATGACCAGGTTAGTCTGATAGGAGATGTACAAATTATTCATGTTCAGCGGTGAGAAATATATCTCTATGAGATGAAACAAGCACAGGGCTTTTTTTTTTCTTTTTTCTAACTTGATTTATTTTGAGCGATTTCCCCCCTGTTAGACCAGCAGAATTATGTGTGGCAAACTGTATTTTTCAATGATGGCTGGTTCAATATGTCACATCACGTCTTAAGGGTGGTGTGTACACTCCTCCACTGAGATGTCAGTCAATATTCCCTCCCTTTGAACTTGGCATTCCTTTATGTCACTGCCTTGCAAACAGCACAGCGCGAGTAATGTTTAAGTCTGAGGCTAACAATGTACAAACTTTCCACCTGCCTCTCCCTCCCTCATTCCAACCCTTTTACCCCCTTCCTCTCCCAGACCGCATCCAAATTATTTTCATTCCTGGCCTTTAATCAGGCCTACTTAACACTAAATGGAATTAAGGTAAGTGGTCTCTGCAAAAAAACTGAAAGCTTCATGGGCAAACCAAATGTTATGGCTTACATCATTAAGTTTGGGTCGGATTTGTTACTTGGCCAAGGCCAACGATGACCATAGAGTCATTTAGCTAATTTCAACAATCTCATCCTCCAGCCTTTTCTAGTTTCTGATAATGATGACAACATTTTAATATATTGGCTACAGTATGGATGAAAACAAAATTGGATGTGGGAGTCCAGTTTTTAAGACAGTTACATGTGTTTTAGATGGCATCGGGACTTTTATTTCCACTTAGGATGTAGAATGGTGAAAAGAAAATGTCTTCTGTACCTTAACAAAGAGAAATAGCCAGAAAGCTACATAGAAATTCTCTCTCTCTCATATATGCACACACCCACACACAGTTTCCCTTTGTAGCTCTGGCTGCCCAGGAACTTGCTCTGTAGACCAGGCTGGCCTCGAACTCGAGATCCAAGTGCCTCTGCCTCCTGAGTGCTGGGATTAAAGGTGTGCACCACCACCTCTTTGGCAAAGATTGTTTATGCTGGAGACTGAACTCGGGGCCTTCCTCCTGTTAAACACTTGTTTAAGCGCTTGGCAGCAACTCTGCCAAGGAGCTACATGCCCAACCTCAGTCTTTGTTTTCTGATTTGTTTTGTTTTACAAGACAGGGTTTCTCTGTGTAGCCCTGGCTGTCCTGGATTCACTCTGTAGACCAGGCTGGCCTCGAACTCACAGAGCTTCGCCTGCCTCTGCCTCCCTGAGGGCTGGGATTACAGGCGTGAGCCACTGTGCCCGGCTCCACAGGTTTTCTTAAACTGCTCAGAAAACTGACATCGTGAGGCCATCAAGTAAAAGCACCTCCCAACTACCACAATTCCGGCAAAGATGTGACCGTCATGCATCGGGTGAGAAGAGATCTACAGAAACGTTAGCAGCTGTGTAAAGGGTGTCTGTGGATGAGCACATCCACCGGGTATAGCTTGAAACTGGCGTGGGGTGTACCTCAGGGGTGGAGCGCTTGTACAGCATGCAAAAGGCCCTGGGTTGGATACTCAGCACTGGAAAGAAAAAAAAAGTGAGATACCATTTAAGACACAGGAAGTCTACACTGACAAGCAGCCTTGTTTTAAGAGGCCTGTTTCCTGGGGCCCTGAGAGAAAATAGGAACAGAACAGGAGTCAGGAGAGCGCTTCCTCCTGGGAGGCACAGCCCACAGAAATTGTCCAGGTGGCGGCTGCGGGGGAAATAAAAATTCCACAGTCGTTTCCACAATTGTCTCCCGTAAATAAAAGCCATAAGTCACTGGGGAAAGAGGCAATAGCCTCTTGCTTCAGGAGGAAGATAAAGATGAGACCCATCTGTTTTTTAGCCAGCACAAACTCACTAAACATAGTCAAAGATGGATCACGTTTTGGGAGGAGAGTAGAAACCAGGTGAAGGAAAACAAGCCGCTGAGCTGGTTTGTTTGCATGGGCCTGAGCATGGCGCCCATGCCTGTACCCTCAACACCTGGGAGGCTGGGCAGAGAATTCTTAACTGTAGAGTGAGTTCTGGGTCTTAGACCCTGGGAGGAGGAGGACAAGGAGGACAGTAGTAAGAAGAGCTCTGTCTGCCCCAGGGTCAGGAGCAAGAAATTGTAGGTTGGAGAATCAGCAAAGCTCTGCTGTGTTTCAGGAAGGACAATAGTCATTTGCAGCCATCTGAAATGAGCTACAGGTGGAAGTAAGAGTTTGGCCACCATGGGGAGGAGGAGCAGAAATGGAGAAAGCCCTAACTCTCATCATTTAGTATTTAAAAAAATTTTTAAACTGGGCACGGTGGTGTACTCCTGTAATCCCAGCACTCTGGGAAGCAGAAGCAGGCAATCTCTATGAGTTCAAGGCCAGCCTGGTCTACAAGGTAAGTCCAGGACAGCCAAGGCTACACAGAGAAATCCTGTCTTGAAAACAAAAAATAAAATAAAATAAAATAAAATAAAATAAAATAAAATAAAATAAAATAAAATAAAATAAAATAAAATAAATAAAATAAAATAAAATAAATAAAATAAAATAAAATAAAATAAAATAAAAATAAATTGAAGCTGGGTGGCAACGCACACTTTAATCCCAGCGCTTGGGAGGCAGAGGCAGGTGGATCTCTGTGAGTTCAAGGCCAGCCTGGTCTACAGAGCAGGTTCTAGGAGAGTCAGGGCTACACAGAGAAACCCCGTCTCAAAAATACAAAAAGAAGGCTGGAGAGGTGGCGCAGTGCTTAAGAGCATTCACTGTTCTACCAGTGGACCCTGGCTCAGTTCCCAGCACCCACACGACAGCTCACAACTGTCTATAATTCCAGCTCCAGAGGATCTGGCACCTGCACACAAGATATACGTGCAGACAAAACATCAATGCACGTAAAAATTAATGAATCTTTAGAAAAACAAAAACAGGGGTGTATGCAGTGTGTGTGTGTGTGTGTGTGTGTGTGTGTGTGTGTGTGCCTGCTTGAGTTTATGTACAACATATCAAGGAGTTGGCAGTGGATCCCCTGGCCCTGAAGTTATAGGCAGTTCTGAGCTGCTGGATGTGGAAACTGAACCCAGGTCCTCTTTTGACGGCACTAAAATGCTCTTCACTGCTGAGCCATCTCTCCAGCCCTCA
Organism: Psammomys obesus; assembly: GCF_907164565.1. Taxonomy (NCBI): domain Eukaryota; kingdom Metazoa; phylum Chordata; class Mammalia; order Rodentia; family Muridae; genus Psammomys; species Psammomys obesus. The sequence continues at coordinate 16,726,368 of NW_026585504.1, forward strand.
GTGCCAACTTTGAAGCTCACCATTACAAGACCTGCTCAAGACTGAAGCTGAGAGGAAGTAAGGTGGATGGCTCAGCTGGTGTTAGTCAGGGTTCTCTAGAGGACAGAATTAATGGAGTGACTCTACATATAGATATAGGAATGGGGATTTATTAGTGTGGCTTTCAGGCTGTGGTCCAGCTAGTCCAACAATGGCTGTCTCCTGATGGGAAGTCCAAGAATCCGGTAGTTGTTTGGTCCAGTACGTGTCCCAGCTGGTCTTCAGTACACACCAGAATCCCAAAGAGAAAGGCTCAAATGCCAGTGAAGGACTGGACTTGTCATCAAGAAAGAGGGCAAGCAGACACTGAGAGAGAGCATCCTTCTTCTAAGTACTTCTTGTGGGCTGCCACCAGAGGATTTGTCCCAGGTTAAAGATGGGTCTGCCCACCTCAAAAAATCTGGATTAGAAGTGGATCTTCCCACTTTGGATGATTTAATTAAGAAAAAAAAGTCCCTCTTAGATTTGAGGGATTTAGTTAATTCCAGGTGTAGTCAAGTTGACAACCAAGAATAGTCTATCATACCTGATAACCTGAGTTCAGACCCCACAGCCCACGTGGCAGAAGGAAAGAAACAGCTTTTTTTTTTTTTCACACAGGGTTTCTCTGTGTAGCCATAGCTATCCTGGAACTCACTCTGTAGACCAGGCTGGCCTCAAACTCACAGAGATCCCCCTGCCTCACTGGGATTAAAGGCGGGCGCCACCACCACCCGGTGAGAACCAACACTTGTGTTGTGTTGAGCAAGACCTCCACCTGTGCTCTGTGGCGCACATATGTGCAACACACACACAAAGAAACGTAACTGTTTCAAACGATTCACGTAAAAATTGTTAAGGCTGCGGCTGGAGAGATAGCTCGGTGGCTAAAAGTACTCACTGCTCTTGCAGAAAACCCAAGCTCAGCTCCCGGAACCTCCGTGGTGGCTGACAACTAGTAACACCAGTTCCAGGGGATCTAGTGGCCTTCCCTGACCTCCACAAGCTTCTGTACACACGCGTGCACACATACACACTAAGGCACACCTATACACACAAAACACATGAATGTTGCTTTTTGTTTTTTGTTTTTTTTTTAATCGACAAGGCTGAAGCTAAGCTAGGATAGCAGGAAACAAATCTCCATCCTGCCTGCATGAGGCTAAGCCCAGCACCAAATAAGCAACAAGGGCCTCCGACTGCTAGAGGGGCAGCAAGTGGGGACCGTTGAAAGCCTTGGAGGATGGCTCAAGAACACAGACGTCCCTGCCATCGGCCTGCTCTAAGTGGTCACACACACAGAAATCTGAAACCTGGGCTGCACGGGAGATGATGAGAACAATGGAAGCCAAACTGCCTGGCTTCCAACCAGACTGACCTAACCCTCCTGCACCAACAGACTGCAGGCAAGGGCATGGTCACTTTCAGGCTTAACTATTATTTACTATTGACCTTTAATCTCTGCTGTTCTACATACCATGAACATTCAGCTTAAAAAAAAAAAAAAAGGCAAAACAAAGAAGCACACACACACACACCCCCAAAAAAAAAAAAAAAAACAAAAAACACCCACCCACAACACACAAAAAGACATGAAAGAAAAAAAAAATCCGCTTGGATCTGTTGTTTAAAAAGAAGTCAATAGACCCAAACTCACATATGACACAGATGACACAGATGTTGAATTATCAGGCAAGGGCTTTAAAATAATTATAATTAATTTGTTAAAAGTTCTAGTGGAAAAAATGAGCAACTTGCATGAACAGATGGGGAATCCTGCAGAGACGTAGAAAGTATAAGTCAAATGGATGTGCTACAAATAAAAACACGCTATCTGAGATGAAAATGATCCAACAGGTTCTTGGTAGCCAGGCAGAGCTGGGGAAAGAGCCACTGATCTTGAACACAGGTAAGTTAGAAACCATCTGAACTGAAACACGAAGAGAAAATGGGATGAGTGGGGAAATCAGCCAAGCAAGGTACCAAGAGCTGTTCCAAGGGACAGTAGCAATCTAATATACGTTTAACACAGGAGAGCTGGTCTAACCACTCTGCTGTGCAGTGGAGTGAGTGATGGAGAGAGTCCCTCTGCTGGGCAGGAGAGCTGGCCGGTAGGAAAGCTGGCCCCCCAGGTCTGGAAAGCTGGAGAGCTGGCAGGCTGGTCAACCATCCAGGCCTGTATCCAGGGCTTTGAGTTGGCCTACCCCAACATCTACCCCCATCTATGAACTGCTAGAATGTGTGAAAGGGCTGGGCCTGCAGATCCAAAGCTGCAGGGTCTCCACGACACAGGGCAACAACGGAATTTATGAGAGGAGTTCCGGTGAGGATTCCGTAGTGATAGTGTAGCAAAAGCCAGAGGCCTCGACCAGACCAATGATTCACTGCAATGAACATCTGCAAATAAAGATGTGTGGGCAAAAGCGTGTACTGTGTTGATACACTGCGACACACTACAGCTTCCACAAAGGGATGTTTTTGTTAATTTATTTACTTTAATTTTAAATTTTCTTTTGGGGGTGTTTACAAGAATAGAGGAATTCGAAGGGATGGGGAGATGAGTGGGATTGGGGTGGACAATGTGAAGTTCACCAAGAACAAAGTAAACAACAAACAAAATAAAAAAACCCAAACAATCAGAAAATACCTTAGCTGAGTAACTTAACAGAAGAAATTATCAGACAAGGGCTGTGTCTGATCTGAGACCTTAGTCTCAAAGGTTTTAGTTCAAGGTGGGCCTACTCCACTGCTTTGGACATGAGGTAGAAGAATATCATGACAGGTTGCAGGCGGAGGGAGGGAAGGAAGGATGTTCAGTAGAGGCGGCTGCTCACCTATCAATGGCTGGGAGGTTAAGAGAGAAAGAGGCTGGGGACAAGATATGCTCTTCAAAGGCAACAGGCCCCACCTCCTACCAATAACCCAACCCCCTATGAATTCATCAATAAAACCATGCATTGATGAGAGGTTACACCCTCATGATCCAGTAATTTTTTTTTTACGGAAAATTTTTAGAAATTTTATTTATTTATTTATTTATTGGAAGGGGTTTTGTATCACAGTATGCATGTGGCAGTCAGAGGTCAAGTTTTGGGGGTTGCTCCTCTCCTTCTACTGTGTGGCTGACAGGTTCAAAGTCAGGCCATCAGGTTTGGCGTCAGGCTCCTTTAATTACATGTATTTAGTGTGTGAGGTGGGAGTTTCTGTTTTCTTTGGAAACTCAGCTGTGTCATGTGAATATATTTTTTGTTTTGGTTCCAAGTGTGGGATGTGGGAATGTTTGTCCCCCTCAGAAAACAGCCCCCATAAAAAAGGCTCATGATGTTTGTCAGCTGGAAACTACCTCATTCGAGGGGCATGATTTTTTTTGCCAGTTGGAAAACATCCTGGTGTGGACTCTGAGAAGGGATAAGTAGAAGCCCACGGACAGTGAGACAAGTTTTTGCATCACTAAGGTTTTCATCGCTTTGCTGGTTCTCACCGAGAGAAATGCTCCAGAGAACTTTCCTGATTCACTGGAGTCATGCCGGATGGGCGGAGTCTTTCCGATTTTGCTGAGTGGTACCACCACTTTTGCTGTTTGCTGCTGCTGCTGCTGTGGTTGGCTGCTTTGCTGATTGACTGGATTGCTGGTATCTTGATGACTGAGACTGAAAAGAACCCAATGACCCTAATCAGCAGGAAGTAGCTAAAAGAGGTTCATAGCCCCTTTCCCTACTCATCTCCTCCCTAAATGGGGGGGGGGGGTTGGAAGGGAGGTAGAACTGTTTAAGAACCTTAAATAAAGTGGGTGTTTGAAAAAAATCTAATCCCACATATATGTGTGCCACAGATCATGTACGGAAATCACAAGACAACTTTCAGGAGTTGATTTTGTTTTCTGAGATGAGTTTTTGCTCCTTCACCCTGTCTGGCCTGGAACTTGTTGTGTGGACAAGTTTGTGTGTGAACACTCAGAAATCCACCTGCCTGTGCAGCCTGAGAGCTGAGACCAAACTGGTGTGCCGCCACAGTAGCTCAGAACTGTAATGACTTTTTTTCTTTGAGATTCTATTTTATGTATATGAGTGTTTTGCCTGTGTATATGTGTATACCATGTGCAAGCCCGGTACCCTCAGAAGCCAGGAGAGGGCACTGGGTCTCCTAGAACTGGAGTTTGGTTATAAAAACTACCATGTGAGTGAGTGCTAGCAACCAAAGGTAGGTCCTCTGCAAAAGCAGCAAGTGCTTTCTGCCTACTTCACCATCTCTACCCCAGAACTGTAATTTTGTTTGTTTGTTTGTTTGTTTGTTTGTTTGTTTGAGACAGGGTTTCTCTATGTAGCCTTGATTGTCCTGGACTCTCTTTGTAGACCAGGCTGGCTTGGAACTCACAGCGATCCTCCTGCCTCTGCCTCCCTTGTATTTTTTTTTTTTAACCTAACCCTGCTGACTGGGTTGGACTGTTCAGACACAGAACATCTTTTGTTTTGGCTTCTGAGCATGTCTCCATGTCCTGCCAGCTCACCCGGTGCTGCAGCTGGCAAGGGGCAGGGCCAGCTCTCCTCCTCTCGTGCCCTCGGGGCCCGATCGCTGTGCCTTTGACACCGGGGCCAGTTCTACTGTGCTGCCCCTCAAGGTGCAGGGCCAGTGAGGGGCAAGGATAGCTCTCCCTCTCTTATGACCCCAGGGCCAGCTCTGGGGGTGGTGAGATTGCTTGTTTTTGTTTTGAGTGGATCAGGCTGCTGCCAGCTCACAGAGATCTGTCTACCTTTGCTTTGTTTTGTTTTCGAGACAGGGTTTCTCTGTATAGCCCTGGATGCCCAGGGAACTCTCTCTGAAGGCCAGGTGGGCCTTGAACTCAGAGATCCACCTGCCTGGCCTCCTGAGCGCTAAGATTAAAGGCATGTGCCCCTCTACCCCAGCTGTCTTTGCTTCTTGAGGGCTGGTTATAAAGACATGTGCAGCCACACGAGGCTAGTCCAGGCATTTTAATCACAGTGATGCGAAGCTGACTAACACTGGTTATATCACTCTGAGAAGATCATGTGGGACCCACACTACAAAAGTATCATTAATAAATGAAATGTCTTCTGGAGGAGAGGTTCAGGGTAAGACTCAGATGATCAGGTTATTCAAAGAAAGGACAAAACAGTAAAGATTGATGCAGAAGTTGTGGTACATCTACACAATGGAGTACTACTCTGCAATGAAAAATAAGAAAATCATGAAATTTGCAGGTAAATGGTGGGACCTGGAAAGGATTATCCTGAGTGAGTTGTCCCAGAAGCAGAAAGACACACACAGTATATACTCACTCATATAGACATATAACATAGGATAAACCTACTAAAACCTGTACATCTAAAGAAACTAATTAAGAGAGAGGACCCTGACTAAAACACTCAATCCCCATCCTGAAAGGCAAAGAGGATGGACATCAGAAGAAGAAGAAAACAGGAAACAACCTAGGAACCTGCCACAGAGGGCCTCTGAAAGGTTCTGCCCTGCAGACTATCAAAGCAGACACTGAGACTTATAGCCAACTGTTGGGCAAAGTGCAGGGAATCTTATGTAAGGAGTGGGAAATAGTAAGATTTGGAGAGGACAGGAACCCCACAAGGAGAGCAACAGAAGCAGAAAATTTGAACACAGGGGTCTTCCCAGAGACTCATACTCCAACCAAGTACCAGGCATGGAGATAACCTAGAACCCCTGCACAGATGTAGTCCATGGCAGTTTAGTGTCCAAGTGAGTTCCATAGTGATGGGAAGAGGGACTGCCTCTAACATAATCTGATTGGCCTGCTCTTTGATCACCTCCTCCTGAGGGGAGAGCAGCCTTACCAGGCCACAGAAGATGACAATGCAGCCACTCCTGATGTGATCTGATAGACTAAGATCAGAAGGAAGGAGAGGAGGACCTCCCCTATTAGTGGACTTAGGGAGGGGCATGCGTGAAGAAGGGGGAGGGAGGAGGGACTGGGGGGGAGGAGGGAGGGGCTTATGGAGGGATACAAAGTGAATAAAGTGTAATTAATAATAAAAAAAACAGTAAAGATTATTTTGTCCGAGGCTGGGGATGCAACTCAGTTGGTAGAGTGCTTACCTAGGATGCTGATGGCCCTGGGTTCAAGCCACAGCACCATATAAACTAGGCATGGCAGTAAACAAGTAATTCTACCGCAGGGGCAGTAGAGCTAGGAAGATCAGAAGTTCAAGGTCAGTCTTGGCTCCATGACAAATTCAAAGCCAGCCTAGAATACGTGAAACCCTTTCTCTCCTTTGTTAGATCTTTGTTTTATGTGTGTGTGCATGCCTGTGTAAGTCTGTGCCATGTATGTGCAGGTGGCCATGGGGACCAGAAAAGGGAATTGGATTTCCTGAGCTGGAGTTACAGGTGATTATGAGGAAGTACTCTTAGCTAACTGAGTCATCTCTTCAGGCCTGTGAGACCATTTCTTAAAAAAAAAGAAAAAAAGAAAAAAAAAAAAAAGAAAGAAAGAAAGAAAGAAAAAGAAAAAGAAAAAGATTGTGGGACCAGAGAGAGGGCTCAGCATTTAAGAGCACTGGCTGCTCTTCCAACGGACACAGGTTCAGTTCCCAGAACACACATCGTGGCTCACAACCCAGGGGGTCAGACACCTTTGGGTGTCTAAGAGCAGACATACATGTGATACATACATACATACATAGAGACAGACACACACACACATATAAAAATACTCATACACATGAAATAAATCTTTTTTTTTTTTTTTAATTTCAGGACGATTTTGCCTGGTACAGAGGAGATATCATTCTAACTGAGAAACTGGCTTTAGAGTGTTTGGAGGAGTTTTAGGTAGAAAGCTGAGACAGTGAAGTACAAGAAACAAAAGTAGAATCAGTGGATGAAAGCTTTAGGGAGGCTGATTACTACTTGGGTGTTCGGGAGAGCTTTCTATCGAATTCTAAAAAATGGACAGTGGGCTGCCTGTCACCGAGGGGCTTCACATAGAATGTCTGGGAAGGGGGTTTCTATCGTAGATGGGACGTTGGATCAGGCAGTCCCAGAGATGCCAAGTACTGAGGATGGAGTCTAAGTCTTCATTCGAGATAGGCAAGTGCTGTGCTACTGTGTTGTGTCCTCGAGACCCTTAAAGCTTTTTCAGAAACAGAGATTTATTTTCCACCCGTCTTATTTTGACTTTGAGTTTTATTTTTTTTTATTATTTTTATTTTTATTTTTAGTAGTGTGTGTGTTTATAAGTGTGTTTGTGTGTTTCTTGCTACCTCTCTGGTCTCTGCCTCTTCTTACTTCCTCCTTCACAGCCCTCTCTCTTATTCTTTCAGCCTGTGGTTGTCTCCCTGTCCTTGTAGTGAGTTCTCTGTCCTCCACCTCAGATCATTTGGTTTTATTCAGCCCAAAGTCTTGGGTGGCTGGGCTCTCACTTTCTTGCTTCTTTGTATTCTTTGTGCCTCTAACTATACTCATCTCTGTGTTGTCCGATGAATAGGTCTCTGACTGGATATGGTTTTTTTGTCTGTCTGTCTGTCTGTCTTGTCTTCCCAAAGGTCCTGAAACTCCAGAGCTTCTTGTGAGAGGGCTTTGCTGTTAAGAGTGCTTGGGGTAGCCACCCAGGGTGCTGATAGAGATGGCCACGAACATTTCCAATCCAGCAGTCGTCATGGTAACAGCTGGGGCGGGCCAGGCACGGGGATGTGCAACCACACAGGCCTGACCTTTCTGTGGGTGTCAGGTTTGAGTGGGAGCTAGCTGAAGCAAAAATACCAACAAGGCTTCCCTGTGGCCTAGCCCTCAGGGCTTCTGGGTGGGGCGAAGGGAGCAAGTGACAACTCGGCCACCTGGCAGAGAGTGAAGAGACACAGAGGTATTGCCATAGCCACCTAGGGAAATGTGGGAAGAGGGGCACACACACACACTGGCACTAACAACCCCTGCTGGGAACTGACCCTCAGAGGGCAATGAGCCACCATTCCTGGAGGCTCAGCTCTAACCTTATCACACAGCCCCTCCGGTGGGTGGGTGCTTAACGCCAGTGCTCCATAGAGAGATCAAGTCTTCACTTGATCAAGTGCCACTTTGTCCATGTTTCGAAAGCCTTTACGGCCCTAAGAAAAATATGCTAAAATTAAAAGACCCAAAAGATTAAAAAAAATAGATATATAAATGCAAAAGTCCAAAGATTTTCAAAGTGAAGGTCATGGAAGTCCCACATCTCTCAGAGCTCTGTCTCAGGTGCTTCTGATGTCTACCGGGTTAAGAGAGAGGGACAACTGCCAACTGCTCTGACAAGAGACAGGAAGTCTAACCGGTTGTATGGTGAGTGTGAAGGGGACATGGTCTTCCAGGCTTTCCCCCATCTCCTACCAGTGAATAAGTTTTCTTTCTCCTGTTGGGGCAGACATGTAGGCACCATAATGAGGTGCCTGAGATGTCCTGAAGTCCCTGAGGAGGAGGCAAGAAGGCTACGAGGGACTTTTTGGTAAGCTCCATGGAGAACCCAGGTCTCTCGTGGGGATCTATTAAGTCACACTCAGGAAGAGATCTCAAGCTTTCAGGGACACAGTGCTGTGGAACACAAGGCCACGGGCTTGGAGTGGACAAAAAGGTCTCACGGCTTAGTGAAAATGAACACTGAAGAAAGGTGTGAGGGGACGTTCACCAGGCAACGGTAGGTATTTCAGACAGCAGACCAACAGAAAGTTTCACAGGAGTACTGCCTCTTGCCATCCAGGGACAGGTAGTCATTGGGAGGGAAAGGGACAGCAGAGCCAATGGCTTGATGTCAGCATGCTTCAAAAAAGCCATCTGGTGGCTCACACCTCTAACCCCAGCAGGTGGATCTCAGAGTTCAAGGCTAGCCTGGTCTATAGAGCTATAGAGTGAGTTCCAGGACAGCCAGGGCTACACAGAAAAACCCTGTCTCCAGGTCTGGGGGGTAATCATCTGAAGTGAGAGCAGATTGTATAGAGGTGAGAATGGTCCTGGAATTAGCTAAGTCCCAACCTTTTCTTTCTCTGACCCACAGGTCCGGAGCCATGAATTTCTGGGAGGGTCACCGTTCCCTAGTTTTGTCCTTAGAGAACTGGCTGTGCGTCCTCCTGCCTCTTCCTGGAGGTTCTAACAACCTTTGTTCTCTCCAGAGCTGTTTGTGGAAGATGGGAGGGTATGGAGACTCTGATGCTCCCCTCAGCAAGGCCTAAGCTTTGGGATGCATGAACCTTCTCGCTCACTCATCTCCTAATGTCCTTGCTTCCCTACAGGTGGCAAAAAGTGACCCTGAGCCATGCTTGATTCTCTCCTTTTCAGATCCACCAAATAGCCTTCCTCCATCTCTGATCCCTCCTTTTGGCTCAGCACC
>NW_026585504.1:16735741-16770427 GCF_907164565.1 Psammomys obesus
GCCTGGAAACGGGTGCAAAAACTCAGGAGAAAAAGAAAAGGAACACATGGCGCACAGCAAACACCACGGACTGGGTCACCTGCAGTTCTCGAAAGCTCGCTCTCCAGAGGCAAACACTAGACGGAGCTGGGTTTTAATCCTCAGTCTCTTTCCCCACCTCAGGCCTCCTCTCTAGGATAGAATCAGATTTTACTTACTGTACTGAGTTGTGAGGAATGCATACAGTACAGATTGGGATCTTAAAATTTAGAGCAGCCATCGTTAGTTACTTTTTTTTTTTTTTTTTTTTTTTTTTTTTTTTTTTTTTTTTTTTTTTTGGAGTCTGGAAAGCAGGTCAGACAGAAGCTGGCTTGAAAAAGAAAGTCACGGGGGTCCATCCTAGGAGAGGGCTTGGGAATCTGGCCCCTCTAGTGATTGGACCCCCTAGGAGATATGAGGGTTCTGTGTTCTCCCGGAGAGGTGGTTCAGCAGCTCTTCTGCACTTATTATGGCTTCCTGCAGGGTCTTGGGTGATGTGATCTCCTACAGGGAGGGAAAAGGACCTGAGAATTTAAGGTGACTTCTGTGCCAGACAGCCCCAGACAGGCGGAGAAATGGATGAGCACTGGAGTTTGGAAATGGAGTTAGGGTTCAGACTCAGAGGGCCAGACCCTACGGGGCTCGTTCCTTTCCCTCTGATCTTGGGCCCCAACCATGACGGAAGTTAGACAGTGCTAGTCCTAGCCCTCTGTGTCGAGGGAACCAGAGTTGTCCTGGGTGGAGTGACTTTTAAAGGTGCCCTTGTTCTCCTAGGGGCCAGCCTGTAGCAGAGGGTTTGGCTCTGGCTAGGAGTCCCAGCTGACCCAGGGGAAGGGAGGAATTCTCAGAAGGTGCAGTTTTGGAGTCCAGTCCTGAGAAGTCCCTTTCCTTGGTGAGCCAGAGCCCAAAGCCCCTTCCAGCTCTGTCCTGGGCACTGAGGGAAAGCCAGTTCCCACTGGAGACAGCTGGGCCCAAGTCTTGTCATTTCCTTGAGGATTTAAAAATTATTCTTCTTTTTTTTTAAATTAAAAATTATTTACTTTACATCCCTATCGGAACTTGCCCTCCCTCCTCTCCTCACAGTCCCTCCCTCTCCCCTCCCCTCCCTTTCTCCTTTGCCCACCTCCCTTCCTTCTCAGTGAAGGGAGACCTCCAACGGATATCAACCCACCTTGGCACGTCAAGTAGCACTGGGCGAATCTTCTATTGAGGCTAGCCAAGGCTGCTCAGTTAGGGGAAAGGCATCCACAGGCAGCCAACAGCGTCAGAGACAGCCCCTGCTCCTGCTGTTAGAGGTCCCACATGAGGACCAAGCTGTATATCTGTTACCTATGTGTGTGGGGCCCAGAGCGGATCTTTTTTAAGAAGTGCATTTCCTGGAGAGAAAATTTAGTGACAAATTCCTTGGCTGATTCTAAGCAAAAAGGCCCAGCAGGTGCCATTTGTCTTGTTGCTCTCTCTGCTCTAACCTACCCTTCTTCTACATCACAGCCGTCCACCTCTGGCTAGCAGGATGCTCTGTGGCCCAGCATCCCTTTTCTGCCAGGTGGACAAGAACCAATAGGCTAATCAAGAACCTCATTTTGCCCTACCCCCCTTCCCCTTCAGAGCAGTGCTCCTGGCCAACCAGTTAGGCTGGGTTCAGTTCTTTCCAAATCAAAGAGCGGAGACATTTTGCAAAATGTTCCCACCCCACTAGCCCATCAGTCTTTCATGTAAGTCCTGCCTTCTTAGCCTTTCTTCTCTCTACTCCCGCCTTCCACAAACTTTCCAGATCCCCCAACCTGGTCAGTGTGGCCCATCTGTCTGTGTGTCTGCCCTTTTCTTCTGCCCTCCTACTTGGGAGGCTCATGTCCCTGGGGTGGACTCTTTGGGCGGCTACTCACACGCTCTGTAAAGCAGGATGATGATTTAGGGAACTGAACTCCTCAGCATTAAATGGAATGAAACAGAGCCAACAGCCGGGCCTCACATTCTCTGGGCTTTCTAGGTTGCCTGTGGCACTAAACAGGAGACCAACTGGATGATACAGGTTCAGAATTCCTATAAGCTCCGGTAAGAAAGGAGTGGAGGACTCCGGAGGTGCTTGAGGCTCATGGAACTTGTTGACAATCCCTTTTTGTAAATTCTCGAGTCTTCCCTTGCTCTCCCAGCAATCCCCCTTTTTTGTTTGGAAATACTGGGGTGTGGGCCAGTATTTCCTACTGGTATTCCTAGCTGGCATGATGGTAGGCACCTATAATCCCTGCTACTCCAGAGGTTAAGGCAGCTCAGATTATATGTTAAGTCTAGCCTAGGTATAGTAAGACCCCCCCATCTCAAAATAAAAAATACAGTGGCCCCACTTTGCCTTTAAAATTAGCCAAGTGTGATGGCTCCCACCCTTAATTCCAGAGGTCAGGTGACAAGAGGCAGGTGGATCTCTGAGTTTGAGGCCAGCCTGGTCTACATAACAAGTTCTAGGGCAGCCAGGGTTACACAGAGACCGAATTCCATCTAAAAAAAAAAAAAAGGGGGTGGGGGAGCTCCTGCCTAACCTAATGCAGAGCCCATGCCTCGTATTCAGTCCCTTCTTCAAGCTTTACTTCACTTTTAATCATATGTATAGATCTGAATGGGTATATGCCACGTGTGTATGGGCACGCAGAGGTCAGAGCTGTTGGCTCCCCTGGAGCTACAGGCAGCTGGGAGCCACCCGAGATGGGTGCTGGGAATCGAACTCAAGTCCTTGTGGACATAACTGCTAAACCAGCCCTCGTTCCCATTAAAGGCTAATCCAGGTAGGTATGCTATGTACCTGACGGCACACTGTCTATCCCTGGCTGGCCTGGAACTCCCTAGACATACCAGGCTGGCCTCAACCGCAGAGAGCATCCACCTCCGCCCCTAGAGTTCTTGCATTAAAGCTGTGTGCACTCCTTTCCCCTGGCGGACCTTGTCTTTTAAGTGGCATCTTAGCGACGGAGTCTGTGAGCCTATTAGGAGTCCCAAAAGGCTCCATGGTGTGACAGGGGCCGCCGGACCTGCTTAAGCAGGTTTAGTTACTTTGTCTTATTGTTGCTACCTGCATGGTTCCTCTTCTGACCTAGGGAAACAAGCATGGAGGAGTCTTCCAGCACCCATGGGAACTGAGGGGAATCACAGAGATGCTCATTTTGTATATATATAAAAAAGCTTTATTAAAAGTCAGCCCTTACAAGGATTCTATCAAAATACACATTTTAAATAAATGCATTAGACAAGTGACAGCCAGATACACCAGCCACAGTCACAGTCTCAAAAGGTTCGGAGGGAAGGGAGGCTTATTGAATTTGCTCCAAGAGCTCCAGGAAGAGGTCAGGCACAGGGGTCTTTGGATGCTTGAGGGCCTGGGTCTTAGAGCTGCGAGGTAAGGGCCCCACTTCACTCTTTCTTTCCCTAGAAAAAAGAAACGGACCTAGCAAGAGTACTAAATTTAAAGTCTGGAGTAGAAAAGCACGAAATTCATTTCTAAGGCACAACAGCTCACGCCAGTCCTGAGGTCCATGGGAAGGGTGAGCGGAGGGTCAGAGCCATTGGTCCTAGGCACCGTCATGCCATTGCCTAGTACCACCTTTGGGATTTGGCCACAGGTTAAGTTACAACAGGCCCTGGATCCTGGAGCAGCCAGGAGCCTGGGGTCAGTCTTGCGATCAAACATATGGCTTTAATAACACACTGGTGTCCAGACAAGGATGCCACAGGCCTACGAGAGTCCACCGGTGAGAGCAGCAGGCCTCCTTTCTAGATCTGTCCACTGAGCTACTGTGGGCAAGGACCTCCTGTGGACAGTCCTTACCACTGGGATATGGAGACATCTAGACAAACCAGCAAGCCCTGGCACCAGGAGTGTTTCTGAAAGACGCCTCAAAGCCGCTGGCATTAAATCCAAACTCCAAAAGGTGCTGGCCTACCGTCACTGGTGACAGGCTTCCCTGGTGACATTGGGCAGCGGATAAGCAAAGAGGGAGAAGTCCAGGATATACTTGGGCAGCACATCTTGAAGCAGGGCCCGTGGAGCATTGCACAGGTGGTAATGCAGACTTTCCGGGCTGGCCGGCCGGTACCAGGCCTGGCGAGCTGGGAACCGGACGTGGGGTGGAGCCCGCACCCACTCCAGCACCTGGTTGGCATCGGCCTCCAGCCTCTCATAGGAACCCACGAAGTCGTAGCGCACAGCACACGGTTGGCACAGGTGGTACACAGGCATCCAGTGCTCATTCATGTGCTCGGGGTCCTCGTCCACCAGGTATCTGAGGAACTCCGGGAAGGTGACATCGTCCCCCGCAGGGCTGGGGCCCGCCCCAGGCCTGTAGCGCCTGACAATTTCCGCCCCGTAGCGCTGCTGGTACTCTCGGATCTCCCCAAACTTGTTGCGGTAGGCAGACAGGAGGCGTTCTAAGGGGTCTCGCACAAACAGGAACTTGAAGTAATGCTGCAGGCGGTAGCGAATCTCCTCAGGCCGCAGGTCCGCCAGGAACACCAGGTCACTGCGGTGGTCCATCTTGAGGCGAACGTCCACGTTGTCCAGGACGCCCGCCAGCACCTTGAGCACGCGCTTCCAGTTAGAGCAGGCCACTTTGGGGACGTAGCAGTAGAGGAAGCGGTAGCGGTCACTCACGAGGATGTGGCGCAGCAGGGTGCGCCGCTGTCCCACCGGCAAGTCCCAGGGGTCCCGGGGCATGCCTGGCTGTCCGCACACCGCCCTCAGGGTCCGGTTTCGGACGTCCTCCCGCACTTGCAGGTCCGAGTCCCCAGCATCCAAGGATAGGCCTCTGGGCTTGGGAGCCGTCTCGCGCCAGGCCTCGCCTTTGTGGCTGAGAGGGTGCAGGGGAAGGGGTTTCATTTCCGACAGGATGCCCCGTTCGATCATGAGCAGCAGCCCGCTGGAGGCCACGATCACGGCGAACATCAGCATGGACGGCAGCAGCAGGGGCTGCCCGCCGAGTCCAACCCGGGCCCTGCCCGAGGGGGGCCGCCTCGGGGTGCGGCCCAGGCTCTCGGCGCCTTTCGGGGCCGCCAGCGGGGTCAGAGGGCGGGGGAACATGGTGCTCCCGGCAGACCTCGCCGATCTCGAGGCTGCAAGAGAGGCGAAGGCGGCTGGGGCTGGAGGTCTCGGGAGGGGCGGGTTAGTGGGTGGCCGGCTCCCGGGCGCAGCGAGGGACCAGGCCCGGATGTCCCGCCCGGCTGCTCTCCGCCCCCCGCCCCCCCCCCCCCCGTGATACAGGCGCGGGGGCGGGCCCACGTCGGGGGGGCGGGGAGAGGGGCGGGTGCCCGAGTCCCGGGAACAGTCTGCCGAGGCCGCAGGCGGACCCTCGCCCGAGAAAGGACGCAGGAGCCGGGGCCACTCCAGACCCCTGGGCCTAGCGGACAAAAGCTCAGTGAGATCTGAAAAGCGGGAAAGAGCTTGGCTGAGGTCCCGCGTCTCTCGACACGTGCCCTCAGGGTGCTGGACTTTTAAAGTTTGCACTCACCATCCTGCCTTAAACTGCTTGTCTGAAGACTTGACTGACTGCCCACCACTCCGCGCGTCCAGACATAAAGGAGATCTGTCCTGTCTGGAAGCATGGTCCTTAGCAGCCCTTACCGCCCCCAGCCCAGGACAGGACCCCTCTGTCAAGTTCTGGCTAATGTCTCCTCTCAATCTTGATTCTACATGTGGGGGAACCAGCAAGGCTGTGAAACGGAGACAAGATTGGGGGCCAAAGAAAGTGCCTGCTAAAAGTTTTGCATCATTTCCTCTAGCCGTCCCAGCCACTTGCCGGGCGTTAGGGATCTATGGGTATCCCTGTTGTATGGACTTTGCAGTAGCTGTGACTGCAGGGCTTTTTGTTCTTTAGATGTTTAGAGGGTTTCACTGGACAGCCAAGGCTGACCTCCAGACCTTCCCGCCTGACTCCCTACTGCTGAGACTGCAGGCATGTTCCACAATGTCCATCTCTGTTGATCTTACTCTACAACAATTTCGAGTCACGACAGAGCGCGACACTAGACAGGAGGAGGACGTGTTGACCTGGGGACACGTTATACCCAGAGGGTGATGGAAGGACTAGGTGATAATGGTGACAAGATCTGGCAGATGAGGGGACTTGAGGGTTAAGATGAGGTGTGTGTCGTTCACGGACAGCCCTCCAAACCCAGCCACACAGAGGACGCGGGGTAAGAGGCAGAACTGAGAGGCTCACTGGCCTCCCTGCACCCCAGCTGAGGTGCATTAGAGGCCCACCTGTGACCCCTCAC
Source organism: Psammomys obesus (assembly GCF_907164565.1). Classification (NCBI taxonomy): domain Eukaryota; kingdom Metazoa; phylum Chordata; class Mammalia; order Rodentia; family Muridae; genus Psammomys; species Psammomys obesus. The sequence continues at coordinate 16,742,018 of NW_026585504.1, forward strand.
TCCACAGCGGTTGGCTTCCAGTTAATGTACATAGATTTCTGGTGGTGGGATTCCTTGGGACTACATCTGTCTGTAAAATGACACCTCTTTAAACTCCTGCGGCCAGCACACTGATTGACTGTCCGTATCACAAATGGAGAGCATTGAGGATGAGCTTTCACTTTGATGTGGGCTAGGTTCCACATCACCATACCAGAATGACAAAGCAGTAAAGAGGTCCCTGCCAGTCAAACCACTGGACCCAAGATGTGGTCCGGTTTCCACACCACAAAAGGAGTGTCAGTTGCAATACATCAAATATGGAAGTCTCTAGTCAGTTCTCCAAGGTTATGGTATGATATTCTTTATGAAAATCTAGATTAACTCCCACTCAGGTCACTGACCAGACCAGGACCGGCAACCCAAGAATTTCACAAACCTAGACAGTAGTTGTGGCTACCTCGTTGTTAACCTCAAGCTCCCATTTCATGTCTCTTCTCACTTTCCTGTTTTTCTAGCTTTGCACCCTCATTAGCCTTAGTAAATACTCGTGCTGCAAGGCGTAATTAACCAGAACCCCTGAAACAAGAATGGTGAGCCCATTCATATTTATATGCCAAAACCCAAACCAACTTCCCCAAACAAAACCCTCAAAATGACAGGACGCACAGGAATTGATTCTTTTCTAAATCAATACAATTTCTCAAATTTATTTATTTTTCTTAAAGAAGTACTTCTAATCTCTGTCAAAAGGGAGGTCAGGAAAGTACCCCCTCCCTTGTAAACACTGAAATACAGATCTGGGAAACCAGGATCGACACACACAAAAAGTGCATTTTACAAAATATCAACTAAAATATATTTTACATGGATTATACTTCCATTGAAATTCTACCAGCTGCATTTTCATGTTCGAAAAAATATTTCCACATCTAAAGAGATTCCAAAAGCATTTAACATCTGGGCAGTAGCCCCACCTGCTAGGAGGGCTTTATCTCCTCTCCCGTGGGTGAGGCTGGGCTCCTTGGCAGCACCCTAGAGTGAGCAGGCTCCAAAGGGGTCTACCACAGCTCTGACAACTTACTTATGCCTTGCTCTCTCAGACTGATGCCTTCCTCCAAAGAGCTTGTTCAATACAAGGTCTTTCCTTTGGGTACGGGACAGGGCTTCCAAGACAAAGATTAACCTCTGAAGCCTTCAAGCCTCACCCAGTCCAATTACCCAAAGGAGTAATTTATCTTCTAAGGACCAGGACCTGGACCTGGGGTTGCCAAGTCTTTGCCTTCAGGGCTCACTACTACCTCCCGCCGAGGCCTGTGCCTGGCTGTCCTCGCCCCGGTGCCATATCCTCGAGCTGCAGGACCGGTGTCTCTCCTCTCTAGGAGGGCCCAGTGCCACCTTGCACAGCATATGCCCCTGAAGCATGCTCTTGTACAAGTGCCTGGGCGGCAGGGTCCCAGCACTGGGCCCCAGCACTGGGCCCAAACCACACCGCACCACGCTGCACCCTCCCAGACCCCATGCTCCTCTTTGGTACAAACAAGGTACAGATAGATAACCAGGCTTTCAGCCCCTCGGAAAGCCCGGGGCCAGGCCAACAGGGGACTGAGCCTCCTGATCAATCCCTGGCAGGGAGCACGAGGCCAGAACGATCTCTGGGCAACAGGAACAAACTGAAAATGCAGGTCCTAGCTCCTAGAGGAAGTGGCTGCAGCTCGGGTCTGTGGACTGATACAGTGTTGATTCTCACTGGGATGTAAATTAGTGCAATCTACAAAAGACTGGGGTAAGGGGTGGCAGGGCAGGGGGAGCCACAGCACTCCTTTGGTTTGATTTCAGGTGGGTGTGGCTTGAAGAGTCATGTGTGAAGTTCTGCAAGAGGTTTCCCAGAACCTCCAAGTATAAGGCAAGAGGAAAAATCTTCAACAAATCAGGTAGCAATTTCCCTTGTCCCCTGCCCCCCACCCTCTCCCCAGCACTCATCTGCTCTTCCAGACTTGACAAACTTCATATTGACCAGTATTCTGGGAAGCCAGACCTGCTGGGTGGCCCTTAATGGAAAGCTGACAGGAGGCTGACACCCATGGGTGGGCAGGGTCAACTTGTGCCAGCACCAGTGGCTACTGCAAGGGTAAAGGAAGAAAGCCAGGGAAAAGCCTCGAGTCCAGGAGGAGGAAGTCAAAGCTCAGCTCCCTTGACTCAACTGGAACAAGCCAGCGCTGTGCTAGAATCTGCAGAGCCAGGCCCCAGGCTGACAGGGAAGCAGTGGGTCACAGTGGGTGAGGTAAAGCTGGCTCCTGCTCCCCTTGGAAGGCCTGAGGAGGCTAGAAAAGGGCCTGGTGGGCCTGGTTCTGGAAGGACCTTACCCCTTCTACATGCCCCCACCCTTCCTTGGCCCATGTCTCTCAGGCTTGGCCCAACCTCAGGGAAGACTGAATCTTCGGGAATCTCCACCCTGGGGTACTCAGATGGGGACCCCAGGCCAAGCTAAGGACTTAGATGCCTTTCTCCCATAGGACCCAGAATCCATAGGGCCCCTGCCCTCCCTCCCCCCCAAGAGAACCATAGGCCAGCAACCCATGGCCCCTTAACCAAGTGCTGTGCTTCAAGCAGTGGCCCCTGCCCCAGGCCCCACTCTCCCGAAGGCAGCCCCCAGTGTGAGTATGAAGCGGCTACTGGGGGTTCTTGAGGATGCGGCCATGGCGGAAGTCATAGACATGACGGCAAAGGAACACCAGCTCGGGGTCCGTGTCTTCCGGCACTGTGCGGTGGGGCGGGGTGGAATAGTCTGCAGACGGGGGCACCAGTGCTGTCTTTCGGCTGGGAAGGCCCTCGCCCCGGCGCTTGGCCATGGCACAAAATCTGCATGACAAATCATTACTGTCTTGAGCACAGTCACTTTTTCAGGAAAACCAATTCCTTTTTCGCCCTACCACAGAGCTGGAGCTGAGAGGGGACATGCCTCTACTCCTATCCCCAAGGCTGTGTGCACTCCGCCAACTTCCAGTTGACCTCAGCCCCTGGACACAAGGCCCAACCTCAGGGAAGACTGAATCTTCGGGAATCTCCACCCCGGGGTGCTCAGATGGGCACCCCAGGCCAAGCTAAGGACTTAGATGCCTTTCTCCCATAGGACCCAGAATCCATAGGGCCCCTGCCCTCCCTCCCCCCCAAGAGAACCATAGGCCAGCAACCCATGGCCCCTTAACCAAGTGCTGTGCTTCCAAGGCCTCCTCCCCAGATAGCTATCTCCTTACATTTCTCTCAGAACAGCAGTGGGCCACAACATGATCAGGAGGGTTGGGTTAACTTGTGATTTCTAATAGGGGACAGTTCTATTTGTTAATTAAAAAAATAAAACCCCAGCCAGGTGTGGTGGTGTACACCTTTAATCCTAGTGCTTGGGAGGCAGAGGCAGGTGGAGCTCAGTGTTCTGAGTTTGAGGCCAGCCTGCCCACAAAGTGAGTTCCAGGACAGCGAGGACTATCTTGCCTCAACCAAACCAACCAACCAACCAACCAACCAACCAACCAACCAACCAACCAACCAACCAAAAAAAGGTCTACTTAAGAGAAAGGTTTTAGGGAAGAACATTCGGAATCGGTAAGACTGGGCCAGGGCATAAGGTGACTAGAGCTCCATGAAGTCGCCCTGTATCACCCCGGTTGAGTCCGAGGGAGAGGTCAGACGCTGGTGGCCGAGGCACCTACCTGCAGTACTCGGCAAAGGTTAGCACATAGCACTTCTCTTCAATGCAGGCCACACTGTTCTGGTCCTGATGTCTCGATGCGAAAACTTCATTCTGCAAAGGCTCAAGGGGGGGACAGGAGCAGGTTGGTTATGGGAGCTATAAAGAGGCACCTAGCTCCAGGGACAGGGCAGGCGCGAGTCCTCCGCAGGGAATACTGATCAGAGCCAACTCCAGCTAGCAACGGAGTTTAATCTAACTGCCCACACCAGCCCTAAGAGGAAAGGAAACTGGTCCCTATCCCCCCATGAAATGAAAAGTCCCAGAAAGGGGCAGTGCGTGGTGCAAGCCTTTCGTTCTAGCAGATGAATCTCTGAGTCCAGGGCCAGTGTGGTCTACCCATAGCAAGTTCCAGGCTAGCCAGAGCTGTACGGTGAGCCTTTGTCTCAAAGAGAAAAAAAAAAAAAAAAAAAAAAAAAGAAATAAAGGGGTGGGGGGGGGGAAGAAAAAAGAAAAGTCCTTGCAACGAGGAAGGAAATCAAAGGTGAGCTTGGACTGCCCTCAGCCACGGGAACTGAGCTCAGAGGGGCTAGGCGCTAAGAGCCGCCACGTCTGCAGTGCTACCCACCACCTCACCAGCTTGTTGTTAGACCCTAACTACTCACTCCCATTTTCAAAGCCCCTGGCCCTCAAGGGCCATTACTCCTATTTGGAAAGTAAGTTGGGACAGTGTTTGGGGACTTGGGGAAAGGACTTGGCTGCTTCCTAGCTGCCCTTTCCCTATGCTGTGTCTTAATGCCACAATCTCCTGTTATGCCCCTGTTAAACATCCCCACCCCCCACCAGGCAGCTCACCTCATGCATGCTGGGGCTGCGGCCTCCCTGTAAGTGCTCAGGCCTGTAATACCACAGGAGGCTCATCATCAGTTCTCCTAGGGGGACAACAGAAGAGGTCATGGCTGGAGCTGACAAGCCTGCTGAGTTAGGACAGTGGCCACCTGCCCTAGGGGTTTGTCCAACCCGAGCTCTCGGCCCTATCCTGCAGGCTCTGGCCACCTGTGTCCCCCGACCAAGGCCAGGCATTCGGCAACCTGGAATGCTGTCAGACGTGGAGAGATGGGCAAGAAGGCACTGATGGGTAATGTATGGGACAAGCGCTCAGGCTCTGGGGGCTAACATGAGTGCATAGCAACTCAAGCCACAAGGTTGCCACAGCCTCTGCAGGAGACAGACCCAAATGAAGGGTAGGCAGAAAGAACAGTGGCCTTCTGCCAGGCCAAACTCTAGGCAGGGGCCAACTGAAGGTAGTTGTTCCTCTGCTTCCCAGTCTGAGGGAAAGGTACCTGATTCAGGGTTCTCCCAGAGGGCAGAGATCTTGGCCACATAAGGTGTAGACGTCTTTCTTGGGCCTGACTTGAGGAGGACAGTGTCACGGACTCGGATTGTCTCTCCATGTCGCTCAACTGCCTGGTAACTCTTTCGGATGGCGGGTTCCGGCTCATCCTGGGCAATGAACCAGTGACACAAGTAAGTTTTCAGGGCCCCTCTCGAGTGAGGACGGAGGGACACAGACTAATATCCACTCTACTTCCTCAATGCAGTCAACCCACTAAGCATGGCTGCAGGCTGGGTCCTCCTGTCCAAGCCTGGCTTTAGGAGACAGGATTGGGGGGTGGGGAACGCCTATGCTTGGAAAAGAGTAATGTGAAAGAGTGGGAATGTGGCTGGCTCGCTAAGCATCTGAGTAATGGGACAATTTGGATTTAAACCCTTAAATAACCGTTTTAATTGGCAAAGCCTTGGGCAGGTTGGCTTAGCCTCAGTTTCCTTATCTGTAAAAGAGACCGTGGGGGTACATAAGGAGCGGCAGTGGTGAGGACTGAAGAGGACAAAGCAGGTGACGGACACGCTTGGCTTGCTCAGCACTTCAGGTGACACTGCTGTCACCTCCTACCGTTGCTCTCTGAAAGGATGGAAGGTGGACTGAGCAGGGATGGGAAGCGGAAGCTCAGGTCACTGAGAAGCACGTGACAGTAAGACACCACCAGGACATGTGGTACAGAACTGGGGGAGAGGGCTAGAAGCCTCATGACCGGTTCCTGAACAGGCATGTCCCGTGTCCCACTGGGACACACATTCCCATCAGCTAAGCGCTAACACTCACCAGGACATACACTGCCTTCTCGCAGGCGGCACCTACAGGCACCCAGCCGTTAGTGCGGCGGCGGCGGCGGCGGCGAGGCCGTGGGCGCTGGGCACGAGGCTGCTTGGGGTGGCTGGGCCTGCGGGCGGTCTTGCTCCTCGCAGTGTGCCTACAGCTGGAGCCTGTGCGTAGACCTGACTTGGAACCACTCGGAGGCTTGGCACTCTGAGGGCATGCCCGGGCTACCGTCTGGGGCTCTGAGGTGGGCGTTTGAAGATGGGGAATGGGCTCTGCTGCAGGTGGCACACTGGGCACAGGACATCCCAGGAGGGGGTGAGCAGGTGAGGCTGGGTGGCCAGCTTCTGGGAGAGGAAATTCCAACTGACCGAGGGACCTGCAGCCTTCTGGAAAAAGGAGAGTGGGTCAAGGCAAGTAGGACAAGCCCCTGTCCAGTGACCTGCTTTCAGGTCTCAAGCCCAACTGCGTTCCAAGGTGCAACTCAAAGGCTAGTGAGGTGGCAGGTGGGACAGGGGCCTTTCTTCACCTTGGAAACCAAGCTGCAGACATTTGGGTGTCCCTTTCTAACTAGAAAGAGTAACAGCAAAACATCCTCATTAGCTGTGACTTAAGTTTCTCTAGGGTTTGCACGGTACTGAGGAGTAGGGAGGGGTTCTGGAGTCAACCAGACTGCGATTGAGTCCCACACCTACCACTTACCAGCCACGTGACCTCAGGCAAGTCGCTCTGGCCCCTCTGAGCAATGTTAAGTAGTGCTCAGAGTATGACACAGAATTTCCTGACTGTTTTTGTTATTTATATATTAACTCATTTCACCCTTACAACATCCCTGAGGTAGGTACCAATACTGCCGCTCGTAAATGGAGGAAACAGGCTCCTGGCTTAGCCAATGGTCGTGAGGAAAGACAGCAGGGGAGAACATTCCAATGAAGGCACTCTGGAGGAGTCTGCCTAATTACACACCTTGTGACCTGTGTGTCAGGCACTGAGAATGGTGCTTGACACACAGTGCTCACTGGTGGTCTTGCTTCTCAGGGTGAAGGGTGAGGATCTAGGAAAAAGAGCCAAGCAGCAGCCTGCTCGTTTCTTAGGACTCCAATTCATGCTAGAACCTGATATAACCAGTCTGGCCAGAGCCAAGTGGGCTATAAAGTTGTTTTATAGACCCCAACATGAAGGGACGTGGGGGGAAGAGGGAAGAACATAGGGAGGGTCCAGCCCTCCTCTCTTGCGCAGGGCAGACCTGCTGGTCAGGATGGCTTTAGTCACCTCATTTCTAGCCAGAAGTTGGCGAAAGCAGCCTGGAGAGGCAGGTGTTGACAACCTACAGTCTGATGCTGTTTTACCAGCTGAGCCAGAAACATGCAGGTGTCTGGGGCTTGAAGACAACATGGCTGTGGGGCTGCTCCCACTGCAAGCACACCAGATAGCACTGCTGTCTCTTCCTGAGTAGGCCCACTCACCCTGACCACACTCAGCCCTTCACAAAGCCGTGCCCTTGTACCTTGTCTTTTTCAAAGCCTGTACAGCCAGGACAAAACTATCCCACCACAGCTGGCACTACTTCCTGAGACCATAACCACCAACCTTCCCTGTGCATGCTGAACTCAGCCAGCACAGAGATGGTCCGGACTTCTGGAACATGAAGAACATTAGCTTTCCAAGGGAGAGCCCAGGACAGAGGAGACGTGGGAATAAGTTGGCAAAGATAGTAGCCTTGTTTTCTCCCCCAGGATCGGGGATTGAACCTAGGGCCTCAAGCACACTAAGTGAGCATTCCTATCACCACTGAGCCCAGCCCTTTTTCTCCTTTTGTTTGAGACAGGTCTCCTTCTGTGACCCTGCCTGGCCCTGAACCCTGACTCAGCCTTCCATGTAGCTGAGCTTATAGGCTTGTACCACAGCGCCTACAGAAGCCCAAGAAGGAGAATATCCCCGTGTGGGAGGAGAAACCTTGTCCCAGTTCTATGGCAATGTTAACTAACTTCCAAGCCAAATCTCCCTGACAGTCTGTGCAAAGAGGCTGTTAAGAGCCGACCAAGGGCACTGGGATTGTTCCTAGGTCTAGAACACTGCCTACGTGAGTAGATACTCCCCCTTCTCAAAGCTCCTGCCTCCCAGGTAGTAGCTAGACCCAACAGAGCCCCGGCCAGAGCTACACCCCAGCCTCCTGGGATGCCGCATCTTAAACAACTCCGTAGTGCACCGTGTACGGCTTACCTGCAGTAAAAGGCATCTTGTAGGGGCAGCTGCCACAGGTAGTGCCAATTCGGGTGAGAGACAGGGGCAACACCCCACAGATGCTGTAGCCATTCACTCCAGTGTCCTCACCAGAACAGTAGCGAGATGAGCTCCAGGGAGGGGGCTGGAAAGGGATGCCAGAGGGCACTGAGCTCGGGGCCATGAGCAGCCCCTCATTGGGGGCTGCCACCGGAGACAACTTGCCTTCCGGGAGCATGGGGCAGGAGGAGTAGCCCCCACACTGCAGCCCGTCTTGGCCACAGTACAGGTAGAAGCTGCCAAGCGCAGTGAGCTCAGGCCCTCCACACAGACCACTGTAGTCGGCTGGGTTGCCAGGCATCGCTAGCGGAGACAGCTGAGGTGCAGGGAAAGAGGGCTGATGCAGTTCCTGCTTGGGGGCAGGTGACTCCTCGCCTGGACGCCCAGGCTCTGGCTTCAGGGCTGCCTGCCCACCCATCAGCAGAGGCAGGTTGGGGCGCAAGGGGTTCTCCAGAGCCTTGCCTGGGGCCTGGGGAGATGGCTGGACGGGTGACCCACGAGGAGTAGCAGATGGCCAAGGCTCATCAGGCTGCTCTTGCCAGCTGGGTGGCCCTGTAGCTTCCCCAGAGCCAGGCCCCTGCCGAGCCTTGGGACAGTTCTTGCCATTGACCTTGGCCCACTTTGGTCGCAGGATCTTGGGTGCCAGGGGCTCAGTGGAGCGCCCATCTGCTTCTGCCTGGGCTCGAGAAGGTCGAAGAGGTAGCTCCCGCTCCTGGCTGAGCTTCAAGAAGGCAGCTGCGTTTAGGCTGGCCAGTCTCTTGGGAGCTGGGTCTCCATCTCGACGGGCACCTTCATCTGGGGCTGGCTCTGGGGACAGGTCTCGACTTCCTTCTCCAAGCTCTTCCAACCGAGGTCGCTTCTTAGAGAAAGACCAGGCCCCTGTGGCCCGGTCCCGGCTCCGGCGCGCACCTGCCAGGCTGCTGGTGTCCTCCCGCTCCAGCAACAGGTTATTGAGGGCCTCTGCATTAAGGGAGGCGAGGCGCCGCTTGCGGGGCTGAACTAGGCCGGCATCTTCACCGGAGGGGGTCGGACTTGGGGGCTTGGGCAGGTCGGGGGGCAGCTCGTCAGCCTCATCTGCACTCCGTGGGCCAGCCACACTTTCCAAGCGAGTCAGCAGCACTTTGCAGGCTTTGGGCTTCTCTGGAACCAGTGAACGCTTACGCAACGGGTAGTTCTTGCGGCGCCCTGTGAGATGTCCAGGGCTCTCAGGCATGCCGGGCTCCACATCTTCAGCCCCCTGCTCCATGTTGCTGTCTTCCATCTGCAGGGGCTCCCCTCGGCCAGTGGGGCCGGAACTCAGCATAGGAAGGGACTTCCTCCGAGTGTGTGTCATGGAATCCCTCCAACCTGTAGGGCAAAAGGCAATGAATAAGAAAACCCAGAAATGTGCCCTTTCTCCCCTGCTGCACCCCATCTACTTGCACCTGAATGACTCTGGCTCACTCCTGCTCTTGTCCTGCAGCTTGGAATTTCCTCGGACATGCCTTCCACAGCAGCTGTGCAAGGACTGGCTCCCCCTATCTTCCTGGAAAGCCCAAGGAGTGCCACAAATACCAATGCCAACGCACAGAAGGAGCTAAGAGCAACCTGCAGACCTCTTCTTTTCCTCCCACTAGACACTTAAGAGAATGCTCTGAAGACACAGCCACAAGTGGGCTGAGGTGATAGGGGCCTTTCAGAAACATGACCAAAATATTACCAACTCCTACTTCAGCCCTGGGCTTCCGAGACTGGCCACAGGAGGATGAAGAGATGGGTAGAGAGGTCTTGAGCCAAAGAACCTGTCTACTGGGCACGGGATAAGGGCAAGTCCATCCTGGTTATAATACTCTACAAAACTTTTGATTAGATACATACATCAAAAGAGCCATAACTGAATCTTTCTGGAAAAACCCTACGAAAGGTTAAGGCCTGAGTGTGCCCATAATTTGATTCAGATTCTAGAGAAAGGAAGCTCGGAGACCAGTGTCGGTGAAGGACATTAGGCTAGGATCAACCCTGTCCCTCAGTTCTCCCTGATAGGCAAGGTATGAGGGAGTGGACAAGGAGGGACAGAGGTTGTCTCGGGGAGCCTGAGGAGGCCTACGACCAGGCACGATCCCCTAACTTTGGCTTCGAAGACCTTACTTACTATACAGACTCAGGGGCAGCCTGATCCCAAGTTCTAAGTAACAAAGGCCAGACAGAGCTAGCTGAGCTGGGCACCGCACACTTGTGTACCATGAAGACAATGCGAAGCTGCAGGGGTGAGGGAGGTGGCCAGGCTGCAGAGCTGTTCGCTTCCTATCTATTCTCCGAAGCACAGGGGCTGGAAGCACAGGGGCTGCCAAGCGAGGCGCCAGACCCGGCACCCTGGGACCCCTCCCCACCCTGCAGGCTGGGCTTTTCAGCTTAGTCTCCCCACTGTTGTTATTCATTCTGGGAGAAGTCCCTGACGGGCAGGGACTTAACCCCGAAAGCCCCAAGCCTGAGCATTTCCAGGCTTTGCCAAGTTCTTCCCAGTTAGTTTTGTAGTCTTGGGCCAGTGGAAGGGGTCACCGGGAGGCCCCTCTCCACAGACACACTGTACTAGCATTGAAAGGGTGCTGAGAAAACTCAGCTGATGGGACAGTGTAGACAACCCTCATGGAGAAAGAACTGAGAAAATTGCAAAAGGGAAGAAGCAATTGGGCCACTTGGGGCGGGGGGTGGGGCGGATTGCCACTGTCCAGAAATCAGGCCCCAGGCAAGACAGTTACAGGAGGTGAAGCCATTCATTCCAAAATGGCGGAGCTCCTAACACTCCCAGATCTGAAGTCTCTTCTGCTTTGACTCAGTGACCACTGTCCTGGCTGCTCAGCACACTGGCCAGCATGGCCCTTTCACTCTCAAAAGTATCCCAAGCGCAGACAACCCACAGGCCCTTTTCTCGAACCAGGGCACCCCGAGCCAGTGGTGGAGCAGCCAAGAGCAAACAGCACCACGCCCCAACCATATCTGCATTTCTAGGCAAAGCCAAGTCCTGCTTCCCCATCCCCGAGGAGCTTGGAGATGAAGGATGAGGGAATAGACAATGCAGCTAAACATGGGCTGAAGCCCCTCAGCAGGCCCCAAGTCGCCAGAGCAGCTGGGCCTGGGAATGGCTTGGGGCCAAGGGTGAGGTCACCTGGTCCTGTGGCCTTTGAGGACATGGACACCAAGTACAGAGCAAAGGGGGGGGTGGGGGTGGGGGTGGGGGAGGGAAAAGGCACAAGCTTGAGAACAGCATGGCTAGTTGGAAGGGCTTTGAGCAGGAAGGAGAATGGCTGCCTGCTGGAAGCTGGTTACATGGGTGGGTAGAATGTCCTGGGATATCTCTCTGTACTCAGCCTTTCCTTCTTAGCACCCTAAAGAACCCAAGCAGAGGGCGAGAGAGAACAGTGGCCACTGCTCTCTTTCAGGAGCCTGTCCCTACAGCGTGTAACGATGGTTTCACTTTCCTCCCATTCAGTACTGTGGGAGCCACTGCTCCCCCCTCCCCACCAGGGCTGGACATCCGGTAAACCTCTACAACACAGGGTGTAAGCCCTGTTTCCAAGCCAAGCACAGGAGCCTCCTGCTAGCCTTCACTGCATCTGCCAAACCTCCTGTCACTGGCTAGAGACTGCCAGGGCCATCAAAGCACCCTGCAAATGAACCTCCAGCTTTCATGTGGTGGCGCAGAAGCTGTGTTGAGGAGAGGCTGGGGTCTCTGCTGCCAGCTTCTGCTGTACTTGCATAGAGGAGAGCTGGTGTGAGTCATGCTTTGAAGCACCTGTGAGAACCTCAGCAGCAGCTTTTCCCTGGGGTGGGGCCGGGTGGAGGGGCTCAAAGCCTGCCAGGGGCCTTCCGACCTGCAAGAGGTGGGCCCTGGCTGGGGAAAGGGAATCCCAGACACCTGGCCCCCATTCCAGGAGGACAGCAGTTCCTGCCAGCTCTCCCATTTACACTAGTTTAACTAGGACCTTTCTACTGCTGTCAAGTGGTGGGGCTGCTCTTTGGCTCTCTAGGACGCCCTGTCCCTGCACAAACAGGGCTGGCCCCCTGAGAGAAGGTTCCTGGGACGGACACCCCAGGGCAATTACCTTTTACCTAGCTGGTATCAAGCAAGCTCTTGCTGGGGAAAACCAGTCCGACAGTCATCAGTGCTGAGCAGCTGCCCTGAAGGACAGTGGCTGGCCAGATCTTCTAGGCCAAAGACCCCACAAGTCGAATCCAAAATCCCCAAGAGTATGCCAAAGTTGGCAAGCCAGCAATCTCCACTCCAGGTACATCAAAGGCTCAGCACTGAGGGGGATCTGAAGTGTCAGGCTGAGTGAGGCTAGGCTTCAGTGTGACTCAGCTCCGCCCGGGGCTGGCTGAAGCCATCCCCCAGAAGTAGAAACGGCAAGATGTTCTGTCTCGTGTGCACAGATCACCACGTATCATAATGATCAATAGAGGCAGTATACACGCAAGGTGCTACGTGTCCAACTGAAGGCCCCAGCAAAGGAGGTCAGGGGCCCGGGCTCCAGGTCAGAGTATGAACCACTCCCATAAACTAAATCTGCCCCTGGGTAGGAAAGTAGAACTGACTCCTGCTCCCCTGACTACACTGTGCCCCAGGCCTCAATCTTAGTGCCGGAGCTGCTCTACCTCTTAAAGAAGAAACCTTTGCCAGAAACACTGGCTTTCTTGAATCTTCTTACTGAAGAAGAAAAGCAACAAGTGTACAAAGGCACTGTTTCCTTTTCATGGACACGAGTGATGGCCTGGGAAAACAGCCGCTTCTGCTGGACTGTTTATGGTAAAGCCAGGCAAGGGTACCACACTGCTTGAATCTCTTTGTGAAAAGCAGATAGAACTGAGCGCCTATCAGGCGAGGAAGACCTGGCTTAGGCTGGGCTGCAGCTCCACGGTAAAAGGCATGTCTACCAAGCATGAGGTTCCAGGTTCTAGTTTCAGCTTTAGCAAAATGTGGAAAAAAAAAAAAAAAAAAAAACCTAGCCCTGCCTCAAATGAACAGGTTACTTCAAACATCTCTGAAGTTGAGGTTTCTTGTCTGAAATGGACACAGCAAAATAAACCTTACTTCCCAGCCTTGACAAGGATGGCAAGACACCCTGAGGAAGCCTAGCAGGAGAGCAGAAGCCTTTCTCTGCCAAGGAAGAAGTACCAACCATTAGTTCTCTACGGGAGCAGAGAGCAGCCTAGGCGAGCACGCAAACATCAGCCTGCCCTTGAACTCTGCTGTTACTATTCCGCCCCCAAATGCACCATCCTAAAGAAAGATGGCAACACTGTCCCTTTTCCCTTGTGGAGCCACTACAGGTCAATGGGGTGGGATGGGGGAAGCACAGGGCCACATTCGAGATGGGGTCAGGGTGGCAGGTGTATCTTGAGAATCCACTGAAGGCATCCACAAAACCCTGGGCACCACCTGCTAGGAGAACAGTGGCTCTGGCCGCCAGCCCTGCCAATTTGGCCTCACTTTGTTGCAGGTACTCAAGTCACCTTGCAACTGAGCTTAACTGTAGAAACCCAGGGCCAGGAAAGACGCACAGAGCACACCCAAAGGGAACAGGCCCCACCCATGTGGCCATGGCTTGTCTCTGACTGTCCTTAGGCCTGGCATGTATCTGAGGAGTCACACTTGCCATCCAGAGGCACCAATACTGTCTAGGGCCTATAAGACTACACCTGCTCCTCCCTGGTCACACTGAGGCCTTTGGGACCCCTGAGAGACAGAGTGAGAGCTGTGCAGGGAAGATTCATGCCCACCCCGTGCAGGCAGAATCTGGTTCTGTCAGGTTGGCTGAGCCTGACAGCCAGGTCTGACTTTTATCAATTCTGACAACCCAGCACGAGAGTTTAAATGGCCAAAGCTTCAGACCTTGGCTTACTTCTAGCCCCAGAGAGAAGGTGGCCATCCCATTCCCAGTAACTGTAAAATCACACACATCCCCTGGGGGTGTGGGGTGGGGGTTAACTCAGGCTACAGACTCTCATGTCTCGCGGTCAAGGTTTAGGGTAGTAACAGCAGACAGAAACGGTAAGCTTTTGATGGCCAGAAACTGCCTCAGAGCACTGAGACACAGCCCTTCCTACAGGTAGGGGCTGAGGATAAGGAGTAAAGACATCTCCTCTCCCAGCTACAGATTCCCAAACAAGGACAGTGGGCAGAGAGCACAGTTTGTCTGTGCTGTTCCACGACACAGTCTTTAGGGGCTTTCTCTGAACATTTTTTGGTATGTGTGCATAGGTGTGTGAGTGCATGCACCAGTGTTACATGTGGTGGTCGGAGGACAACTTGTGGGAGGAGTTGGTTTGCTCCTTCTACTGTGAGGGCTCTGAAGGCTGAACAAGACTGTCAGGCTTGGCAGCAGATGCCTTCACCCACTGAGCCACGTTGTTGGCCCTAGGGGATTTGTTTAAAGGCCCGAGCCTCTCTCTCTCTACCTTAGCCAGCTGACCCTCCCCTAGCTCTTCCTGGTGCACCCTGGGAGAACCCAGAGCACCCACTGCTCATACCCAGGCACCTCTTTTGACCTTTGCCCCTGCCGCCAGCCATTCCCACAGCAGAGCTGAGCCCCGATAGGGACTGGAAAAGAGCCTGAACTCCTTGCTAGGTTTACTTTTCAAGGCAAGCCTCTTTGTTTTAAAGATTAAGTAAGGACAGGTATAAAGTGCCTAGTAAATACCAGGTGCTTAATACAAGCCCATTTCTTTTTTCTTTTTTTCCTTATTTCTAAAAATCACCATTTGCGTACAAATGTTTTTGACTGCATGTATGTACACCAGCTGAGTGTCCGATACCCACTAAGGTCAAAACGGGGCATCAGATCCTTTGAGACTGGAGTTACAAACATCTGTGAGTCACCATGTGGGTGCTGGGAATCAAGCCTGAGTCCTCTGCAAGAGCAATGACTGCTCTTTATTTTTCATCTTATTTTATTTGCATTGGTGTTCTGCCTCCATGTATATCTGTGTGAGCATGTCAGAAGTCCGGGAACTGGAATTACAGACAGTTGTGAAATGCCAGGTGAGTGCTGGGATTTGAACCTGTGTCCTTTGGAAGAGTAGCCAGTGTTTTCAACCACCGAGCCATCTCTCCAGCCTATTCTTCCCCTCCTTACCCTACAAGTCCCAGGCTAGGGGATAAAAAGAAAAGTACAAAAGACAGAACCTGGAGTGTGGGCTAGTGGAATGGGGGACTGGGGACAGGTGGACACTGCATGAGAAGGCTGTGACGGCGAGCCTGGAGCCTGGCGGAGAGGTTTGCAGAGGGCGCTTCTGATTCATCAACAGAGGGCCTGCATCATGAGAACAAAAGCCCCGGCAGGGAAGGCCGGGTTAGCAATCCCTGAGTAATCCCGAAGGGTGCAGGAAGGCCAACGGAGGAAATCTGCCCTAGATTCAGCCTGGTGGGTTCCAACAAGGGTTACTCCAGGGTGGAGGGGACACAGGATCTCCAGGTCAGGCTCCCTCGGACCCCACCACCTGGGCTGGGTTGCCAGAAGCAAATTTATGTTTGGGGCATGACCCATTTGCTCCGGCAGCTGTTTAGAGACAGGGAAAGGGACAGGGCTTCCCATATCCCAACAATGGGCTTTTACCACCAAGGAAAAAACCTTGTACTATGGCTGCACCGTTCTTCACAAAGAGTCCACAGCTCACCAACCTGCTCTGTGAGCCTGCCCGGGAGTAGCAAAGAATGTGTGTTCATCCACCAGGAGAGACTTCTGGATGGAGCTCAGAGGAAAAGCACTTTCTTGCTTAACATTTGCAAATCCCCATCAACATCAGTTAAAAAAAAAGGGGGGGGCAGGGGGAGAAGGGATTTTAAGCCAAGCTCAGCAACCTAGGAGTTTCAGGTCAGCCTGAGTAAGACAGGAGACCCCAGTGGCTTGCCAGCTACCTCAACAGAAGTCACCCACCAGGTCAGGTGGGTGAGTTCCGCCCTAGACCTTCCCAACAAAGAACCTCCTGAGTGAGGCAGCCATGAAAAACAAGTCCCAGGGCCAAGCCTTCCAAACATTCCACTAAGGGAAAGAGACACAAGGCAGGCTCGAATGCTACCTCAACAGGTTGCAAGCCTCGGGGAGGGAGGGTCAGGTAGGCTCTGCCTTCCCCGCTACTAAACTCCATCCACAAGGTTTACCTAGCTGCTGGCTTGCAAGCCTGACTCACAAGGGTTGAAAAACCCTTTATTCAAAATTCTTGGATCTGTAAGAATTTTAGAATTCTGGGTTTGTTTGTTTGTTACCAGTTCATTGTGGAAAATGTACACATACTTTACCAGCTGCACACCTGAAATCCAAAAATCCAAAAACAGAATACGCTCCCAAACAAACAGCTTTTGAAGCAACCTAAGGACTTCAAATATCTGGATTAGGGAGCCCTCTGACCTTCAACTTCCCCTCATTCCCCGGAGTCCATTGTGCCTCCTGAGATTAATCCACATTCATAGATTAATTTGTATTTACTCAACTCTTTCATGACCCCTTTTCTCTCGCAGTCTGCCCTATCCACCTCAAGGGAAGACACTACTTGTCACCCCCGCCCCCGCCCATTAATGAGTAAGTGTACACACATTTATGACAAAGAATGGTAGTGACAGTCTGGAATGAAGGGCAGTGCTTGCCCAATGCAGGCAGCAATGGGTTTGATCCCCAGCACTTCGGGGTGACTGATGGACAGCTGTAACGCCAGCATGCTAGAGGTGGAGGCATGAGGATCAGAAGTTCAAGGTCATCCTTGGCTACACAGTTAATTTGAGGCTTGCCTGGGTAAGACAGGATTCTGTCTCAGAACAAAATAAGCAATAAATCCAGAAAAGATAACAGGAAGGTGGACTCAGCAGCAAAGACCAATCCCCCAAATCTCTGACTGGGCAGGGAACTTGATTCACCAGGGGCTCTTCTTGCATCAGGAATGTTCCTTTGCATGTTTGGTACCCAGCACCACTTAGCACACGACACCCACTGCACCTATCCTAATGGTCCTGGGAAAAAGCTGTTGCCACCACATCTTCAGCAGACTGAAACAGATACAAAGAGCTCATTAAGAGGGGGCAGGGGGCTAGGGGGTGGGAATACTCTGCAGGTAAAGGCACATACTGTCAAGCTTGATGAGCTGAGTCCACGTGTACATGTCACACCTCCTCCACCCCACCTCCTAGAACTGTTACAAGCAAGAGCCAAGGCTGGACATCCAGGTGTGTCGCAGAGCCCATTCTTTTTCTACACTGTTATCGTTCTGCCACTTTTTAGGGCCTTACAGGATATGGCTGCTGGGTCAGAGCCCAGTGGAAAAGTAGCTTTTCTTGAATCCTCAGCTTTAAGAACTGTTCACACAGACAGATGTGTTCAAACATCTGTAATCCTAGCACTCCAGGTAAAGCAGAAGGGATGGAGAGTTCCAGGCAGATTTGGCTATAAAGGATCCTGACTCCAAATAAGGAAAACAAACACACAAACAAACAAACCCTATAAAAAGTTGGCTCAAAGTTCCGAATAAACTCTTATAAGCATTTCTGAAACAAACCCATTTTTATTACATAGAAAGTAGTGAGTGCTCCAGAGATTGTATTTTACAGTAAAGGCAGAAAAAGAGCTTTTCCCAAGCACCTACGAAAGTCTACAGGCTTGAGGGAGTTCCCTCTCCCCTGGCTTCTACAGCAAATGGCCAGTCAGTGTAGATAGCCACCTTAGCTTACAGACAGTAACTGCTCCTGGCTTCCCTTCCTCAGAGCAGATAATCTCTAGTACTTTCGACTTCCTCTAAAGTATTTCCTCTCCATAGAATTCTTTTTCACACTCAGAAGAAACTGTGTGAATTCCTATAAGTGCAAAGCAAGGGACCCCCAACTCGGGGCTGGAAGCAGCCAGCGACCTCCATGGCAGTACTACTATGGTTTCATGCTTTCGGCAAACCTGTCAGGATCTCCCAGCATCAACTGGTACCCCGATAATAACTATCCTAAGAACACACTTCTAAACCACCTTGCCACACAAAAACCCGACAAGTGTCTACATTTGAAGAAGGGCCCATTCCTCTCTTCGGCGGCAGGAAACTGAAAAAGTTTTATTGGTGGAAGCAGACACTAGACACATCCCTTTACTCCAGGCCAGCGAATCAACACATCTGTTCTTCCCAAATCCCACAGAGGCAAGAGGAAATAATTAGTCCCAAGTAAGTCCTTAGCTAGTACTGGTATCATTAACTGTGAAAAGCCACCTGTCTTTTCATTCAAGTAACTTGGTTATGGTACCTTGGAAGTTACCAATTCATAAAGCCAGACTGAGAGACAAATCCTCATTCCTCCCTGGCAGATCAAGCCTGTACAGAAGCTCACGGAGTCTACCATATCAAGTCAGATAACCATCCTGGCATGTATCACCCACATGCAAAGAGAAATGTAACGACCACTTCTCCAGCATAGTGACTGCACCCTGGGTCCTGTTCTCCAAACCCAGAGACCTCTGATCCCCAGCTTTCTAACCTAGATGCCTGGGATGGACACCCATACCCTTGCTGGGACCCCAGGACCTGGCAGCCCTGAGCAGGACGTTTGGAGCTCACTGTTTCCTCCACCTTTTTAGCCATCTTACAGCTCATTAGTGGCGAAACCAGGAGATGGGCTGGAGAAACATTATGGAGTTGAAATTCAAACCAGTCCTTTTTAGTCCAGCTAGGTGCCTCCCATAAAACTAGGCAGGATCTCATCGTCCAAGACCTCCCGGGACTGACCTCCAAAGATCTACGTAGCTTGAGGGGTCAGGGGCTACAGAACCTCAGATCACCTGGTGTCAGGAGCCTTTGGCTGCCAATTTTCATGAGCTCTGGACCACACATGGTATTTTTCCATCTTTTTAGGGCTAAAAGACACTGTGTTGGCTCATAAGACAAGGCCAAACACATAAAGCCAGAGTGTCCAGGGTGCCCTCAGAACCAAAGCGGACTCTGCTTACACTCCCCCTGTCTCTCCAAAGTTGAAGGCACAAAGGAAACAAGCCCTGCCAGACTGTGCTAGCAAGTTCCCATAAATGCTTGGGCAGGGGTAGTGCTGCTTATGTGAAATGCTTCCCCATTGAGAGATGCTTTATTTACATTCTTCACAACCCATTCATAAAAAGGAGGTCCTTTAATGTCGGGACTGTTCATATAATGCTCCATAAACTCGGCAGCTTTTGCTGGCAGCTCTAGTTCAACACAGGCTACTTTTCAGCTCTGGGGATTTTTTCCCCCTTAAGATTTTTTTCCTTCTCCTTAATGACTCACCTTGCGACAGGGCACAGAGGCCAGATGTTGCCTGAGCAAGGCCAAGAGGAACAAGAGTAGATAAAATGAAAACATTCTAAGCCCTTTTAGATGCTATGATGGAGAAGTGGGAAGAAATGAAAATAATTAGCCAATTTTCATTGAACTACAATTTCAAGTAGATATGATAGGCTGAATTTCTTTCAGGTCTGCTAAAATTTCCTTCTCTAGTGTCAGATGCCACCCAATTCAAGCCTCTAAACACCGGAGAGCATACGGAGGACACTTCCTCTATCCCTACAGAAGAGAGAAGTGCTCTTTCTGGGTTGTAATTTGCATCATGAATGAATAGATTAAAAGGTTGTTTCCTCTCCTGACTGTTCTAGAGCTGCTGGCTCCAGGAGGGGCAGAATCTGATCAATATGAAGAAACTCAGGCAATGCCCGTGAAGCGGGAAAGGACTGTATCCCAGGATGCACACTGCAAGCGAGGAGAACACCCGGGAAAGGTGTTCTGAGGTGGCTTTTCTGTTACAGTAAAAGGAGAAGTAGTACGATTTTTTTTTTTCCCTTCTTAATTGATGGGGGAGAGGTCTGCATTGCCATAGCAACTGTGAGGGGTAGTCTTCCCGACTGGAAGGGAAACGCTGGTCCATTAATCATCAAACTGGGGCACTAAAGAGAGGTTTGGGGAAAGAGAATGGATGCAGGAGACGTTTCTTCACCACTTAGCTTCAAACCAGTCACCAGCCTTCTCCCGAGTCCCCAGCGCCTGGGCTTGATCATCAATACAAACCAACTTCTAAGATACCTGGAAGGATAGTATTCCTACCCCAAAGATCCAACTTGGGGCAGACATAGTCCCAAAGTCAGTAAAAACACTTCCTACAGAAAGGAACACTACAAATCCCATCCATGGGACTGATCCAGGTTTATTTTTCGTCTCTGTTCTCCAAATAGTGTTTTCTCCCTCATTTACACCCAGATGTGAAGAGGTAAGACATATGGATTCATTTAGCATGGACAACAAGTAGATTGCAAAGGAACAGCAAAGCTGGGTACAGAGAGAGAACGGTTTAGTGGGGACAGGAGGAAAACAAGATTCGGCCCCTTTCCAATTCACATCTGTGTGGTGTCATGTGAACAATCTACAGGACTGATTTCACCAGCGGATGGATCAGAAAGAGCAGTTCAAGTGCCCATGCCAGGGCTTCACAAACATGCCCTATTTATATACCTTTCACAGAAAAGGTCAGAGACCTCCAAGGACTGAATCCATATGAGCATTTCTAACAAAGCCAAAGGTTCCCCTGCACCCCCACAGAATTCCACAGCCAACTACATTTATTCATTCAACAACAATGCACACAAAACTGGGAGGAAGATTAGAGACACACAGACACGCCTGTGCACTCATGTTTAGCTCATTCCTCCTATCCTTAAGAAAGTTCCAACCTACAAAACACTCTAGAAAATACCATGTAAGAAAATCCATTTTCAAAGCTCACTGGCCTGAGCAACAAACACGAGGACAATAGACAAGTGGGAGAGAAGGGAAGGGTAGGAGCCAGGAGCAAAGGGCAGGGGACAGACAAATGTGCAAGGCATGACTAACAAATAGCCTTAGGGACGCTGACTAGGGTCAGACTGCAGGAAAAAGAGAGCAACCACAATTTAGTAAGAAACTGACTTGTGGAAGGGAGAAAGAGCTAGTAGCTGTGTGCAGACTGAATCAGAGGAGCCAGAGGAAGGAGGAGGAAAATGACATGGGAACATGGCAACAGAGAGGGAGCGAGAAAGGTAACAAAAAGAACAAACTAAAACCAGCAGGGTAGTGCACACAAGGTAAGGCCAGCTCTCAGGAGGCAATCAGGGAGGAACGCTCCAAGTTCCAGGCCAGCCTTGGTTATAGAGTGATAGAGTGATGGGAGAAGGAAGGGAGGAAAGACAGACAGAAAGAAACAGAGTGAAAACACATCTCATGAACAGCTCAACTCCCCAGAGCCAGCTCTCCTAAACACAGGCATGTGTCTGCTGCCAGGTAAAAACCCTGTCACAGAGGAAAATGCTATTTTGGCAACTCCCACCTTTCAGCAGCCAAACCAGGTCACCCTTCTAACTGCCACTAGAAGTTACATATAGTGCAACCTGGCAATAGCACAGACTCTCCAGCCTTCTCTGGATTTTAGACATACAATTAAATGCTCTCAAGCAAACTTCAGTCTCTTGTGTGAAGTAAGAAATACCCCCCTTTCCTCACAAGCCTCAACCCCACCCAAGCTGGGGTCCAGACTCTCCTGGGGAGAGAGACGGGGTGCTTCGAATGAACTCCACACCCTGCTGCCCCTTTGGCAGACAGGCAGCTTTCTCAAGGTGGGCTTACAGCCAACGACAGCCTGGTGAGCTCCTGACCAGTCCCACTGGTGTGCCATTCCAGACCAGATTTTTCTCAGCAAAAGGCTATGTTCTCAGCTGTTATCAGCCGAGTCTCCTCTCTTCCTGTTCCCAACAAGATCACGGGGGAGGGGGCGGGGGGGGGGGACTGGAACCGAGTGGATT
This sequence comes from Psammomys obesus, assembly GCF_907164565.1. Classification (NCBI taxonomy): domain Eukaryota; kingdom Metazoa; phylum Chordata; class Mammalia; order Rodentia; family Muridae; genus Psammomys; species Psammomys obesus. The sequence continues at coordinate 16,763,922 of NW_026585504.1, forward strand.
TTCACAAGTGGGTAAAACGCATACAGCCTAGGGCTGGTCGCCGCTGGGGTTAGCGATGCGCACAGCTGAAGCCAGGGCTTCTAAAGTGTCCTAAGACAGTGGTGTCCCCGAGAAATGTGGCCCCTCTGAAGACTGGAAGGTGTGTCAGGTGGTACAAAAGACGAGAACTGGAAGCCTTATTTTATCTCATCATCAAATTTCTGCCTGGATTCATAGATCTAGCTCATCGTGTCCCCATGTGGGTACCTTCTTGCCTAAGGAAAACTGCTACAGCAGTAGTGAGGGCACAATGTGTGTGTGGGGTCCCTTAGTCCCAAGCCAAGTAGTCTTCTGTGCTCTTCAGACTGCCGACAATGGGCCACTAGGAGACATCCCAGGTGGAGTTAAAGCTCTCCCGGTAGACAGACTCGCTGAAAGCCTTTCACTGCTGGCAGGCAGCGCTGACCTCCACGAGTCCAGCAACCCGTTCGCCACCGGCCAGGGCACTCGGTGCGCACACCCCCCACCCCTGCCCCTCCGCCTTGGCTAAGTCGACCCCACTCTTCCCGGAGCCGCGAGGCGATCTGCGGCCAAAGCCCAGAGCCAGTGCCGCAGCTCCTCCCGGTGGACGCCCCGGCCCCCGCAGTCCCCAGGGCAGAGTCCGGCCCCGTCGCCCGCCCCTTGGGGTGGGTGCCCCGGACTCGCTCCCCTCCCCGATACCTCTACCTGTGCCCACTCGGGCGCCGCCTTTGTCCGGCTCTTCGCCGCCGAGCGGGCCCCTCGGGCCCGACCTGACCCGGCCCCCGGCCCCGGAGGACAGGCGGCGGGGCTGGCAGGACACAACCAGGCCGGGCCTGGAGCACCGGGTCCCGCTGTCACTTGGAGGCGGTCTGACAACTTCGATTCCCCCCGCCCCACCTCGGACTCGGCCGCCGCCCCGCACGGTCCCCACAGGGCCTCCCGCGGCCCACACTCGCTGTTCGAACCGGTCCCCTTCCGTCTTCGGCGCCTCCCTTCCTCCAGCCCGACCCGATCGCGATCGGGTCCGCGCTCCCCCTCGCCCGGGCGCGGCCCCCATCCCCACCCCCCTCCGGTAATAGCCGGTCGGCTCCCAACCCGGGAGGGCGACCCCCCCACCCCCGAGAGGGCGATCCCGCGGCGACGCCCCCCCCCCGGCCGCGGCCCCTCGCCTCGGGGACCACGATGGGGGAGGGGGCGCGGCGGGGGCCTCGCCGCCCGCGCACTCGGAGGCCAGCGGGCTCCGCCGCGGCGAGGAAGCGCCCCGCGTCCTCCCGCCCTCCGTAGCCCGGGACGCCCGCGCCGCCGCCGCCCGGCCAAGCTGCCACCCTGCGGCCGCCACCCACCCCGCCCCCGGCCTGCGAGGCAGGCGCCCCCCGGGGGCTGTCACCTCGAGGCGCGCTGCGCTCCCCGATGGCGGGACCGCGGCGCCGGACCCGGGGGAGGGAGGCGGCGCGCGCGGGCGGGCGGGCGGCCGCACCTGCTTCTCGTCGTCCGTCCGTCCCTTCCCGGGGCTGGCGGGGGCGGCGGCGCGGCGCGCTCGGCGGGGCGCGCTGACGGGCGGCCGGTCCTCTCTCCCTTTTGCTAGTCCGCCTACCTAGCTCGCTCGCTCGCTCGCTCTCCCTCGCCCGCCCGCCCGCCCCTTCCCCCTCCTGGATCCCGGCCCCTAGCTCACCGGGACGAGCAGCGCGGACGGCGCGGCTTTGGGCGCCCGCAGGCCCCGGCCGGGCTGGAATCCGGCGGCTGGAACCCCCCGGGGGCGCTCAATTCCCGGGCTCCACGCTGCTGCGTCAGCGCCTCCTCCTGGGGGCCGGGGCCGGGCGGGCGGAGCGGGGGCCGCGGTCGGGCGGGGCCGTCGGGGGGGGGGGCGGGCGCGCCTGGCCGGGGCGGGCGAACGGCAAGGGCCGGACGGGCGGGGCAGGCGGCCGGACGGGCGGGCAGCGGGGGCCGGGCTCCGGGATCCGCTACGCCGCTCGCGGTTCCCCCACAAACTCCCCGAGAGCGGAGCCTCCGCCGCCCTCCTTCCTGCTTCCTCGTCCCCAGCCAATCAGCGGCGCGCCCCTCGGCAAGCTCCGCCAATCAGCCGCCCCGCCCTGCGCTGGCCCCGCCAGCCAATCCGGCCCTCGGCTCCCCCTCCCGGTGTCCAACCAATCAGAATCGTGGGTCGGTCGTCCCGACGCAGGGGGCAGCACGAGGCGGCCGGGGGAGGCGGTGCGGGGAGTGGTGGGGCCTTGGGGGAGGGGTACGGTGCCAAGGGTGGTGGCGGGGGGATGATTTTTCTTTGCCGGCTTCTTGGGTTTTCTCCTCGTCTCCCCAGCCTGGGCCAGTACCCCAGGGTGACCTGACCCCGAAGCCCCAGCACCCCAGCCGCAGACCCCCCCACCCTGAGAAATCTTAGCTCGCCTCGGCCCTGACCATCACCCCTGCACATCCCTCTTCCCTCGTAACCTCTCCAGCACCGGCGGCGGTAAACTGAGGGCCGAGGGACGCCCCACCCTCCTCGGGCTGCTGCCCCCAGGGGCAAAGCTTCGAGAAGACCAGCCGGGAAAAAAACAATCAAGAACAACACCCCCTTTTCCTGCGGGAAGGGCCCCAGACTCGTGCGAAGGGCCCCGACTGCCGAGGAGCCCCTCCCGCCCTTGCCTCATCTTTCCGACTTCCCTGCTTGCCACGTCTCCTTTCCTTCCCAGCAAGGTCGGTCCTGGCTCGGGAACCCCTCACCCCCACACTCTTTTTCCTCTTTCTGCCCCTCCCCCCCCCCCCCCCCCCCCCCCCCGCCCCCCAACCCTAGCTCCCAATTCGCCCTCTTTCAGGAGCCGAGTGTGGAACCCTCATCCATTTCCAGCTGACAGCAGAGCCTAGCCTGTGAGTCCTTGACACCCACACACCCTCTCCCACCACCACGGGGAACATCGGAGCTCTCCGGGGGAGGGGGAGAGGGGCGGGCAGCCCGGCAGGCGCGGCTGGACACCCTCCTTCGCGTCCCCAAGCCGGCGTAGAACCGGTGCAGACACTTACCTAGCTTCCCCACAGTCACCTTAGGCTGTGGCTCCGTCTCTCACACCCACAGACGTGCTTTCCCAAGCCTGAGCATGCTCTCGGGGTCAGCCGGGTGGGTGGGCACAGCAGGCTGAGGTCATACGAAGGGGTGTGGGAGGTCCCTGGGAGGTGCGGGAAGGTCCAGGGCTGTGTCCTGGACACCTGGTCGCGCCAGAGCCGGCCCAGGACTTCACTTCAAGGGGCCGGAGTGGGCACACAGTAGGTTCTTGAGAAATGCCGAGTCCACCCCTGAACAAAGCCTCATTCCCAATTCAGGCGGGGGAGGGGCGCTTTGGGAGGTAAAGGAGCAGGAGCAGAAAGGGTAGTGTCAAGTCACCCGAGCCTGGGAGCAGCCGGGGAGGGGCTGGGCCCTGGAACGCCTAGGGCAGAGAAGCGCCCAGAGTGCTGAGGAAGCCTGGTTAGAGAGCAGGAAAAACCGAGCCTTATAGAGTGGCTTAGGGGCTCCTCCTGCCTAGGCGGTTCCCCCACCTTTCCTAGACCGTGCAACTGAAGCACTGACCCAGGCAGTTTTTAAGGTAACCAGGGCTGCCAGCCTCTGTGGCTGGCCAATAGCCTCCCCTCGGAAAAGAAAAGGGGGTGGGGGGGAGGAGACAGTTTATTTGCGTCCAGATTGCCCCCCCCCCGGGGTTCCCAGACCACCTAGCAAGTCTACAGAACATGATTTACCAAGGCCGTGCTAAAACCGCGGTGCACAGGCTTCTCAAAGGGCCAGAATCTCTCAGGACCTCTGCCCTTAACTTTTACTTCCCCATCCATAGGGAACGCAAAATCCCGAACCTCGGAAAGTAGGGCACTGAAGGACCTCTCCCTTCCCTGAGCCTCCTGAGGCAGAGCTAGTCAGCAGCCCTCCTCTTCAACACCTCCAGGCCAGCTCTACTTTCTGTCTCACAAGAGCAGCCCCTCTCCTCAGCCAAGTCCATTATCATCTTGTGTTATGGCAGACCCCAGTCCCCACCAGATTGGGAGTAGAGGCCACCTATGGCCGCTGGAGGTTGAAGTAGGAGGGCGGTCAAGGCAGCCTCACCTCTGATGATGATGATGATGGTGGTGGTGGTGGTGATGATAGTCCGGATTGGGAATGTGAGGATCAAGAAATGTAGCCGGTCACAGGGAAAGAAACTCAAGTGGCAGCCCCTGTTCAGCCTGGGAGCCAACAGAGCAAAAAACTGCTGGAGTGGGCTACTCCCTGGCACCTTTGGGTAAAACCCCTGTTGCCCTGGTACTAGAGGAAGGTGATGTATTTGGAACCCAGGAGGGAGAGAAGAGATAATCCTGACTGTGGAGGAAGCAAAGACCCCAGGAGCTGCTGAGACTGCCCAGCCTGCTCATAGCCAAAGGAGCTTTCCCTATGGGTGGCTGGCTCTTTTGCCCCAGGAGGCTCTGGCTCAGTGGGCTTATGGCTTATGTGTGTGGGTGTGGGTGGGGGGGGGGCACAGGCTTGCTAAAGGCGCTTGATGTTCCTCCTTTAGCAGCTCGTTGATCTCCTGGGTCCCTCTTCTCTCTTGCTTTTTAAAGCTGGTTAACAAGCCAGCCAAGAGGAGGCCATGTTATATACAGGCTGCTTGTACCCCCCAAAGGGACTTTCTGGCCTCCTGTCCTTGTTGACTCCATTTTCAAGAACCTCTGCATCTGGACCGTCTTCCTTCCCAATCCAGAGCCTTTCCACATTTAGAAGAAGTTCTGGCTCCCATAGCTTTTTCATCCTTTCCTTAGTGCATGCTGCTTCCATCCCAGTCCACCAGAACAGCTGTGCCAATGCCTGGGGGCTGTCACCTTTCCTCTCTCTGGCCAAAAAAAAGGTTTGTTATTTGGTCTGGAAAGGGGAATGGATGGATCCATGAGGTCTCCACTGCTATCCCCCCTCAGCAGAGGCTTGCTCGCTCTTTACATAGGCACCTCCAGACCCATCGGCAAGGGGTAGCCACCTCGGAGCAGGAGAGCCTAGAGAAGGGGACAGACAGACACCTAGCTACCTGGAGGAGACCATCCAGGGCCGGGGAGAACACGCTGCACACCCTCCCCCCACCGCGAACAACCAGACTGACAGCAGGGACAGACTAGCTGCTCTGTCATCCCTAGTTCAGCTGAGAGGCACCTCCCCCACGGCTGCTGCTGCAGCCCCAGCAGACCGCCTGCCCTGAGATCCAGCCACCTGGCACGGGGCAGGGCACCCAAGCCCACAGCGCAGTTTCTGTGACGGTGGCACCGACCACTTTCCCCTGCCCCCGATGTCATGCCCAGGCTTCTCCACTGTGGGTGTGGGCAGGCAGCCCTCCCTGCCTCTTCTCTGAGCGTCCAAATTCCAGGTCCCAGTGCACTGAGCAACCTGGCCCCTAAGCCCCGCTGGACAAGACGGAGGACCGGCTCTCGCCTGGAGGGACTCCTTGTCATGGATTCAATTCGACGCCAATACTTAACCCCTCCCCCATCAAAGGAAACCCCCAAGGGTGGGAAATAAAGCTGGACTTTTATAGTCCTTTTGCTGGGACCCGCTCACTCTTAAAGGGATCAGAACACCCCCTCCTTAAAGGGACCTCCGGAAATTATTTGCCCCCAGGCAAAGCCAAGTGTAGAAGTCTGGTTTTTACCTGCTGTGGCCTCTTTCCCCAGGGATGGGAGAGTCAGAACTGCTCCCTTTGGAACTAAGCAGGAAAGGCCCCCTTTCTGCCACCAAGGAGCCAGTTGTTGAGTACTCATCAGAGAAAGACGGTCGTTTCTCTTCCCTAAGGGCACCTATTGCCCCAGGCTGGGTCCGAGGGGCCAGGGTGAAATAGGGTGTCTGTGTGGGACCAGTCTTCACATAAGCCGCCTGCGCTTAGACTTGGGGGACCGCATTCCATGATGCTATGTCCCAAACCCCTATCTGTCCAGCCCTATCCTGATTGCTAGCCTGGGAAGCCTTGGCAGGCTGCCCCTCCCAGCGAAAGCTGTGTCTGCCTTCGCCTTCCCTTTGACACCGGACTTCTACCCTCGTCGCGTCCCCTGGCCTTCCCCTCAAGATACGTTCTTAACCCCACACCCAAGTTGCCTCCCTGCCGTGAAAACAACTGCCGTTCATTCCTATTTCAGGCTCCTTCCTGCCCTAGCCGGCGTTCCAGGGGTCCGCCTGCACCCCCACCCGTCAAGAGGTTGGGGGATGGGCACACCTCGGCTCCCTAGAGTGCAGCAAAGCTGCATCTTCTCTCCGGCGCCTACTAGGCACCTAGGTTCATTCAGTCCTTCGGGCTAGAAGGTTGTTGGGGGGTGGGGTGGGGGGCATCCATGGCGGAGAGGGGCCCCGAGGGCACTTCAGCCGAAGAGGGAGAGTTACAAGTCGCACTCACTAAAACCACCTCTCTCTGCCTTCTCCCTTCCCCGGTGGAGGGTCGGCACTGCTGGGGGAGGGCTCTCCCGACGCTTGGGAACCCGCCCAGGCCCTCACCCTTGCAGCTCCCAGGAGATTCCCCCCC
>NW_026585504.1:16770527-16846789 GCF_907164565.1 Psammomys obesus
CCCCCCCCCCCCCCCCCCCCGAGCTGCGGCAGCCTCCGGCTGAGGTCAGGCTCCACCTCCTTTCTCCGGCTGGAGAGCGCCGAGGGTTGTTTGTTGTTGGGGTGTGTTAGAGAGAAGGTTCGAGATCACCTGGCCGGGTGGGCACGCCTTTGGGAGTCGGAGCTGAGGCGGGTGGGCTGGGTTGGGCTGGCGCCTGCCCTAGAGGGCGAAGTACTAACCTCCCCCACCCCCGCCCCCATCCCAAGGTTCGGGCTGGGCTTGTGGGTCCGCCGCTTGGTTTCTGCCCCCGTCCGCGTCCCCCTCCCCCAACTGCGCTCCATCCCCTTGGGAGTGAACAGAATGTCCCAAGGCAGAGGCCAGCAGGAGAGTGACTTCCTACTTTCAAGATGCTTCCAGTCCGGCACCCGGATGGGTTGTGGGTAGAGGGAGGAGGAGACTGAAAACTAACTTTCTGAGAACGTCGTGTAATGGCTGCTGGGGAGGGGCAGGTGCCAGGGTCTGTTCCCGGGTGTGGGTCTGGGAAAGGTGCAGGCGTTCTGACAAGACGCCGCGACGCAAGCTGACTTAGCAGAGGAGCCGGCATTTCTTTTCTTTTCTTTTTCTTTCTTTTTTTTTTTTTTTTTTTTTTTAAAGGCAGACCTTGGGGAACAGGAAAGATGAGGACACCGGCGATAAAGGGTATCCCCTTTTAACATAAGCAGAGAGCTGAGACCGGCTGAGAGTAGGACACGAATGGACAGCCTTTGGGGCCACTCAAGTTTTCTAAAATACGCCACGCCCTGCCCTAAGGCTTTAAGGCACTCTAGGTCGTTAGAGGAAAAGAAACTCCTGGCCTGAGATCCGAAATACAGACTGATGGGACAGTAAGATCGGCTCGTGCAGCGGTACTCGGGTGTCCCTCGCTTTTCTTACCACCTCAACTTTTGGGTCTTACCTGTCCCAGGTAAGAATTGGGTGGAAAGGGTCCCTTCTGGGGCACAGAGCCCTCAACGATCCTGCTAACCCTAACTACTGCCCACCATATCCGGGAAAGGCTGAGGAAGGCAAAAGCGACTCGCTTTCCTTCTCCTCATAGAGCCAGGCAGGCTTGCCAGCCGCCAACCATTGCTTACTGTTGCAACTACTGAAAAAGATGCCAACATGGAGACCAAGAGTGCTTCCCCGATACCCCAGCCCTTTCGGGATTGGAGCTCTCAGGCCATAAAAGCCAAACTGTAGAGAGACCAGCATGGTGGAAACCATCCGCCTCTATTCTCATCCCTTGCTAGGCAGAGGCAGGTAAATCTCCTTGAAGTCAGCCTGGTTTACACAGTGAGTTCCATGTTAGCCAGGGCTACTTAGTGGGACCCTGGGAGGGGCCATCGTATGTAAGTGGAGAAAAGTGAGTTGGTTCCTCAGTTTTCACCACAGCCCCACTTGGGATACAATTACTGTGGCTGATTGGAAGATGAGGAAAAGTGCCTATCCCTAGTTAACAGCAACGGACTCACATGTCTCTTGACCCCTACCTCAGGGCTCAGCGTTTACCTGGAGTTGTGTCCCTTGCCCCAGCCCACAGCACTGCCTTTGTCTGCCTTGAAAGGTACCTAAGGCCTTCCTTGCTGTATCTCCCACCCACCCCTAGCCCCCTTCCATCCTTTTACATATATTATTTAACTTTATTTAACTTGCAAGCAAGTTCTCTGGGCACATACAGGTCGCGCCTACTCATCTGTTCATTTGTTGAGACAGGGTCTCACTATATGGCCCAGGCAGGCTTCAGACTTTCTTTATAGTCCAGGCTAGCCTCAAATTCACCTTTTTCCTGCCCCAGGCTCCAGAATGCTGAGGTCATGTCCTTGTCCCACTTTACCCAGCTTCTGTTCAGTGTATCACCTTCCATTCTGGAGCTCTCTAGAATGTCTGCCTCTGGAATTGCTACTCTCAGAGTCAATCCTGACTTCTGGAAAGATCTTCTAAAGCTCAGAGTTCTGGGAAGTCTACATAGCTCCTTGCCTCTGCTTTCCCGGCCGTCTACTGGGTCTCTACAATGAGTCCTATAAACACCTGACTCAGGTCTATGGCTTCCACATCCTCTTTTGTGGTTTCCTGTGGGTCTAGCATAGTCCTGGCCCCAAGGAAACATGGCCTTTCACATCCCTCAGCTTTTGCCCCTGGACACAGCCCTTCACCTCTCTATACCCTTTCTCAAATCTACTCAGAGGTAATTTAGTCTCTGAGAACAACCCAGCAAGCAAGCATTGCTGGTTTTCACAGGACTTTCAAAAAAGACTAAAATTAGAAGCCAGTGCTGATTTTTTTTTTTTTTGAGATTTAAAGTAAGCTCCAATTTCTCTTGTAAAAATCAAAAGATTTGCCACTGTTGGCTCACATTCTGTTTGCTGCGATAGACTGATAGGAAGTAGTAAGTGCCATCTTTATGGGGTGGGCATGGTCTGCTTTGCCCATAGTCCCTGCTTTCCTACTTGGGATACTTTTGAGATGCCTTGCTTCAAGTTTATGATTCCTAGCCATGGGATATCTACCTCCTCTGGACACTCTCGGAGATCCTTGCTGTTGTCTTTTCTCTAAAAGCACCTTCATTATTGCCCCAGGAGCAGTTTTCCTGAGCATGCTTTGTCCAATACCTCCACACCAGACGGTTGATGAAATGGGAAGTTAAACAGAATTCGTAGACCCCTCCAGGTGGCTGATTACTCCTAAGAACATGGCATAATACCTGGAAAACTGTAGGTGCCAAGTCATCTTTTGTAGACCGAACAGTAAGTGATTGGCAAGGGGCATCCTCATGGGTGAGAGAGGAGGGGACCATTCCAAGAAGTGTGAACTGCCTGTGATGAGCTAGATCCGGATTGCTTGCAACCTTACCTTCCAGGGCCAGCACCTCCACCCTTATCTGTCTGCTCAGATATAGTGGAGTGAGTTAAATGAGTCTACTTTCCTGAAGCACCTTCAACAGAGGCTGTGGCATCAAAAACCAGGGTGTACACCCTACGGTTCCAGCAAGCCTGTAGCCCCTGGAAAGATGAGGAAATCCGGATCTGGAATGGACATTATCTCGAGAGCCTCTGAAACCAGTGGTGTCAAAGGAGGCGTGGACAGGCACTCTTGGTGGGCTTCTTTAGTTAACTCTCAGCAATGCTGGTGGGCCAGTATTATGCTCAGATTTACAAATGAACAAGGAAACAGAAATCTGAAAAGTTTGAGTAACTGCTAAGATCACACAGGCTTGGGAGTGGTTCCAAAACATTTGCTCTTGTTGTTGCTGCTGTTTGTTTCTGATATAGCATTTAACATAGAGGTTAAGCAGAGGTCTAATCCTTTATGGATCTGAAACATTTTTTTTTCCTTTCTGTATTTCACACAGGATAGTCATTAAGAATACAAGCTCTGCTGGGCGCAGTGGCGCACGCCTGTAATCCCAGCACTCAAGGAGGCAGAGGCATGTGGATCTCTGTGAGTTCAAGGCCAGCCTGGTCTACAAAGTCCAGGACGGCCAAGGCTGCACAGAGAAACCCTGTCTTGAAAAACCAAAACCAAAAGAAGAAGGAAGAGGAGGAGGAGGAGGAGGAGGAGGAGGAGGAGGAGAAGGAGGAGGAGGAGGAGGAGACTAGCTCTGAAGGCAGCTTCTTAGTTGATGTTTCTGCTCTTTGTCTTAAAACAGTTTAAGGGTTTTGAACAGTGCCTGGCAATAACCAAGTGCCCCTAAAGCATTAGCAGTTGTGAATCTAGTTATCCTGTCTCCATCCAGCCTTGCCTACAGCCTGCTCTGCTTCCCTTGTGTCCACACCTACATCCTCTTCTCTACCCTATCGCCTCTCCTGGATCCCCAGCTGCAGCATATCCTCTTCAGCCCCAGTCAGGCTGAGTGGCTTCCTTTGCTGGGCCGGGTGGCTTTTCTATGATTTCCTTCTCCACCATCCAACACCAAGACTGACTTCATGGCCTCAGACACTGCCCTCTGCATTTGGAAGTTTCTCAGTGGCAACCCCTAACCTCAGTCCTCAGAGGATGTGGCTCTACCTCTAGGCTTTCAAAACCCAGAGCAGGGGGAGAATCACCCTAGGTTCTATTGCTGTCTTCCTTCGCCTTTGATGGATGAACTTGCAGTAAGAGCCAGGTAGAGACTTAGTCTGGGCCGCCAATATTGGGCTAACCAACAGGCCACTGTGCTCAGCACTGTTTGGGGCACTCAGCTCCCAGCCTCACCTCTTTTACCCATTCTCCCATCACTTCTTCCTAAATGAGTTTACCCAGCAGTTCCCTATTCTTCTATTTTTCCGAAGGGCTGTTAGCAACTCATTTGAACTTTCCACGTGAAGTTGCTGTGAGCAGCCTTCCTTTCACTATGGGATCAGGGCAGAATGTTGCAAGTGGGTTGCTCTATTTCTTTATCAAAAGAATATTCCCTCAGCAAAACATCATCAAAAGTACTCTTTTCCTACCCACTGTACTTGTTTCACACTGAAGCAACAATGGGGCTTTGAGGAGCCTCAGATAGACTAGAACTGCTGCTCTCATGCTGTCACCTCCCACCCGGTTCTGAAAACCAAGAACTTCCCAGTCATTGGCATGTCCCTCCTCCTCCCTGGACATTACTCGTCCGTCGTCTGTCCACTAGTACTATGCTCATTGTAGCTTATCATATGTCTGTATGAATCAACCTCTCTGCCTCTCCATCCCCAATGACCCAAAGCCCTGAGCTCTGATTGCTCTCCCCAAGCCAGACTGATCTCTGTGAGATCGTCCCAAAGCACAGGGCTTTGTCTCCATGGCCTGCTTAAACCCTTCAGGGTTTTCTCTCTTCACCCTACCACCCAAATCTGGAGTTCCCTTTGTGGCTTACCAGCTGGGGGCTCTCTAGTCTTATCCTTAGGCTCAGTTTGCTCCTAAACCTGTGATGCATGCTCACTCTCCCTCCCTCTCTCTGTCCCTCTCCTTCTCTCTTTCCCTCTTTCTCTTTCTCCCTCTCTATCTCCCTCTCTCTCTTCCTCCCTCTCTCTTTCTCTTTCTCTCTCCTTCTCTCTCTTCCTCTCTCTCTCCCTCTCTCCCTCTCCCTCTCTGAATGCCAGGCTGGCTGTGGTTCCTCAGGTCCGTCTATCTTCTGCTAGGTACTCATGCCTTGTTCCTGGGTGCAGGGCACTCCAGCATGAGGGCCTTCAGGAGGCAGTTACTCAGTGGCTAGCCAGACAGGGTTTCTCTTTATAGTCCTGGAACTTGTTCTGTAGACCAAGCTGGCCTTGAACTCAGAGATCCACCTGCTTCTGTCTGCCTGTGCTGGGACTAAAGGCGTGTGACATCACACCCAGCTGGGAAGACTCAGATCTCAGGTTGGAAGATCCATTTTTAATCTGGCCCACACCTGCCGGCAGCCTGTATAAAGCCTGGCCCCACACTGCACTGTCTGGTCTGACTGTGCTCTCGCCCAGGTGGATGTAGTGCTGGACTTCCTTTTCAACACAGAACGCTAGCTGGTACAGCCACACAGTGCCAGACTCTACTCACACTCATAGGCTCACTCCTCCAGACCTGATTAGTAACTTCGATTATTTTCTACAGGAATAGCAATGTTATTATGGCTTCTTTTGTGTGTGTGTGTGTGTGTGTGTGTGTGTGTGTGTGTGTGTGTTTAAGATTAGTGCATAGTTCTTACTATAAAACCAACTGATTTCATTCACTGGACAACTGGATTAAAAAGGCTATGGGTCTGACACAGTGAAGGCAGTCTTGCCGAGCCTGAACACCCAAAAGTTACAGTTTGGTTCAAAGCTCTCAATTTCATCCTCAGAACCGAAAAAGGGTTATGATTCTGGCTCTGCTTCCCCCAAGAAGGTAGATGCTGTGAATAGAACCGACTTTTTAAGCTGCTACTAAAACTCTAAAAAGGGAGAATTTAGTTCAAGGCAAAGCCTTGAGAAGTCCCCTATGTACCCTTTCTTTTCCTCCTTTCTCCAAGGCTGCCCTTGATGCTTCAGTCCAGTCTGATATCATTTAGATAAGCTTGCTGGAGGGCCTTGGGAAGGGAGATGATCCTGGTCAGGTCTGCAGCCATCTACCACCATATTTATTAGGCAAGTATTTCCTGCCTGGAATTCTAGTGCTCTGAGGCAGGAGACTCAAGAGTTCTAGGCTAGTCTAGGCCGTAGAGTAAGACCCCGACTCAGAATTAGGTACATTAAAAAATATTTTATTTTTAATCACATGTGAGCAGATGTGTCTGTGCACACTAGTGCCTGTGGGACCAGAGGCATCAGCTCCCCTGGAACTGTGGTACAGGCTGTTGTGAAGCTACCTGACCTGGGTGCTGAGAATCAGACCCTCGTCCTCTGAAAGGACGGTAAGCACTCTTAGCCACCGAGGTTTTTTGTTGTTTTGTTTTTGTTCTTTCAAAGCAGGGTATCTCTGTGTAGCCCTGGCTGTCCTGGAACTCGCTTTGCAGACCAGGCTGGCCTTGAACTCACAGAGATCTGTCTGTCTCTGCCTCCCGTATGCTGGCATTAAAGGTGTGTTCCACCATACCAGACAGACACTCTCTCTTTACTTTGTATTTCATTCCCAGACCAATAACGTCAATTTAAAAAAAAAAAAAAAAGATTACATCCTGGTGGTGGTAGTTGTACACCTTTAATCCTAGCACTTAGGAGGCAGAGGGGGACAGGACTCTTGGAGTTTGAGGGCAGTCTGGTCTATAGAGCGAGTTCTAGGACAGACAAAGCTACACAGAGAAACCCTGTCTCAAAAAAAAAAAAAAAAGATAATAGATTGTGTGGGCAAGGGCAACTTCATTAAGCCAGAGATAGGCAGGAAGAATAACATTAAAGCAGATCGAAGGGTTGGGGATATAGTTCAGTTAGAGTATGTGCAAGGCTCTGGGTTCATTTCTCAGCACAGCAAGCCCAAAGCTGAGCATAGGAGCATATGCCTGCAATACTAGCACTCCAGAGGCTGAGGCAGGAAGATTGCCATGAGTTCCAGGCTAGGCCGGGTTACATAATGAATTGCAGGTGGGCTACATAGCAAGCTCTTGTCTCAACATCAACAAAACAAAACTGATAAGGGTGATAGAAATAAGAAATGGTCTTTAAAAGTTTTAAATACGTGTTTTATTTAAACGTCTCTCCTGCCCTAACTTTTAAACTTTGTCGGCTTCATGACCAATACTTGCCTTTGCCCCGGCAACCTCTGCACACAGCAGCAACTCGGCAAATGCAAATTGATCTTAATCTGGAGGAGAGAATTGGTGGAGACTGGGCAGGTCATTTAAGTGGGCAGAGCACCTGGGAGAAAAGGCTGGCCAAGAAAAGGCCTCCATAAGCAGGATGGTGGGAAGGCGTGGAAGTCATGAGGCCTTGGCACATTCTCTGAGGTATGGAGTGACGGTGTCCCTCTGGACAACAGGGAGATGAGCTTAGTGGCTGCTTCTGGTAGGCTTCTCAGAGGACATTGAAAAGGAAGCGTTAGATAACCAGTGGGGTTCCCTAGCTTGGGGAAGGGATGGTGTGGAGCGGGTCCCTCCAGTGTGGGAGCTGCTATTTGGATTCATACAGTAATAGCTCTGATGTCTCAGGCAGTAGTCCCTGGCAGGGCTGAGGCCGTGTTCTCTGGGGAGACCTAATAGCCTCTCCCACAGAGAGTGGTCTTGTCACTTCTTGGTGAAAGGTTTCACTCTCTACAGAACATCTAGAACTCTTGCCTTGTGCCCATTATCTCTCCCTAGACTTAGGAGTCCAGAAGGGGGTGGGGGCTGCCGCCCCTATGAGTGACCAGGTAGCAAGAGCAGAAAGTCACAACTATGTGTAGGTTAGCAGATGGGACAAAGAGATGTGTGTGCCTTGGGCATCCTGGCCACAGGATAGGCCTCAGTTGCTTTCCAGTGAGGCTTCTCCTTTTTCCTCTCTGAGGCCAGGCAAACCTTAGGGAGGGGAGGTATCCAGAGGATATGGCGCCCCTAAAACCCAGACTATTTCCCATCCTTCTCCAGCCTCAACGGGGGCACAGTATACATTTTCTCCAGAGGCACTGGAGAGGGAGGTGGGGGCAGGGAGAAGGTTGCTGAGAGGGGCTAGGATTTGCTGAGTCTTAGTATCTAAGTGGCAATTCTTTAGCCTGAGCCGGACAGCTCAGGATTAGGGAGCAGACCTCAGCAACTCCAAAAACTACAGCCATATAAAACTGACTTATGTCCACTCTCAATGAGCAACCTTGCAATGACCCCAACCTCTACCCTTCCACTCTTGTTCATGATGCTGCAAGCTCAGTCTGGAGCACAGCGTCCTCTCTTCACCGGCTTCTCGCCCTCTCAGATTTTTCCACTTTAAAATTCATTTCACTTCTCTTCCTTTCCTTTCTCACTCATTTCTTTCTTTCTTTTTCTTTTTTCAGAGCCAGGGATCAGCTGAACCCAGGGCCTCAAGTAGGCCAGCAGACACTTTATCACTGAATTACACTCCCAGCCCAGAACCTCATAGCACACTCCATTAAACTTTTCTTCTACAACTAAATGAACCCACTGAATACCTGACCTTGTTGAGCCTGCCAGCGTCAGCCACAACCCGAGTTGGACTGAGGGAATTTGCTACTCCATTCCCGTAAATAGAACAAGCCCCTGAGGGTGGGGCAGGGTGCCCAGGCCTTTCTGAAACACAGCCCTTTGCAGGGGCTGCCCCCGGGGAGCCCAGGCAGACGCATGAGGTGGCTTTCCAGGCAGGCCGGGCAGGCGGGGGCGGGGGGCATCCTGGGCTTATCTCTCCCCAGCAGCTGCGTGTTCACGCTCACCGCTTCTGCTCCGGCAGGGCGTCTGACAGGCTCTCTCTGGCGGTGTGTGTGGCGGTATGCGTGTCCCTGTGTGTGCTCACCCATGTCCGCTCCAGACAGGCGCGAGGCGTGCTTGGATGGATCTGGTGTTCTGCCCTTCTCTGTCAGCACTAGCGTAGACCCGGTCTCCGACAGGCATCTACCTGCTGTCTCCGAGGAGGGCGCTTGCTTGCTCCGTTGGAAGCCCGGAACAGCTGTCTTCTCTTTAAGACAGTCCCCACCTCCTCCTCAAGCCCTTCTCTCCCCCAGGGTAAGCTGAAGAGCTGGGCCGAGTGGCAGAGTACACGGAACCGTAACTGTCCTTCTGAGCTTGGTCTGGCCTCACTTGCCATTATCGCAACACCCATGGCCCAGCGCATGGCTCTTAGTGGCCTGTCTAGAGAGCTTTGCTGAATGTGTGGATCATGGGCTCTGGTCTGCCATGTCTGTCCCCTAGGTTCTGAGTCATTTCCTGTGAGATTGTTCTAAAAGAAAAAAAAAAAAAATAGACATACTGCTACTTTGCTTTAATTTTTTATGACATCTTTATTGTGCATTCATGTTGTACATTTGTGGGTGCGCATGCCCTACTGTGTGCTCTCGGAGGTCAGTGGACAGGTTTCAGGTGTTGGTGTCCTCTACCGTGTGGGTCCCAGGGATTGAACTTAGGTTGTCAGGAAGGGCAGCGGGTGAGCCATCTTACCTGACCCCAGACCACTACTGTGGAAAACAGCTCCGAGGGCCCTTTTCAAGTTGGTCACGTCCATACCCTACAACAAAGAAATTCCGTCCCTGAGGATGCACTAGAGAACCCCAGCAACATTTGCACCAGTAGGCGCTCCCGGGGCCATCGCACGGCGAACTCAAACTAGAAACGCCCAAATGCCCATCAGAGGACGCCGGACATTAGATTGTAGAATTTCCACACGAGGGAGTGCTAGACAAGAAAATAGTTGAACAGGTATAGTTCTGCTCTTTAGCCTGGAGGAAAAACAAAACAAAAACAATGCTATACAATGAGGAACCAGACAACGCACACACACGCGCACACACATTCTCGCGCACATGCATACACACAATGGGAGTCCAGCTATTAAAAGGACGCTGACACACCTGAAGGAGGCTAAAGCAAGAGTCTAACCTGAGCTTGGAGTTCAAGGCTAGCCTGAGCAACATAGTGAGGCCATCTCAAAAGCAACGAATAAACAAATGAAACACAAAATCATTGGGGGTTGGAGATGTATGTAGCTTGGATGAACCCTTGCCTAGTATGTTCAAGGCCCTGGATTCCACCTCTATACCATAAAATAAAATAGTAAAACAAAATGGAGGAGGGCTTCAAAGGAGTCAGCTAGCTAGAGATAGAGAGATAAATCATGGTCTTGCTGGGTAGCCCAGGCTGTCCTGGGACTGGCGGGATTGCAGGTGTGAGCCACGAGGCCTGCTCCTGCCTCTTTACTTTTGACGCTGCATGCACATGCGTCCTTATGTACACTACACACTGTGCTGTGGAAAGAAAGAGTGGTGTGTGGCCCTCCTCTGCCCCCTCTCCCCCCCAACCCCCCATTCTGTCCCCAGCCGGCAGAGGAGGAGCTAAGGTCCCTTATAACAGCTCTTTTCTTCATTCCTGAGTGGGTCAGAGGAATATGGGAGGTGGGGGTGGGTGAGGGCCTCCCTCCCGCAGCTGGGCCCTGGCTACTCCAGGGTGGGAAGGACTGGGGAGAGCAGGGTCAGGCGGAAGCCGGCTGGCTCTGCTGTTTGTGCCAACTGTGGATTAGGCCAGAGCCCCGGCCCACCTGTTGCTTCACTCATCCAGAGTGAACATAGCCGCTGGGTACTTACTGAAAGCACCCAGTGCTGCTGGAGGTGCAGAGAAGTGGGAGGCTTTAGTACTTGTTGCTGTTGTTACTGTAGTTTCGTTCTGTTTTCTCTCACCTTGGAGCCCAGGCTGGCCTCAAACATGAAATCCTCCTGCCTCTGCCTCCTGAGTGCTGGGACTGTGATCACAAGCCATCATGACTGCTGGGAGATGATTTTTGACCTCTGAAATCTAACAGGACTACTAGAGGTGACCAACCCATAAAAAACTCTGTTATCAGCAAAATGGGGGCTGGGCTACACATGACTGCCCACCAGAAACTGCTGGTGGTGTTCCTCCCCAGATCTAGCCTTTAAGTTTACAGCCTAGTGGGAGTGGAGCAGATACGTCAACTAATACAACCTGCTGTGCTTGATGGAGGCTTTTCCTCCCGCTGGCTAATCTAATGGCAGCCAGGATCCAAGAAATACTTAAGAGAAGTGGGGCAGGTGGGTGTGCAGAGCGGTATTCTAGAATCATCCCTTCCTGGAGGAAGCAGGTGACGGAGAGAGCGCCCACCTTGCCCTTGCCCAGGTTGCTCGCCCATGGATGCACTTATGCCAAGACAGGAAGAAGGGGTGTGGGTGGGGTGGAGAGAGAGAGAGAGAGCTGGAGAAAGGCTGGAGAGCTCTGAAGGGGTTCTGCATTGCGGCTTTAGGAACGAGAAAGCGAGAGCACAGTGGAGGGCTGGAAGGACTTCCCAGATGGAGAAACCAGGCGGGGGGGTGGGTGGGTGGGGCATAGGTTAGAAAACAAGGCAATTCACAGCCACCTCTGAGCACAGCTCAGCAGTAGGGAGGGGAGCCACAGAGACAGTCAAGGTGGATCCAAAGAGTGTTTGCTTTGCAACCTTAGGTTCCCCCAGCCCCCTCTCTTTAAGACAAGGTCCCAGTAGGCCTGGATGACCTGGAGCTCTCTCTATTGACTACGCTGGCCTTTGAACTCACAGCGTCCTGCCTGCCTTGCTTCCCAAGCGCTGAAATTAAAGACATGTGCCATCATGCCTGGCCCTCCTCTTCCTTTTTAATCTTGGGTCTAGTGTGTTGCTCTGGCTAGGCTCAAACTCCAGAGCCTGAGAGATCCTCCTGCTTCCAAGGT
This sequence comes from Psammomys obesus, assembly GCF_907164565.1. Classification (NCBI taxonomy): domain Eukaryota; kingdom Metazoa; phylum Chordata; class Mammalia; order Rodentia; family Muridae; genus Psammomys; species Psammomys obesus. The sequence goes on from NW_026585504.1 coordinate 16,782,277, forward strand.
ATCTGGGCAAAGGTGCTCCATTGAAATGTTGGGTCTTTATTTAGGGGGTTTTTATTTTCAGAAAGTTTTACTTATGTAGCCCAGGCTTGCCTTGAACTAGATATCTATGTAACCAGCCCAGGCTGGCCTCAAACTGACAGCAATCCTTTACTTCAACTTCCTGAGTGCTGAAACACAGGATGCCCACTCAGCCCAGTGTAACCTTTGACCTTAGATGTGCCGGGACACATGGGAGGCGTTAGGGGAGGCTTCATTGTTCCCTCTGGCTCAGGGTGAAGGTGGGGTTCAGCGGCCTGGCCTGGAAGAAGGAAGGCAAGTTGGATTGTTGTGCAGAAGTCAAATTCCAGAGTGGCTCCTGGTTAGAGGAAGTAGGCGGAGCACAGCAGAGGAGAGCACCAGCTTCGCTTAGCGAGGCTTTGAGTTCCTGCACTGTGGGGCTGAAGGCAGGCAGAAGCAGAGGCCATGATGTAGACAAGTCCCACTCCCACCCCCACCTCAATCTTCTCCAGGGACTTTTTTTTTTTGAGACAAGGTTTCTCTGTGTAGCCTTGACTTCCTGGACTTGCTTTGTAGACCAGGCTGTCCTCAAACTCGCAGAGATCCGCCTGCATCTGCCTCTACCTCCTGAGTGCTGGGATCACAGCATGCGCCACCACCAACCCCAGCTCCAGGGGCCTTTCTAAGTGCCTGTTGGTGGACAGGACTCATCTGGATAGTGAAGAGATATGCTCCCGAGACAAGACTGTCCGTAAGACACAGTTACGCACATTAAAGCACTCTGCTTAGGAGGACCTGCAACCGAATCAATCCATAGGGCATTAGAGGCATGGATAGCCAAACAGAAACTCCTTACAGACTCAAAAGTGGCTTTGTCCTAGGGAAATGGAAATGGTTCAGGAGGAACAAGAGACGGGCTCTTTCGTTCAATCAACGTGGACTGCTTTGGAAGGTGGGAGACGGCTCCGTGCTTAGGAGCTCTTTCAAAGGATCTTGTCTGGGTCTCAAAGCAGCTCAAAACAGTCCGTAAGTCCAGTTCCACGGAATTCAGTCCCTCTTCTGGTCTTTGCGGGTACCAGGCATGCAAGCAGAGCACACACATGTAGGCAAAACACTCATACACATAAAATACATTTTTGACAAAAAAAAAAAAATCAATTAAAAAACGGTGACCATAATTTTAAAAAGGTACACCACTTGCCTTTGCTCTGTTCATGGTCTCCCTATTTTTGTCTGGCCTTCTTGTATGAGGTGGTGGTGATGGAGGATGGTGCTCTTTCAATGTCCTCAACTGTGGGTGAGATTCCAGACTTGGACACCGCGGATACAGAGCAAGGCACAAGAGTGGGAAAAGTGGAGCGTCCAGATTCGCGCGCCTGCGACCCCGCGAATGGCCGGCAGGGGTCAGGCGAGCTCCACGCAGCGCCGCCGGAGCAGGTCCCGCGAGTCACCGCACGGAGCTTTGAGGCTGGAGGTGAAAACTTGACCCTCTGGATCTGCTGTGGGCAGATGACGGGTGAACATCATCCGTACGGCTCATCCGGGTCTCAGCTGCATTCAGGGCACGGGTGTGCTAGGCGCTTCCCCTAACCCTGCATGCTATGGCTTGGCCGGAGTCCTGGAGCCACCTAATCTCTGCGGCGTCCGGGGGTGGCTGACTCGCCCTTCCCTTCCTAGGTTTGAGCAACTCACCTTGCAGGGCTTTGCATGGGGTCCTTAAGCAATCTTGCCTTGAGCACCTAGTTGGTTGCAAAGGTCAGGGAAGGAGTTGATGTGAGGAGTGAAGCAATATTACAGACATAAGGACTACCGTTGGGTTATAGGCTTAAGACTCAAGTCCCTGGGGAGAAACTCCCTTCAGGCCCAACACAACAAACCTGTGTGGCTGCCTAAGCCCAGGATCACTCCCCAGGGACCCCAGGTGTCCACATAAAAGTGTCACTAGATTCTGATAAGGAGGCTGACCAAGCCACACTTAACTCATCTCGGTAGAGCCCCCCCCCCACTACATTTCAGACATAGTTTGTTTTGTCTTTTATTTAAAAACATTTGTGTGCATCACATTGCAAAACAAACAGGAAAACAAACACATTCTTCCTGTTGCTATAGCTGGAGGCACACGCCTTGGGTAATTATAGAGATTTAGCTCAAGGTTCCAGAAGCTGGGTATCCAAAAGCAAGACACTCCCACCTCCAGGATTTTCTGTTGCATCAGAACATGGTGAGGACCTCACAGGAAAAGGCAAGCACAGCAGTTCAAGGTCCCCTCTTCTAAAGCCACCGAAGTCATGAGGGTCCTCTCAAGCGAACCATTAACAAATGCCTGGGATTAAGGTTTTTATCATGTGACCTTCTGGGGGACACTCTCAAATTGGTAGGGTTCCAGTGGGCGCGACTGGGTGACCGGGTTGCATCCTGTTGACTTCTGGAGGTCAGAGGGCAGCTCTCCACCCACAATGGTTCCGGGACTCCAACTCAGGTTGTCTCGATTAGTGGCAAGCCATCTTGCGGCTTGTGGGACCCCTGCCTCACTTAGAACATCTTCAGTGGGTCATTCCACTGGTCCTTCTTAGGTCACCACCAGAGCAGGGCCCAGAGGGGGAAAGCCAAGGGGCAGCCTCGAGCTCTGGAACTTCCACTTTAGATGGGACTGGACTGGGGTCGGGAAGGCGCTAACTCCACCTGTCTCAAGCCTCAGCACTTGGCCGTGGGCCTGGACCAAGCCCTGCTGGGCTGGGAGCCATGAAAACCAGTTTTACTTTTGGGAACCTACTCCTAGGGTGCTATCTGCGGCAGCCACAGGTTGGGATCCTCCAATTCTGACCTTGAAAATGTCAAGATATAGAAAAACAAAACTAAACAAAAAAAAGCTGCAAAGATTGGGAGGGGCATGGTGGTGGTACACGCAATTAATCCCAGAACTCAACTTGGGAGGCAGAGGCAGGAGGATCTCTGAGTTCAAGGCCTGGGCTACACTTGGAGACAAAACAAAACTCAGAGATGTGCTAGGTCTGGTGGTTCGTGCCTATGATCATGGCACTCAGGAGGCAGAGGCAGGGGGATTCTGTATTACAGGTTAGATCGTGTCTCAAAAGACAAACGCCCCTCAGGGGTGGCCTCCGGAAACTTAAGGTTCTCCTTCTATCTTCACATACCGGACGGACTTCCCCTCCCTTTAAGGAAAATCGCAGGGGTCTGCCTGTGGGTCATGCCTGTAATCCCAGCACTCAAGAGATCGGGGCAGATCTTCAGTTCAAGATCTTGGTTCAAGGCTAGCCTGGGCTACAGGGAGACTGAAATCAAACCAAGGAGAAGTTGGCAGGGGGAGGGAGCTGACTCAGGGGGTACAGTGCTTGCCTAGCTCAGGGACATGAAAGAAAAGGTCACTGGGAGTTGGGGTCTGAGTGGGTTCCCACTCTGGCCTCCTGTCCTGTTACCAAAGGGGCGGGACTCTTCAAGGACACCCTCAGGGTGCAGGCAGGTCATGGCAAATGGCTTGCTTCTCCTCTAGAACACTGCTTTGGGCACAGAAGGCTTTACTTTGCAGTATGTTAAATACAAAATGGCAGCAGCCACTGGCTGGTTGTAACACAATTAGCTTCAGGGTGTCTAGAGAAATGTACAGTCAGAGAGGCTGGAGCTGAGCCAGGCAAACCAGGCCGGGCCATGGAGCCTGTCAGCTGCCCAGTCAGCTGCAGAAGGTCACATGAGAAGGCCCAGTTCTAGCCTGTGACAGAGTGATGCAGACAGACTCAGGCACACCAGGGAGGCCAGCAGGAGCCACTCTGCACACTGTCTTGGCTAGACCGTGGACTCTGCCCTTCCACGGGTCTATTGCACAGGCATTCTGGAGCTGTTTAGACCTTGGGGAAACAGCCAGCAAACCCAGCACTTGGTAAGGCAGAGGCAGGCGGATCCTAATGAGTTAGAGGCCAGCCTGGTCTACAATGTGAAGTCCAGGACAGCCAAGGTTACACAGAGAAACCCTGTCTCAGAAAAAAAGAAAGAAAAGGGACCACTCTAAGAAAATTGAAAGAGGCAGGGCATCTGAAGCTCTCCCCACAAGCCCCAGAAAAGCCAAAGTCCTTCTTGCAGTCATTTTGGGCTCTTCTGACTGGCTGGCTGGAGGATCCGACCTCACACGGAGCAGAGGGCTGGCATGAGAAGGGCAGCTGAGCAGCAGAGCTTCCTTAGACAGGTGAGAAGGCTGCCATGCCTCTGCTTCCAAAGAAAGGTCTCTTGGTGCTAGGACCAGGGGTTGACCAGGGCTGTGGGGCTAGCGGAAGTCTGCATTGAAAGCTCTGCCGATGACCAACCGCCTCACCTCGCTGGTCCCAGCTCCAATCTCATACAGTTTGGCATCCCGAAGAAATCGGCCCATGGGGAAGTCGTTGATGTAGCCATTCCCACCTGTGGAACAGAAGTGGGAAGAGAAAGGACAGAATTGAAGGCAGGGGGCGAAGTGAGAAAGCAAATAGAAGGTCAAGGAGTCATCGTCCAGGATCTTCAGAGCACTGGTTCCTTTACATATAACCTATGAGCGTTCTCCGGACTCCCTCTCCTCTCCCTCCAGTCTCTGTCTCTGTGTTAGGATTGGGCATGGACCTGACACTCTAGGCGGATGCTCTACCACTGAGTTATAATCCCAGCTCATATTTTAAAAACCTCTAGGTTATTTGTATATCTAATGGACCTAAGTACCACTTAAATTGTTACGCTGGAATGTTTAGGGGATCGCGACACTAGAACAAGTCTGTGTCCAGCTTAGGTACAATTTTTCTTTTGTTTTACATTTGTTTTGTGTGTATATGTGTACATGCACATCTGCTCGGAGGACAATGTGTGGCATGTGTCAGCGTTCCTCCTTTCACCACGTGGGTCCTGGGGACCAAACTCAACTTGCCAGGCTTGGTAGCACCCAAGGGTCCATCTTGTTGGTTTTTTTCCCCCCGACCTCCAGTGCTGGCAAAATCCCGAGCTACTGATAGTTTTTTTTTTTTTTTTCTGAACATTTCCTTCCCTTTTTGAAACAGGGTCTGCCATATTCTAGGCTAGTTTGCAACTCGCAGTGTTTAGCCAAGATGACGTTGAACTTCTGACCCCCTTACCTCAGACTTCTGAGATTACAGAGGTGCATGCCCCACCACAGTGCTGGGTTGCTGGCTCTGTATGCTAATGTCCGGGTTGGCCAAGAAGTTACTCTGTAGCCTAGGCTGGTCTAAAGCCCCTCAATGCAATCCTCCTGCATTCCCAAGTGCGGGGATTACAGGAATGCACTGCCATGCCCAGCCTTTTCTGACTATGGTTAAATCCATAAGGGCCCCAGGATATACTGGCTGTGGGGGAAGGTCTGATTAAAGAGAAGCAAAGGCAATGAGGGAACCTTGTTGGGGTCAGGATGGGACAGTGGCACTGAGTGCTGGAGATCCAGACAAAGAGAGGGCAAACTCCGGGGCGGGGCTGTAGAGTGTCCATCTAGCTTGCCCAGAGTTCTGGATTCAGCATGTGGCACATGCCTATGGACCCATTGCTCAGGAGGAGTAATGGGAGGTGGAGGCAGGGGAGCTGAAGTTCTAAGTCAAAGCCATCCTCAGTGACACCATGTGCTCACGTGTGTGAGACCCCGCTTTTTAAAAAGGGCAGAATAATAAATAAATTTTAGAAAGCCAGGCAGTGGTGACACAGACCTTTAACCTCAGTGCTCGGGAGGCAGAGGCAGGCGAATTTCTGTGAGTTCAAGGCCAGCCAGGGCCTGACACTACAGAGTGTGAGTTCCGGGGCAGCCAGGGCTACACAGAGACTCCTCCTCCCTCCAAAGTGCAGAATCAGTGGCTGACACGGGCAAGAGAGGTAGGATTCAAACTTAAGCCTGTGCCCTTCACAACTGGCCAAAAAATGAACGAGACTGCTCCAGCTGGGGCATCCCTCTCCCCACTTCCTGGTGACCTTACACCAGGCAGGGAAGGTAAGGACAGCTTGTAGGTTCCTTGCCATCACCCCACACACACACACACACACACTTTTTTTTTGGTGATAAGAGTTCCTCTGTGTAGCCCTGGCTGTCTTGGAACTCACTCTGTAGACCAGCCTGGCCTTGAACTCAGAAATCTGCCTGCCTCTGCCTCCTGAGTCCTGGGATTGAAGGTGTACACCACGACCTGGCTATTTTTCTCTTTCCTTTAAAAAAAGATTTGATTTTGTGTATGTGGGTACTTTGCTGGCATGCTTGTCTGTTCACCGCATTTCACGCCTGGCACTCTCAGAGGACACAAGAGGGCAGTGGTTCCCTTAGAACTACAGTTAAAAGAGCTGCAAGGAGAGTGCTGGGAAGAGAAGCTGGGTCCTCCGGAACTGCAACCAGAGTTCTTCACCACTGTGTCCCAGGCCCCGCCTCCCCTTTAAGATAACCACCCAGTTGGTAACTGACTGCCATTACCAAAACCTCCTTCTCTTCTTCGCTGTGGGCAGGGAGAGCCTAGAGGTGCCAGCATGGCTGTGGCTGGCTTAAGGAGTGGAGAGGGACCCTGGGGGTGGGCAGTGGGGGGCCGCTCACCTAAACACTGAATGCCGTCCAGGGCTACCTGTGTGGCGCTCTCGGCTGCGTACAGGATGACGCCGGCACAGTCCTGTGGAGTGAGGCTCCGCTCAGCAGGTCCTGACAAGCACACAGGTGCCCGCCCCCGAGGGTGCCCCGCCCCCGCCACCTCTTCCTCCCGCAGAGTCGGCCCTCACCTTGGCAGTGACGTGGCCCTCGTCGCAGGCCTTGGCCACGTTGTAGACGTACTGTCGGCATGCCATGAGGCGGGTGTACATGTCAGCCATCTTTCCCTGCATCAGCTGGCAACGAAGGGAGGCCACGGGTCAAGGTGCTGGGACACCCTAATTACCCAAAGCAGGTCAGTGGCAAGGACGACCTGACAGCCAGGGATGAGGAACCAGGGGCCCAGAGCAGAGATGGGACTTTTAGGACCATGGAGACGGGAGAGAGGCCGGAGAGCTGCCTCTTGTGTGGCTAGCTTCCGGCAGCGTCTTCTCGCGAGAAAGGCGGGATTTAGAACTGCATCTCCCTTTTCTCCTAAGCTCCCGCGCTCTGCATGCTGCCCTCCGGCCTTACAGCGTCTACTTCATTCATCTCCAGCAGGGACAGGTAGAACAGCGTGATGAAGGCCCAAAGCTAGGCTGAATGTGAAGGGAGCTGCATTCTACGAACTCAAGCAAGGACAGGACAGTAGCCATCCCCAAATGCACGCCTACCTCCTCCACTTAGTTGAGCGGAAGAGGACATTTCAGCAAGCATTCCACTTACCTGGAATTGGCCAATCTTCTGGCCAAAGGCTTCCCTCACATGCAAATAGGGAATGGTGTGGTCCAGGACAGCTTGCATGATCCTGCCAACAATATGGAGGCATGATGACAGCAAGTCGGGTGGAAGGATGCCAGAGGATTAGGCCTGAGGACTGAGGTGGGAGGATGGAAGTCCCCCCGAGAGAAACTCCCTGCTACCCATACTCCCTTGCACCTTCCTCTGAGATCAGGTGGGTGTGGCGGGGCAGCGGGCAGGTGTGAGAGTTTGGGCTTCTTGCCTCACAACCACATTGCCTAACCTCCTCTGTCCTCACCTGGCATCTGTCACTGAATGCCATTTCCCTTCTGTGTGAAGAGATTCAATGGAGGAGGAGATTGTCTAGGACAGGCCTTGAAAGAGCTTCCCTCCTTATCGGGGCGAGGCCGTTAACCTAATAAGGAGGCTGGAGAGCTTAGGGGCCCCCAGCCTCACATATCCAGAGGCCCACCTGCTTCCCTGGTAGGCCTCCAGCCCCCTCACACTTACCCAAGGGGCCCACCTGACAGCACCAGGCGCTCCAGGTCCAGCCCGCTCATCAGTACGTAGACACCCTTACTCTCTTGGCTCAGGATGTTAGCAGCTGCGGGGATACATGCCAGTCACCGAGGGCTGTTCATGGCCTCTTTACTTAGATAAAAGGCACAAGAGTGTGTTACTCCGCCTTTAATTAGGGTTTCAAGTGAGAGGAAAAGGTGAACTTTTACACTTCCAGGCAGAAGCAGAGTCTTCAGGACCTTCCCTCTCCTCCCCTCCCCCACACCATCCACAACACTACAGAGCCCCAAGATGTTAGCTCTTTCCCTTCCCACCTTGGACTCCCTTGGATGAGAAAGAAAAAGGGAGTGGCTTAGAAGTCACTCCGCCCTTCTTGGCCTCTTTCTACACCGGTGTCCACTAATAGAGAAACCAGAGAACTCGTGGCCCCGGGGTGCTCTGCTTGGGTTCAGGGTCACCTCTCAGCAATGTTTGTGGAGGCTGCTTTGTCTAGGAGTTAGGGTGCTAGTGACCGAGCACCTGGCCCCTAATAAGGACGCCTGGGCAGAATACTTGGTAGAAAAACTCGACAGCCTAACTGGCCTTTAAGGCTGGTGGGTGAATTTTTTTTTCTTTCCTACAAAGATGGGTCTGCATGGATACCCCTTTCTAGAGACCCCTTCTGACAAGAGCATGCTGTTTCGGGATGGTTTACGGCTGATGCACAGAGCAGTCCTAATTGAGGATGAGATCCATGCTCTCAGCTCTCTCGAAGTGCTACACGGTGTCACGTTTACAGCCACAGCACAGGGGAGAAAATATCCCTGCAAAATCCAATTACCTCTCCTTCCCGAGCCTGGCTTCTGTCAGTTTATTCTGACGGGCTTTTAGCATCATTACCGATCGTAATTCAGAGTGTTGTGGTTTGGGCACAAAATGTCCCCCTGTGGGCTGGTGTGCCGAAGGCGTGGTTGTCAGCTCAGCAGTGTTCTAAGGTGGGGTTTGGGACGTGACTGGATCGTGACAGCTGGATTAACCCGGTGATGGATTCATAATTTGATGGCATTAGTGGAGACAACAGGAACTTTGAGAGGAAGAACCTCCAGGGAAAATTGGCCACGTGTGTGTGTGTGTGTGTGTGTGTGTGTGTGTCTTTCAGAGTCTAATGGGACTCCTTCCTCTTCTGTCTCTGCTATTTAGCTCCCTAGGACAAGCAGTTCTCCACAGGCCCTTCTTCCCTCATGCTCTGCCTCACTCCAGGTGCAGAAGCAATGGAGCCAAAGGACCACAGACTTGATCCCTGAGACCGTGGGTAAAAACAAGTTCTCCTTCCTTCAACCGGTTTGTTGGCTTATTTACGATGGCGACAAAAAGTCGGACTAGCTCATGTAGGCTGTACAGGCAGGTGCACAGGAGGTCTGAAGCATGTCAGCTTCACTTTTGGCTATCAGCAAGATGTGCCGCCCACAGAGGAAACCTGTCCTTCATCTAGGCAGGCAAGCAAATAGCAGCAGGGTCTGTGGCTAGGGCAGCTAGCTAGCTGTCCAGCAGCTCCAGGCCCACAGTCTTGCTGCATATCACGGGACAGATAATGGTAGTGACCCTCTGTAATGGCGAGATGGGCTTTTCCAACTTGCAAAGGAGTCAGGGTAGGGACTCCCTTACTCTCTGAACACTCACCAGGCACCTTGCAGTCTTCAAAGATGAGCTCACAGGTGTTGGAGCCCCGCATGCCCAGCTTGTCCAGCTTCTTGGAGGTACTAAAACCAGGCATACCCTTTACAGGAAACCAGAGGAGACCCTGGTTAGACCTGCCCCAGAGGAGGGCTAATAAAGGGGAAGCTCACTTTACCTACAGGTTCTGGGAGCTGCCCAGCATGCCACCCTCTCACTCCTGAGTTCTCCCTCTGAATGCAAATCTCCAGTCTTCACACCTGCCAGCCTCATTCCCAACCCCTCTGCTGACACCCTCCATCTCCCCAGTTCTCAGGGAAGCATTCAGTCCCCAGATCTCTTCACTCCCCCAGGGAGGTAACTCCAAAGACACTCTCTCAGCCCATGCCAATCTGCTCTTTCGCCACCTGTTCCTAAAGGAACCCCAGCTCCAGCCTTCTACATGCTTTGATGGGGATGCCACAGCGGGTCGCCAAGTGCCCAGAGGAGGAATGACACATACTGCTGCTACCTGTTACCTCCCATCCTTCCTAGTTCCAATTTTAGCTACTCCCGCCTCCTCATGCAGTATGCTGCCAACCTTCGTACCACGTACTTGAACTCTAGCATTCCCCTGCAGCTGGGTCCCCAAGCCTCAGTGGCACCTGCCCTCTTTGCTCAACATCGCTAGGCAGATGGCATGAGGCTGACACCTGTTCCCTAAACTTACATATCTCCAGCTTTTTTTTCCAGGGTAGGGCACATGCCTTTACTCCCAGCACTTGGGAGGCAGGGGCAGATGGATCGCTGTGAGTTCAAGGGCAGCCTGGTCTAGGCCAGCTGGAGCTACCCAATGAGATACCATCTTAAAAAAAAAAAAAAAAAAGCAAAACAACAAAAAACCTTCCTGTTTTATTTTCTGTATGCTGAAAACCCTCCTGTTTCCTGTTTTTTAGTTTTTCTGTTTTGTTTTCTCTTCAAGGTAAGGTTTCTCCACATAGCTCTGGCTGTCCTGGAACTTGCTCTGCAGCCATGGGTGGCCCCCAACTCACAGAGATCTTCCTGCTTCTGCCTCCCAAGTGCTGGGATCAAAGGCAGATGCCACCACCGCCCAGCTGTTTTTAGTTTTTTGAGACACAGTCTTGCTTGCTCTATAGCCATGGACTATAGCCTCACTACAAAGACCAGGCTAGCTTCAAACTTACGGCTGCTTGTCAAGTGCCGCACAGATTACAAACACACGTCACCTCATCTGGCTCGTTTTAAAACAAAGCCAAACCCAAAATGGAACTCTTGGACTTTAGTCTAACTCCTGATGTATCTTGTCGTTGTCCACACTATCAGAGGTGAGGTGTCCATAGCAACATTTGCATTCCCATCCACGCCTCAGTCTCCCCAAAGCTCTTGCTCAGCTCAGTAAGAACATCTCATTGGTTTCTTTTCCATTTTCTTCTCCTCAACTCTATGGACAGCTTTACTGTCTTCAAACTTGACCCAGCCTGTTGTAAGTGATGATTAATATTTATTATTGATATATCTTTTGATAGGAGGAGCCAGAGGACAGGAAGGTGTGAAAGGAGAGGGGGAGAGAAGGGCAGGAGGGAGCTGGGAGAGCAGAGCTGGGAGAGAGGTCTTGGAACAACATGGAGAGATGGACTGGACCTAATGTATCTCTAAAAGCAAGTATAAATGGGTTAATCTAAATGTTAGGAAAGTATGAGGGCTTGGAGGTTTAGGATTGAGTAACTATTGCCCAGCATTGTGTTCTAGGTTAATTAAATAAATCATAGAGTCCGTGTGGTGATTTGGTTATACAGCTGTTTAGGATTAACAGCAGCATTACCAAAAGCTATATCAATAGTAAATATTAATCATCACTTACAACACCAGCCTCTCAAGGTCTTTCTCTCCTTATTTTGTTTGTTTCCTCTTCCTCTTCCTCCTCCTCCTCCTCCTCCTCCTCCTCCTCCTCCTCCTCCTCCTCCTCCTCTTCTTGTAGTGATAAGCTGAAACCTAGGGTCTATACATTCTAGGCAGCTGCTCTACCACTAAGCAACTCTGCCAGCACCAAACTTTGAGGCTACCTGTTTTTGTTTGTTTTGTTTTTTGAGACAGGGTTTCACTGTTCTGGTCTGGCTTTGTAGACCAGGCTGACCTCGAACTCACAGAGATGCGGCCTCCTCTGCCTCCCTGAGTGCTGGGATAGGCTACCTTCTTCAGGCCCTGCTCACCCACCACCTCCTGGGTGCAGGAGTACAGAACACTGATCTCAATCTCCATCGGGTGGAAGGAATGGGTTATCTCTGTCACTGTTGTTAGAGGTGGAGTCTCTATGATCTCATGCCCACTACCCTCACCTTCTCCACCAGGAAGGCTGTGATGCCCCGAGAAGCTGGCACAGCAGTCAAGTCTGTCTTGGCATAGACAACTAGGACATCAGCATCAGGGCCATTGGTGATCCAGAACTTGTTGCCGTTCAGAACGTAGTAATCTCCTAAGGGCAGGGCAAGGCATGGTCTCTTGTCCTGGGTCAGCCAGTCAGCCCACAGAACTGCTGCCACCCAGTTAAGAGCTGGTACTGGGAACCAGCAGAGACTGCCCCCAACTGCTATGCCCTCACCCTGGGTTTGTTTTTCTGTCTTTTCCTGCTGCCCCGTGGCAAATGGCCTTACCTTTCTTTTCTGCTTTCAGCTTCATGGAGACAACATCAGAGCCAGCATTGGGCTCACTCATGGCCAGGGCGCCGATGAACTCACCATTGATGAGCTACAAGGGAAACGGAAACCTGTCTGGTTAGGACATGGGAGCTGCTCCCCAAGACTGCCCCTTCCTGCCCACTTTCTGTCCCTCAAACCGCAACCCCCCCCCCCCCCCCGAGCAAAGCAAGTATTTACAAAGCCTCTCTTCCACTCCGGGTTGCCCGTTTTTGGGTTCTAGGGTCTCACACATGCTAAGCAAGGAATTTACCACTGAGCCCTCCCCTTGCTCCCCAGTCTTTATATTTTAAAAATTGTATTTTAACTTATTTGCTCTGCGTGTGTGCGTGTGCACATAGGCTACTGTGCGTGTGTGTGTATCAGAGGATTATGTGTGGGAATTGGTTCTTTCTCCATCGTGTTTTTCAAACTCAGGTCACCAAATTTGGTGGCAGGCACCTTTACAACTAATCCATCTCACTGGCTCCCATTTGATTGAGACTGGGTCTTGCCAAATCCTCCTGCTTCTGTCTCCCAAGCAGCTGAATTTCTACATTTATGTCACAAGTCATCACAACGCTGGCTGAAGGTTTCTTTCTTTCTTCTTTTTAGATTTGTCTTTAGAGACAGGGTTTCTCTGTGCAGCTCTGGCTGTCCTGGAACTCACTCTGCAGACCAGGCTGGCCTCGAACTCACCCAGCTCCACCTGACTCTGCCTCCGGAGTGCCGGGATTAAAGGTGTTAAGCTCTGCCCTTGTTTTCTTTTTTTGGTGTGTTGTATGTTTACATGTGTACAAGTGTGAGAAGCACACAGACACACATGTACTCGTGCATGTAGAGACTAGGGATCAATACCAAGGATCCTCCTCTGTTGCTCTCCAGCTTATTATTTCCTTTCTTCACCTGCATGCATGTCTGCATGTATGTGTGTGGTGCCCAAAGTGGCCAGAATCATGGAGTCGTAGAGGGCTGTGAGTCACCATGTGGGTGCTGGGAATTGAACTTGGGTCCTCTAAAAGGGCAGTCAATATTCTTATCTAAAGGGCCATCTCTCCAGCCCCCTCAGGCATTTCAATTTCTTGACTTAAGCATTTTAAAGCGGTCTCGGTCCCTTTCCTGATTATATTTAGTTCGTGGCAGCCAGCCAAGGGTGAGACTGTGCTTGGCTCTCCCCGAGGGAGAGCTTGTCATAGGGTGGTTGTGTTGAGGCAGCAGGTGTCTGCATTCCCACCTCCTCACCTTGGGCAGGTATTTCTCTTTCTGTGCCTCATTCCCGTTGCGAACGATCTGGTTGACACAGAGGTTGGAGTGAGCACCATAGCTGAGCCCTATTGCTCCAGAGACCCGGGATATCTCTTCCATCACCAACACATGTTCTAAGTAGCCCAGGCCAGAGCCACCATACTGAACTGGGAGCAGGGCCGTGTGGGAAGCAGAAAGAGAGCCAGGTTACATTGGCACACAGACAGGAACCTTATATTAACTGGCAGAGCAGAGACACCCTGGCAGCCAGCCCAAGCTCCACCAGCAAGGTCGGAGGCTTGTGGCCAGGGTCTCTGCTCAGAAGGGCACAGGACTGGTTCTGCTTTCCACTGTGGCGAACTGCAGTTTGGAAGATCATCTCCAACACTGGCTTTATCCCAGACATCGTCAGCGAGGACAAGCAAGAACCCTAGCACACGCTCTTCGGAAGTCACAAGAGGCAGAAGCAGATGGATGATGGAAGAAGGCAAGGAAACACAAAAGGGGGGGGGGCGGAGGGGCCTACATTCAGAGCAGCAAAATCAGCTACAGACTGCGTGTCCTGCGGCCTTGGGAAGGAGAGATTGTGAAAAAACAAAACAAAACAACAACTTATCAGTGTTTTTTACTTACCTGTGTGTATATTTATGCCACATGTGTACCGGTGCCCCCAGAGACCAGAAGAGAACCCTCTTGGCTCCCCTAGAGTAGAACCCACAGTTCTCAACCTGTGGGTTATGACCCTTTGACAAACCTCTATCTCAAAAAAAAAAAAAATTACTGTTCATTACAGTAACAAAACTGCAGTTATGAAGTAGCAATGAAAATACTTTTATGGCTGGGGGGGGGTCACCACAACAGGAGGAACTGTATTACAGGGTCTCGGCTACCTGAGGCCTTATCTCAAAAATTAAGAAGGAAAGGAAAAAGTGAAAAAGAGAAAGCATGTTTTCCTTAATAGCTATTTCAGAAAAAAAAAAAAAAAAAAGTGGCTGGGTCCATCGGTCCCTTAGTTCAGCTGCCTGTAAAGTAAAGACCCTGAGAACAGGCTCCTTCTGATTGATTAATCAGGCTGCCTGATGCGATATACAGCTGCAACTCCAGGAAAATAAGCAGGAAAGCAGAACTACTCCCGTCTGGCTCACAGGGCTGGGGTCAGCTGGTGTCACTTGAAAGAACACATTCAAGTCTGACAGAGTGAGTTCAAGGCCAGCTCCAGCAACTTCGCGAGATTCGGTCTCAAGATAAATAGGAAAATGGTGGGGACAGAGTGGGGCATAGTTCCGTGTTAGGAATCTTGTCTGGCATATGCAAGGCCTTAGGTTCAATCCCCAGTAAAAATAATAGCCTTCGTTTTCTTTTCTTTTGTTTCTTTCTACTATTTTCTTCTTCTTCTTCTTTTCTTCTTCTTCTCCTCCTCCTCCTCCTCCTCCTCCTCCTCCTCCTCCTCCTCCTCCTCCTTCTTCTTCTTCTTCTTTTTGAGACAGGGTTTTACTGTGAAGCCTTGGCTGTCCTGGGCTCACTCTGCAGACCAGTCTGGCCTCGAACTCACAGAGATCCACCTGTCTCTGCCTCCCTAGAGCTGAGATTAAAGGCATGCACCAACGAACCTGCCTCGCTCTTGTTTTTAAAGTGCTGGGCATCAAACCTAGGGCTTCATACAAAGTATACGCTCTTTCTACTAAGCTACACTCTGAGCCCCAGCTCTCCAGATTCCCTCCATCCTTCCTTCCAGATTTACTTATTTATTACGTATACAGTGTTCTGCCTGCATGTGTGCCTGCACACCAAAAGTAGGCACCAGATCTCATTATAGATGGTTGTGAGCCACCATGTGGTTTCTGGGAATTGAACTCAGGACCTTTGCAAGAACAGCCAATGCGCTTAACCTCTGAGCCATCTCTGTACCCCCCCTCCCCAATTTCTTTACTTCTTTTTTCCTTTTCTTTCTTTCACTTTTCTTCTCAAACTTATGCTGTTCCTGCCTTACATTTGAGTATTGGGATTGTTTCTGCCACGTTGGGGACACACAGACATTGTAGCAAATCAACTGCATCCTCAGCCTCTCCCTCGGGGTATCATGCACCTTACGGTGGCCTTGAACCTACAACCTTCCTATCTCTATCCCTCAAGTGTAGAGGTTACAGGTGTTTATCACACAGCCTAGCTGCAGCCCATTGATTTTAAACTGCTTCTTTGTTCCATGAAATATATTCTAATTTAGAAACATATTATGTTGGGTAATATCAGAAACCCTTAAAGCACAAAGAAAAATCTTGTTTAGGGGTTCCCAAAAGGCCCTCCCCCAAACTCCCTCACACCAACATGATTAAATGAGTCATCCAGTGGCTTTTTTATATCATTATTCATGTAACTTCCGGAGGTCAACTCAAATCCCAGGACCTATGCTACTTCAGGAGGATACAAGATGAAATATACAGACACCAGTCCAACTGACACCTGTGTCCTTGGTTTCCGGACCCCTCTCCGATACCAAATCCAGGCATATCTTACACAAAATAGCAATATAATTTATGTATACCTGCCCACATTCCTATATTATAAATAGTACATGTTTTATACAAATAGTTGTTAGCTTATTTCCCCTTAATTTTTTTTTTTTTTAGATTTATTTTATTTTATGCACTTGAGTGTTTGTATGTGTGTGCAAGCCTGGTGCACTTGGTTGCCAGGTCCCCTGGAACTAGAGCCAACAGTGCCTGTGTGCCACCATGTGGGTGCCGGAAACGGAAGGCGGGTCCTTTGCAAGAGCAACAGGGGCTCTTCACCGCCGAGCCATCTCTCCAGCCACACCACCACACCCCTTTTTTTTTTGAGCCAGGGTCTTAGCTCTATAGCCTAGGTCAGCTTGCCTAACAGTCTTCCTGCCTTACCCTCGGGGTACGGGATAGGATGCAGCTGTTCTTTATGGTTTAGAAAAGAACGACAGGACAAAGAGTCGGTTGCATTGCTCTCCCGCCCCCAGGAGTGTGGCTGGACGAGGAGGGCAACAGCTCACACAGTCGCTGGTACAACCACCCAGGCAGAGTGAGAGAAGGCAACACAGAACCAGAATATGCCAGCTCCCTGCCTCCCCCACCCCAACTGCCCAAACAAGTCACGGCATCCATAGGAGATACTGGCACATCCCTCCTAGTCCCATTTCTGACCCCAAATGAGCTCTGGGGACAAGCTGAAAGCAGAGGCTTTAGGCTGTCCCTCAGGGGCATACCTCTTACAGGCCACTGGTGAGACAGAGCTTAGGATTCACCTAGAGAAAGCTGGTCAACAAGGGCGGTGACCTGACTTAGAATTTTCTCAACTCCCCAGAATCCTCTGGAGGAGTCTGTAGAGCATGCGCATTGTCCAGGGTGCAGGCTCGCACTCAGTCTTCAGCGTGGAATAAGCAGAGTCTCCGGGATCCCGCCTTCGGCCATCACTGGTGAGTGAGGACGTCTTCTCTGTGCTCAGCGGGCGCTGCCTCAGGTTCAGGGGGGAGGAAGTTCTTTGGGAATGGTCCTTCTCCCCTCTTCCTGTTTGATTTCTCTGAGTGTATGTACGGTGAAGTGTGTGCACACACCTGCGGACGCGTGCGGGCACCCTCTCCCCGCTCCTAACCGTGTTCCCACTCCCTACCGTGTTCCAGGCTCTCACTGAGCCTGGAACTTGTGTTTTTGGTGAAATGAGTAGCCAAGGAGTCCCAGCAAGCCCCCCAGTGTCAGCCGCCCTCAGTGCAGGAATTACAGACATCGGGGCGGGACAGGCTTGGCTTTTACATAGTACTGAGATCTGAGCTCTGGCTCTCAGGTTTACACAGCAAGTGCTCTTCGCTTGAGCCTTCTCTCCAGCCCCTTGGTTTTGTTTTGTTTTTTTGAATCAGGGTCTCACTCCGTGGGCTAGGATAGCCTGGAACTTACTGTACGGCACAGGCTGTCCTTGGACAAAGAGTAGGCCTCCTGTTTCAGCCCCCTGAGTGCTGGGGTTAAAGGAATGTGCCACCATTCCCACTTCCCTTCCTGCCTGTTCTGGCAACGGAGGGAGTTCTCTTAAGGGAAAGAAGCCATACTCACCAGGGGCCGTGATGCCCAGGACTCCCAGGCTCCCTAGCTGCTTCCAGAACTCCTGTCAACAGAGCAGAGTGGGACGATTGATGAGAAGGCAGTTAGCCATGTGTGGCCAGAACAAGAACAAGCCACTCAGAGGGAGAAGCTGTACTCACTCCTTCCTAGAGCAGCGAGGCCCCTGTCGCCAGGACACAGTGTGCACCTCTCTAGGCAAAAGGGCACTGGGGGCCACCCTGTCCCCAGAAGCCTCCACTCCCACCCTCACCCCTGCAACTCACCCTCAGGTTCTTGAACTCATTGCTTTGATCAATCTCTTGGGCCTTGGGGGCCAGGTGTTCCTGAAGGAACTTCGACATAGTCTGACGAAGCTAGAGGGAGAGAGGCAGACAGAGACTACTGAGAGCAAGACAGGACTGCCCCTGAGAGCGATGCCCCTGTGGTTGAAATGGCACATTCAGGGAGCTAGGCCACAGGCAGTCTCCCACGAAGCATCGGGTTGAGGCCTAGAAGCCCCACTAAATTATGCTTCCTTAGAGGTGACTGTGCAGGCAGGTTCTATGACAACCGGACAGAAGCTAGAGTCATCAGAAGGAGGGAGCTTCAACCAAAAAAATAAAAAATAAAAAAAAAGTTTCCATAATATGGGGCTGCTGCAGATAATCCTATTGGGCATTTTCTTATTTAGTGATCAATGGGGGGAGGGCCTAGTCTATTGTGGGTGGGGCCTCCCCAGAGATGGGGAGTGGTCCTGGGTTCTATAAGAAAGCAGGCTGAGCAAGCCACGAGGAGCAAGCCAGTGAGCAGCACTCCCCCATGGTCTCTGCATTGGCTCCTGCCTCCAGGTTCCTACCCTGTTGGGTTCCTGCCCTGGCTTCCTTCAAGGAGGAACTGTAAGCCAAATAAACCTTTTCCTCTGCAGCTTACTTTTCATCACTATAGTGTTCACTATAGCAACAGTAATCCTAACTAGGACAATGACCGCACCCTTTTTCATAAGATTCTTGGTTTAGACATCTTGGAAATGATTAAGACATTATCATTTTATTAATTTTAAGATTGAGTTTTGCCCAAGCTGACCTTGAACTCATGTACCCCAGCCTCTTAAGAAGATTCTATCAATCTATCTATCTATCTATCTATCTATCTATCTATCTATCTATCTATGTAACAGATCTTGCCTCAGGTTTATCTGTAAAAACAGCATAGGACACTGGTCATCTGTAAATAGTGTGTAGGTGGGTGTGTCACACCAGTCCGTCTGTCTTCACTTTAGCAGAAGCCTTTCCTGTGCGGCCTTCACAGGGGCCTGGGCACCTTTGGGAGCCTAAGCTGGAGCTGAAGCCTGGGCCTTAGCTAGAGCTGCAGCCTTTGCCTTGGTTTGAACCTTGGCCTTTGGTTGGTACAGCCTATGACCCTAGGCCATGTAGCTTCAAATATGAGTCCCAAGCTTGGGGTGATCGATGAAATCCAGACAGCTGAGGTTGTGGCTGGGGCCCTTTGGCATCTTGGTTAAGTTTAACGGCTGCAGGCTTCAAAGGGGCTTTGATGGCCTCTTGCACACTCAATGCCTTTGCGTTGTTTGCCTGCATCGTCTTCAGGACTTTCCTGTTGTGCTTCTTGGCAAAGCGCATGTTCCTCAGGAACGTGGGGTCCACCCCCTTAAGAGATTCATGCCTTTGTGACCGGGCTTTCTTGAGGCCATTTCTGTGCCATTTGCAGGACTGGTTGTGTGTGGCGCGGTTTCTTGGACTTGGCCATGACTGCACGGTAACCCGCAGCTCCCGCCGCGTCTGGGACTGGCTTGAAAAAGATGTTTAAAATGCTGCTCCTCTACTTAAAATTACTCCAAGCCTTCCTGCGGTACTCAGAGTAACACACAAGTCCCTAAGCCAGCCAGCATGGACTGTCCTCCGCTGTACCTTCCCATTACCCATTCAGTGTACTCCAGGCACGCCCCTTCAGTTCTGGATACTTGTCAACCTCTTTACTATCCTTGAGACTTCGGCTAAAAGAAATTACTCATTTACTCAATGAGTAGTTACTCATTTACTCAATGACATGCCCCTGGTAGGAAAACTAGAGACCTAGGATTGAGCATTAGAGACTCAGATCTGAAGCCTGAGGCCTCCAAAGCAGCTCTCTGCCAACGACACAGCCATGGGCTTTGGAGCTCCTCATGTTGATGTTAATTTTACAAATAATATTTATGTCTTTATGCATATATGGGAGGGCCACCACTGTCATGAGAGCACTGTCTGCTCCTCTCTATGTCCTGAGTTCAATTCCCAGAAACCACATGATGCCTCACAACCATCTGTACTGGATTGATGAGCTCTCTGGCGTGCAGGCACACATGCAGATAAAGCGCTCAAACATAAAATAAATAAATAAAATCTTAAAAAAAAAAAAAAAAGCTAGTTATGGTGGTAAGGAGGCAGGCGGAGCTCTGAGAGTCCAGCCAGGTTTATATAGTGAGACACTGAGAGAGAGAATGAACACATTGTAAGAGGGAATATGTTGAGATGGACACTCAACCAAAGACCATGAGAGGATAAAACCTAGATCCTCTGCTCGGATGTGACCCGTGATAGCTCAGTAACCAATTGGTTTCCCATAGTGAGGGGAACAAGGACTATTTCTAACAGGAACTCAATGACTGGCTCTTTGACCTCCCCACCTCCCAAGGGAGGAGCAGTACTGTTAGGCCACAGAGGAGGACTTTGCAGCCAGTCCTGAAAATACCTGACAAAACGGAGTCATATGAAAGGGGAGGAGGTCTTCCCCTATCAGTGGACTTGGAAAGGGGCAGGGAGGAGATGAGGGAGGGTGGGTGGGATTGGGGAGGGAATGAGGGATACAGCTGGGATACAGCATTAACAAAATGTAACTAATAAGAAAAATAAAATTAAAAAAAAAAAAGAGGGAATATGTTTAAAGTGCGTGGAAAAGTCTTTATGTAACCCAACCCCATGCCCAGTGAATAGACACAAATGGGGTGTGTGTTGGGGGGGGGATGCATTATAAATCTGGATATAGAGATACAGGCATGTGACCCAGCACTCAGGAAGCTGGGCAGGAAGACGGCTAAAATGTCCAGGTCCCCCTGGCCACTCAGCAACATCCTGTCTCAAAACAAAGAATGTATGCAACTATATACGAGGGCGATACTCAAGGTGTTCAGGTGAGAGAACTGGGACAGTATTGATTTAAGAAGGCAAGTGAGGGGTGGACCCGTGCTTCGGCGGTTAAGAGCGTGTGCTGGCTGGTTTTCTATCAGTGTGATACAAGCTTAGCGTCGTTAGAGAGGGAGCCTCATTTGAGGAAATGCCCCCACAAGAGGCATAAGCTTAATAAGTGATTCAATCGGGGTACTTTCTTAATTAGTGACTGATGGGCGAGGGCACAGTCCATTGTAGGTGGGGCCGTCTCTAGCCTGGTGGTCCTGGGTTCTGTAAGAGTGGCTGAGCAAGCTGGAAGTAGCAAGGCAGTAAGCAGCACCCCTCCATGGCCTCTGTATCAGTTCCTGCCCACAGGTTCCTGTCATATTTCAATTCCTGTCCAGGCGTGGTGGCACATGCCTGTAATCCCAGCACTTGGGGAGGTAGAGGCAGGTGGATTGCAGTGAGTTCAAGGCCAGCCTGGTCTACAAATCCACGACACCCAAGGCCACACAGAGAAATCCTGTCTGGAAGAAACAAACAAACAAAAAAACAAAAAGAAAGTAGGCTGAGCAAGCCATGAGGAGCAAGCCAGCAAACTACACTCCTCTACAGCCTCTGCACCAGTTCCTGAGTCTAGGTTCCGGCCCTGTTTGAGTTTCTGTCCTGCCTTTCTTTAGTGATACAGTAAGATGTGGACGTTTAAGCCAAATAAACCCTTCCCTCCCCCAAGTTGCTTTTGGTCACAGTGTCCCTTCACAGCAATGATAACACTACCTAAGAATGCCGCTTTTGCAGGTTCAATCCCCGGCACCCACATGGAGGCTCACAACCTTCCCTAACTCCAGTCCCAGGAGATAGGACACCTTCTTCTATCCTCTGCAGGCACCAGGTAAGGCACACGGTGTACATACACACATTCTGGCAAAACACTCACACACATAAGACAAGTAAATCTAAAATTAACTCATAAAGGTAAATGAGTTAAGCAGCGAACATCCAGTTCCTTTATTAACATAGGCTGGTACAAGAACAAAAACAGCACTCCATACGAATGTGTCACAAGCGTGGGAGCGTTATATCCTAAGTGTGTTTGCCTCAAAGGTCTGAATGTAATCATCATTTCCCAGGACACAGGGAAAGTAACAGCTCAGGAACCAGACAACAGGCTAGTGGAAACGACAAGCTGGACCTTAGAATCCCGGAAGATTCTAAGACAGAAGGCGCTCTGGGGTCTCCAGATTCTTCCTCCACCCAGGTTAACATTCATAGCAACACTGGCCCTTGGTCATACATATACATACATACATACATACATACATACATACATACTCATTCCCAGGGCCTGAGCATCCTTGGAAATTACTCACTGCCTTTAATTAGCGAGAACAGTCTTAAACCCAGCAATAAGGGGAGGCAACCTTAGTGAACACATTTTTCAAGATCTTGTTCAGCTTTGTGTGTTAGGCCTTGATGAGGGGAAGAAAGCAAACTAAGATTGCATCTCAGAATTCCTTAAAGCCTTCCAGTGCAAGAAAACAGTGCCCTCGTGGTTATGGCTCAACCATACATAAACCGAGAACCACAGTTTTAAGCCTGGTGCGGTGGTACACGCCTTTAATCCCACCATTCTGGAGGCAGAAGCAAGACGATCACCAGAGTTCTAGGCCGGCCTGGTTTACAAGGCAAGGTACAGGCCACTCAAAACTATACATACTGAGACCCCAGGGAAGGAGATAGATACATATAAAGAACAGGCTGCATTGTAAGTGATTGCCACTGAAGGTAGGGGCAACCAATCTGCCCAACCAAACAGTCCAGTCTCCCAGGAGCTTTGGTCCTTACTCTTCTAACTCCTTCTAGCAGGAGTTCAAAGTGAGGAATCCTTTCGCCTTGCTGTCTCTGATCTTCCCTCGTTAAAGATAACGATGAGAGCAGAGGCTTGGGCATTGAGATCACTAGCAAGAAGAAGGGCGCGCAGTTTCTCTCCCTAGCTTCCAAGGCCCGGCAGGCACAAGTCATTTGTGGGGGCCCGGCAGGCACAAGTCATTTGTAGGGTAAGACACGGGTCACCAGGCCTCCGGGCAGGCCTCCCTACCTGCTTCTGTTCCCCGCTTAACCCGTTGATATCATCGTCCACAGGCAGTAATGAGTGGGACCGTCGCGGGACAGCGAGGGGAGACGGTGATGGCCGCAGTCTCCAAGTGGACACCCGCCGGCCCAGCAGCCTGATCGCAGTCGCCATCTCTGTGTTGAGCCAGGAGCTTGGGGGGGTGTTTTAGCTTACAGTCCACCAATCCTAGCTTCACCATTCCGTCCAATCGGAAAGGGGGTGGGTCTTCAGCGGCCAATCGCGCTCGGAGGCCAGAGCCATGCAAGCCAATCAGCCGTGACGCGGTAACCAGTCCCAGCTCCCTGGCTTGCCTGGCTCCGGGACTTCCTTAAGTGTTCTTCTTGGGGAGGAGAGTCCCTGACGCGTGGAGTTCACATTGTAACCTTTATCGTAACCGTGAATCTCTGGTTCTAGAGCACCGACCTGAAACAGGGAGATTCGCTCTGTTGTGACGTAACGGGTTATGTTGGGCGGAAGAGGCTGCTGCCCTCCAGGTTCTGGAAGGACTTTTTATCCTGGGGATGACAGGGCAGGAAGGGGAGAGTGGGGTTTGGGGTTCCCTGAAGAACAGAACAAAACCAACCCCCCAAAAACCCACGTGTGTGAAGAGTCTACAGACCCGCTAGAACTTTCTGGTTGTGCAGAACAGCCCAAATTCTCCTGGGGAATCTTTAGTGCCTGTGGTAGCCATTCCTCTCCAACTGCGGGTAAACCTCACCGGTTCGTGCTGAACCCTCCCTTGAAAGCTGTCACAGCTGGATGCCGGGGCACGCTGCGACCTGTTAACCCGCAAGCCGGAAGTACGCAGTCGTCAGAGCTCGGCTCTGAGGCTGGGGAGCTGGCTCCGTGAGTGTTTGCCGCTCCTCCTAGAGGACCTGAGCTCCATTCCTCCGACCCAAACGGCAGCACACAACTGCCAGTGATTTCAGTGATTCCAGTCCTAGGATTCCAGATCCTAGGATTCCGGCCCCCAGCATTTTAGAGTGCTGCACGCGTGTGCACATACCGCCCCTCCTTCCCGCCCCCAGAGAGACAGACAGAGACAGACAGAGGGAAAGAGACAGACCAAGAGAGTTTATTTTAGCTCACAATGGTTGCAGTCAATTACAGCAAGGAAATCAAGGCAGGAGCTCAGTTAGTCACGCTACATCAAGGGCAGTGAGAAGCCCATACATGTCTCTGCTTCTATTCAGTCCAGAGTAAAACAAACAAACAAACAAACAAACAAGCAAACAAGCAAACAAAACTCACTCCTATGCAGTCCAGCGCCCCAAACACCAAGGGCGGAGCTGCCCAGTCCGCTGAGTCCTACTACGTCAATCAACGCATAATCAGGTCAGACATGCACATAGGCCAACCTGATGAACACAGTCTCTCATGGAGACCCCCTTCCAGGGTGATTCTAGGCTTTATCAAGTTAACAGTTGATGGAGGTGGGGTGTCAGCTGATTTCTTTGTTCCCTTCCCAATGTGACTACATTGAAGAAGTCCGTCCCCCCCCAACCCCGCTTTTTACTATCATTTGTTTCTTCAACTGACCTATTGGTTGATCTAGCTTGTTAGGGCTGAGAGGGCTTTAGGCTCTGACTCTTGACAACTCCAGTAACTTCGTCACTGTCAGAGAACTCTGAGGGGCGGTCAGTAAGGGTTGAGAGGAAGTTCTACTTATTTCTTTATTGATTGATTATTTCTTTATTTTATTTTTTGCTTTTCGAGACAGAGCTTCTCTGTGTAGTTTTGGCTGCCCTGAAACTTGCTATGTAGACCAGGCTGGCCTGGAATCAGAGATCCACCTGCTTCTGTCTCCCTAGTGGGGCTGAGAGGAAATCTGACTATTGAGAGGATGCATGCCCTCATCAGGGAACATGAGCTTCCGGAGAGGTAGCAAACTCTACAGGGATTTCTTGTTTGGCTTATATGAAAACCAGGGGATACCTAGGGCTATTATTTTTGAGTCATTTATTTAAATGTGTGCGTGTTTTGTCTCCAAGGCCTGGTGCCTTCTGAGGGCTTCAGATCCCCTGGAACTGGGATTCTAGATAGCTGTGAGCCACCATGTAGGTGATAGTAGTTGAACCTGGGCCTTCTTTGAGAACAAGCGTTCTTAACCACCGAGCCATCTCTCTAGCCCCACACACTAGTTCTTTTAGTAAAGTGATTTGACAGGGACTACTTCATATCGATGTTCAGGTTAGACGAGACATCTCGGCAGCAACCCGTGGTTCTTCTCCCTTCTTTTTAAAGGAGTCTCATGTAGCCCAGGCGGGGCTTCAGGTCAAGATATACGTCTTATTATATTTTCCGGGCTGGTCTGACTCACTGTATAGACCCGGCTGGCCGGGGACTCACAGAGGTCTGCCTGTCTTTGCCTCCTTAGTGCTGAGTCTAGGGGTGTGTTACACCACACGCTTCACTGATGTTCTTAGGCGGGTGGTGTGTTGGCGTGGGAGGCTGACACAGGAGGATGACCACTTAAGCCCAGCTCTGGTTGCAAGTCTCTGCTCAGTCTAACATTGTTGCAGGCAACAACAAAGCAGTTGTTAGCTGGGTAATTCCAAGTATGTATTTCCTAAGGGACAACTCTAGTTAGAACAAATCAGACCCTGTACAGCTTGACAGAGGGCATAAATCTAAACTCAGCCCTGAAACAAAGAAAGAACAGGTAAAAGTTCAGCTGGGAGGCGATGGCCATAAATGCCCAGTGTCACACTCACTCCTTTCCCACTGTCTTCTTGTGCAGAAAGGAGGCTTTTCAAGTATAGATTCATTTCATAGGCGCAACTTTATTTTATAAGGATTTTGTTGTTGTTGTTGTTTTTTAAGACAGGGTTTCTCTGTATAACCCTGGCTGTCCTGGAACTCACTCTGCAGACCAGGCTGGCCTTGAACTCAGAGTTCTGCCTACCTCTGCCTTCCAAGTGCTGAGATTAAAGACATGTGCCGCCGCCATTGCCCAGTAAGAATTTCCAAAGCTACAAAATTTTAAATAAAGGAGTTTTAAATAAATAAAGGAATTTCTAAAAAAAAAAAAATAAG
Source organism: Psammomys obesus (assembly GCF_907164565.1). Lineage (NCBI taxonomy): Eukaryota > Metazoa > Chordata > Mammalia > Rodentia > Muridae > Psammomys > Psammomys obesus. The sequence goes on from NW_026585504.1 coordinate 16,808,055, forward strand.
TTTTGTATCTGAGCAATCAGTGGTAGAGCTTTTGTCTAAGGAAGACAAGTTTGGGCTTGATCCTTAGCAGGGAAAAGAAAAATTCTGAGCAGGTGTGTGCACCTGGCATCCCAACATGTGGGAGGGTGAAGCCGGAGGATGATGGAGCCTAGGAATCCAGCAAGAACACAGGAAGACACCTCAAAATACCACCACTCCTAGAAATTCAACCCAGGCAAATGCCAGAAGGACTGCTTTTGTGAAGACTCAAACTTAGTAGCAATTTTTTTTCCATTTAGATTTTTTTTTTTTTTTTTTTTTTGGTGGGGAGAGCCGTTTCTTTGTGAGGGGTTGTTTTATTTTAAGATAATGTCTCACACAGTAGCACAATAGCTCAGGATGGTCTAGAACTCGCTGTGTAGCTCCCGCTCGTCTCTGACTTGTAGCCATCTTCCTGTTTGATTCTGTGCTGGGATGATCAGTATTTACTTTGTTTTTAGTTTTGATGGTGATTTTTTTTTTTTAAACCCAGGAGTGGACTCATTGCCTTGAGTACTGCCTTAGGATGCGGTTGAATTTTATCTTACCTATCTCTGAGGACAGGATGTCTACAGGCCAGAAGTCCCTCCTCAGTTAGATTAGCTGAAACTGCTTGAATCTAAGATGGCTGCCAGAGTGATCAGCTGATAACTTCCAAAGTCATGGCAATACCATATGCTAGCCACCTGGCACAGCCGCTATTTCCAAAATTCAGGTCTACAACCTGCTACCCCAGTTTCCCTATATTCCAAAAGAAATTAGGAAACAGAATTGGCAGAGGAAAACGGATTTCTAGGTTAGCCAAGGCACAAGAAGAACCTGATTTGTCTCCATTGTTCCACAGTAATTTACTTACTGTGCCTGAGTGCTTGCCTGCACACGTGTGTATGTGTCACATGCTTGTGCCCAAGGAGGCCAGAGGAAGACATCAGATCCTCTGGAACTGTAGTTACAGATGGTTGTAAGCGCCCGTGTGGGTAGTGGAATCAAACCCAGGTCCTCTGGAAAAACAGCCAGTGCCCCTAATTGCCGAGCCACCTCTCCAGCCGCCTTTTTTATACATTTAAACACAGGTTTGTTTTTATTTATGTGTATGTGCGTGTGTGCATGTGTGTGTGCGTGTGTGTGTGTGTGTGTGTGTGTGTGTGATGTGTGCATGTAAACTGTGTGCATGTGGGTGCTCAAGAAGGCGAGAGGGCACCAGACCTCCTGGAGCTGGACTTACAGGCAGTTAGGGCCTGCCTGATATGAGTGCTAGGAACCAAACTCTGGTCCTCTGGAAGAGCAACAAATGCTCTCTACTTCTGAGCCACCTCTCCAGCACCTACAGACATTTTGATTTTTAGTTAAGTCCAGGCCTGAAGAATATGGGATAGCCATTCCACTTCAAAGATACATAGTAGAGGACATTTTGTGGGGACAGGAAAGGGTTTGGCATTAGATGAGGGCAACACTAGAAGGTTAAAGGTTAAACAGGGCCAGGCAGTGGTGGCACACACCTTTAATCCCAGCACTTGGGAGGCAGACACGGCTTGATCTCTGGGTTGGAGGCCAGCCTGGTCTACAGAGTAAGTTCCAGGACAGCCAGGACTACACAGAGAAATCCTGTCTATAAAGACCAAAAACCAGGGAAGAAAGAAAGAAAGAAAGAAAGAAAGAAAGAAAGAAAGAAAGAAAGAAAGAAAGAAAGAAAGAAAGAAAAAGAAAGAAAGGAAAGGTGCTGCAGGGGAGATGGCTCAGAGATTAAAAGCATTAGTTGCTCTTGCAGAGGACCTGAGATTGGATCCTAGCACCCATGTCTTGTGACTTCCAACCTCCTGTGACTCTAGCTACAGTGACTGAAACATTCTCTTCTGGCCTTCATGGCTATTTGCACACATGAAGTATACACACACACACACACACACACACACACACACACACACACAAGCACACACACACACACGCACGCAAGCATGCAAATAATTTTTAAAATCTTTTTGAGCTGGTTTTAGACATACAACTTCTAGATGTAGCCTCAAAAAACAACAAACAAACAAAACCTTTTTTTGAAAAAACATGCTGCTGTAGGAATGTGACAGGATTTAGGGTGTGCTACAAAATACAGCTGGCAGGCCTTGATTATAGAGATAAAATAATGCTTCGTATCCATACCACTTAACATTGCAACTCCTGACCGAACAATTTCTTTAAGTCTCGGGAGCCTACTGTGCTGTGTAGAATTCTGCTAGCGCTTTCTTTATTATTCCTTTAGCCATAGATTCCAGGCTTCTGTCTTGTCCGTGTGCCCATGTGTGTGTGTGTGGGGGTCCTTGAGACCCTCTTCTTCACAGTTCCTGAGATAACTTATACCCATTTTACCATCCTGTTTCCATGTACAGGAGTTATACATATTGTGAGAGGCCCACACGCGTATTCATTTTTGTGTATGTGTGTAAATATTTCTTGTGTGTGAGGAGTCACTGTCCAATCTGCATCTGTCATCAAACTTACTCTTAGCAATCATTCTGTTGTGTGACAAATAATTCAAGAAATAATGCTTCCTTCCTACAGGGCTGTCTTCTAGATCGCTTACTATCCTGCCAGCACACGAGAAAGCGTTAGACCGCTACAGTCAGCCTAATTTGGACTAATTGTAAACTTTTAGCTCTCCAAGATTACTGGGAGACTGACAGCGATATGATAGGCATTAGGGCCATGCACTCTTCCCAGAGCCCACATTTCATCCCGACGGCATGACCATGTTTTCAGTTGGTGAAAATGAACTTCTTGCAGAATCTAGGAGTCTTCATCCTGGAATCTTTTCTCAGTGACCGATGTAAGACAACGCAGGGAGGGCTGGGAAGATGGCTCTGCCATTAGTAACGTGTACTGCTCTTGCAGAGGATATAAGTTTGGTTCCCAACACCCAACCTCTGGCTCCAGGAGATCCAATGATGGCTCTGACCTCTGGAGGCATCAATATACATGAATGTGCACAGATAAATATGTGCACACACAGACACATACATAATTTAAAAGAAATTAAAATCTTTTTTTCTTTCCTTTTTTTTTTTTTTTTTTTTTTGAGACAGGGTTTTATTTTGTTTTAGTTTTGGTTTTTCGAGACAGGGTTCTCTATGTAACCTTGGCTGTTCTGGACTCCTGTTGTAGACCAGGCTGGCCTCGAACTCACAGAGCTCCCCTCCTGCCTCTGCCTCCCAAGTGCTGGGTTTAAAGGCCTGTGCTACCATGCCTGTCTTCAAAAGTAAAATCTTTAAAAATTAAAAATAAAGTCAATGCAGAAAAATGTTTAAATCACTTTGCCCATCACCCAGCATGTGTTTCACAGGGTCTTGGGGATATAAGCACGGCCTGTGAGCTCACTTGGAAGAGACTGTGTGTGATTTTTGCCTCTCTGTTGCACTGCTGATGATGTACTGTCGCCTGGGCTGCAAGCGCACCATTAACCCCAAGGTCCAGCGCTGTTTCACAAGTAGCTTCCTAACTGAAATCACCCAGCAGGAGGCATGAGAAAGTGAAGTGTTACTGAGGTTGAGTGGCTGGAAAGGATGAAAAGATATCAACAGATCTGTGACTCATGGTAAGTGAAGGAGGTGACTTAAGGCACAGGGAAAAGCCAAAGCCTTTTCCACAGGGATCGACAGGACCGTTTTGAAGAATGTTATTATCATCCAGGGGACTAACTATACTAGGTCTCAGTATATTGGACTGTGGACACACACACACACACACACACACACACACACACACACGTACACATGTATTTTTAAAAAGCTTCAGAAAAAGCATCGGGTCCCCCAAACCCTTAAATATAACTTCTGGATGTAGCTTTACCATTTTTAAACTGAGATCAATGCACCCGGCCTGAGAGGAAAAGTGAGATCAGAGGCTCAATAAGAGGCCAACCAAGTTTTTGGCTGCCTCTTGAGAAGCCTCTAAGCCAGATGGTAAATACTTCTCTGAAGACACCAGGGAGGGAAGCTTACTTTAACTGCCAGCAGCTTCGATTTTGGAGCAGGGGATGCTACAGAACAGCAGTCACCAAAGACACTCTGCAACACCTACAGGCAAAGGGGACACTGGAAGTAGAGCTGCCCTTGACTCTGGAGAGCTAGAATAGCCCAGAGGGGTAGTCTGACTGAAGTAGCCAAGAGCCTGCTGCACTGTAGCTTCCATGTTGAGGGTGGGGATGGAGGAGGAACCCTAGACAGTTCCGGGCAGGCTCAGTAGGCCTCCTCAACCCCTACCTATGCAAAGGCCACCTAATCCAGTTTTATCCTGTCACTCTGCACCATACTGTTAAGGGGTCTTGGGAGGGGGCAGAATTTATTGTGTTTGGGGTGACCACATAGTTACCCATCAATTTCTGGTCATTCACGAGTGTTCTGTTCCCTTACTGATCTTTGTAAGACCTCTTGCAGACTGGGCTGTTCATGCTATCCCACCTGTGAGGGATCCAATTAACGAAGCGTAGTTAACACTGATGAACCTGAATTCCGTTCCCTATAGTGACAGATGAATTATTCCAAGAAATATGGGAGGCCACGCCCAAATATGTGTAGTTCGCTACCATTCTCAGAAAGGCCGTCCAGACGGGTGGACTTCAGACGCAGCTGAAGGCAGGAGTCTCTTTGCTAAAAAAAAAAAAAACAAAAAAACAAAAAACAAAACAAAAAAAAAAAAAACAAAAAAAAAAAAACCCAGTATGCCCAAAAGCCAAAAAAAGGATAGGGAATCCGCCATTAATTGATAAAGTTCTCAAAAAAAAAAAAAAAGTTTTAATTGGGTCTTGTCAATGTCCATGTAATACTGTCAGCCTTTTTTATTTAGCATGAGACCTTGTTGCATTCATTTTTCCTGGAGAAACACAGTAGCCTAGTCACAGGCTGGAGATATGGCTCAGCGGTTATGAGCATTGGTTGCTTTTCCAGAGGAACTAGGTTCTGGTACATCACAACCCTTTGTAACTTCAGCTTCAGGGGATCCAGTGTCCTCTTCTGGCCTCCGCAGGCACCAGGCATGTATGTGGCTATAATGTTCTTGTGGAATGTATACAATTTACCCTTGTTCATTCAAATGCTGATTTCTCTACCTCACTGATTTCGATCCAGACATTGCACTGTGGTGTTTATTCTAAGCATCACCTGTCTCTAGATTGTGTGAACATGCCACCATTTGTTCTCTGCATTGTCAATAAAACAACCAGCCGATGCTGAGCAATGGAGAGAATAGGGGGGACATCCTGGTCCAGAGGGGAGGAGAAGGAAGTGAATGAGAGGATTCAGAGAGGAGAGATTGGTAGGCCAGGACTTGGAACCATGAGGAGAAATAAACTGGACCTAAGATACGACTAAAAGCAAGTTAGATGTGGGAAATCTGAATGGAAGGAAATTATGCGGGCTTGGAGATTTAGGATGGAGGAACTATTGCCCAGCAGCTCTAGGTTAATTAAATAAATCCTAGTCTCTGTGGTGATTTGGGTGTACAGCTGGTTTAGGACTAACCACTGTTTAACTGAAAGATAAATCAATAATAAATATTAATATTCAACAACACATGTATGTGGTGTGGTACACAGACATATATGCAGGAAACATTGACACACATAAACTAAAAATTATTTTTTAAAACAAACAAACGAACAAAACATATGCCTATCCCCTCCAGATGGGCACAAAAACAGATCAGAATACCAGCAAACCAAAGTCTACTTTGGTGAGACTTGGACCCAAAGAAATCCAGGACAAATCACTTAGCACCTACCTCATGGCACTTCCCGCTCCGACCCCTACCTCTCCAGTCCAGAGACTGGGCTCCCTTCCACCAGCCTCTCTTTTCATACAGAACCCAGCCATTTTGACCACATGTTCTCTTGCTTCTTCTCCCTCTCTTGGTCCTCTGCTCCTGACTTCTGTCTTGGTCCATTTGCCCTCTCCACCCCCTGCCCTTTTCTTCTGCTCTTGCTCCCCCAGCTCCTTCTCCTTTCATGGCCCAGTTCAACCTGAACCGCTTCAAATGCCTCCGGCTGAACTCTACCTCATATCTACAAGAAAACCTTCTCTTCAAGTCAGGCATGGCGTATGCCTTTATCCCAGCACTCAGGGAGGCAGAGGCAGGTGGATCACTGTGAGTTCAAGGCCAGCCTGGTCTACGAAGCAAGTCCAGAACAGCCAAGGCTACACAGAGAAAGAGAGAGAGAGAGACAAAAACAAATAAACCCTTCTCTTCAAAAATGGCTAGGTCATGTCCTCTGATGAGTTTACTGGACTTGCTCACAGGTGGTAGGTGAGAGATCACCTACAGGAGTGTGGGTAATTGGCTGCCTCACCATGTGAAAATATTGCCTTGCAGCTCTTGAGGGCACTTTCAGCTGGGGGAGGAGGAAAAACAGCAGCTTAAGGTCTTAGGCAAGGGTCTCCTGACTCCTTATCTCCACCTACTGTTACCACAGACCTGGCTCCCACTGTATTGCATTGCTGTGGTTGTCATGGCTACCAGGGGCAAAGTCCAAGATGGTATGTTGTTATGACCTGTGAGAAGTAAATGAAGGCAGTTTCCCCTGTATTTCCCCATCATTATACATCCTCAATCAAATGCTCTTGGACACCATATAGTTTAGTGTCTTGGATTTAAAAGATGCTTTGTTTATTTACTTTTATCCACTCAGCCCACACTCACGTTATTTGTTTGCTCTTGAATGGGCTAATCCAACTAAAGTTATGTGATAATACATTTGAACAGTTCCTCTTCAGGAATTCTAAGACAGCTTTCATCCCCAGCACTGGGATTAAAGGCATGTGCCACCACTGACCAGCCTAGCCTTCATCTTTTGTTTATTTTGTTTTTGTGTTTTTCCAGACAGGATTTTTCTGTGTAGTCTTGGCTGTCTTGGAACTCACTGTGTAGAGCAGGCTGGCCCCGAACTCACAAAGATCTGCCTGCCTCTGCCTCCCAAGTGCTGGGATCAAAGTTATGTGCCACTATTGCCAGGCCTAGCCTTCATCTTTTTAGCAATGCCTTAGCTCAGGAACTTGGAGCTGCTTCTTAAGGAGGGAGCCTGTCATGAATGGGATATGCCAGAAACATATATAAACTTATTTGTACCTTTCCACAATACCAGATTTTTTTTTCAAGGCAGAGTTTCTCTGTGTAGACTCGTTTGTCCTGGACTTGTTTTATAGATCAGGCTGGCCTCAAACTCACAGAGGTCCTCCTGCCTCTGCCTTCCTGAGTGCTGGGATTACAGGCATGTGCCACCAAGCTCAGCTCAATGCCAGAATTTGTTGGGAAAAAAAAAAAAGTTCAAAAAATAGAGCTCTCTGCTTCCTGTTATGGAGAGAATGTTGGCACACTGCCTCCTCCGACTATTTCCATGTCTTCCTTACTGCGGTGAACTCTGTCCCTCTGGAACTACAGCCAATGAGGCCAGGCAATGTAAGCAGGGTCACAGTCCCTGTGAGGAGGTCCTGAAAGGCCATTGTATGAAGCTGTGAAGATGAAGCCTTGGTTAAAGTAGAGAGAGACCCAAGATGATGGAGATGCTGGAGTCATGAGAAACCTGCCAAGAACCCCATATAGAGGAGAACCAGGCCAAGAGAGAGAGGTATGCTGTAGGCACTAAAGTTAGAAGGGCAGAGCCAGCTAAGCCCTTTGATACTGAAGGCCCAGACACTGGACATAGAACCACAGGATTTGGTGTTTGCCCTGCTGGGTTTTGGTCTTGCTTTGGGTTAATATTTCCTCATTATACAACCATTTCTCCCTTTGGGGATAAGATATAGGTGCAACTATATGTTGGAAGTATATACTTTGGCTTTTGATTTCACAGAAAGACCACAGTTAAGAGATTGCTCTGAAGCCGGGCATAGTGGTGCATGCCTTAATCCCAGCACTCACGGAGGCAGAGGCAGGTGGATCGCTGTGAGTGCCTGCTCCTGCTGGTATGCCGTCCCTTTCTGTCCCCATACACACACCAATAAGTTAAAAAAATGAAACACAGTGTAGTGGTTTCAATAGCAGAAAATTTCCAGACAATCCCACTTCCGTTAGTAATCTGGCTAAGGCTAATGCAGGTTTTTTTTAATTCTATTCTCAATGATTAATATTAACTATCAGCTGGGCATGGTGGCACATGCCCATGCCCATGTCATCCCAGTGCTCAGGGAGGCAGAGGTAGGTGGATCTCTGTGAGTTTGGGGCCAGCCTGGTCTACAAAGCGAGTCCAGGGCAGCCAAGGCTACACAGAGAAACCCTGTCTCAACCCCTCCCCCATATTAACCATCATTTTACACAGCAAATCTCTCTCTCTCCATATTTATATATAACCTACCTACCTACTGTCTATCTATCTGAACTGGGTTAGAACATCAAGGGTATGTTCAGGTTTAGACAGGAAAGCAGGTAAACAGTCATATAGGCTGTGTCAACAGTAGGAACTCAGCCAAGGTGACTACAGTCTCTGTCCACTGCTAAGTTCATAGGGTGGCACCCATTCTGCTCCCTGGAAGAAGTCATTGGCCAGCCTGTGTTGCAGGGGCGGTACTGGGCAGGTGGCGGTATTGACAAGTCTGCCCAGGCGTGCAATCATTGTCTACCCTCAAAAGGAAGTCAAAAGCCGCTTATGAAGTGGAGTCTCTTAGGACAAGATGAGCCTGAAAAGCCGCTGTTTTATATAGTCTGGAGTCATTTAGAATGACCTGCTTTCAACAAAGTCTTACTCAGTTTGGGATATTTTTTTTGAGACCTCCTTGAAGATGGCTTCACAAACTAATGCAATCACCATTTTTATTTTCTTTTGAAGATTTACTTACTGAATGTGTGTGTGTGTGTGTGTGTGTGTGTGTGTGTGTGTGTGTGTGTGTCTTAGTGTATGCATGTGTACCGTGGAGGCTAAAACAGGCTGTTGGATGCCCTGGAGCTGGAGCCACCCGTGGGTGCTGGGAACTGAACCCATGTCCTCTGCAAGGCAAGTGCCCTCTTAGCTGCTGAGCCATCTCTCCAACCAACAAAGATAAAGTACTTACGTTTACAAGAATATAAAATCTCCCGTGGCATCTCCCAAATGCTGGGGAGACATGTACTGTCACGTACAGGTCAGGGGATTACTTGTGTCAATTATACACGGGTGATCAGAGGGAGGGAGCTTTTTTTCCTTTTAGACAGTATCTCACTATGTAGACCAGGCTGGCCTTGAACTCACAGAGCTCTGTTTACCTCTGCCTCCCATAAAAGCATCCACCATCAGGCCCGCTATAAACACATGGCTGCCTGCTAATGAATGAAGCTAGATAAAAAGATAAGTGATTATGGGAACATCTTCGGGGAAAGGAGTCTTTCCTCCTGGAGTCTGACTGAAGTCTCTCACAGCAGAGAATTGAGGACTCCAGCACAGTTAACCTTTGTGCGAAGGTCGCCTACACAGAGATAGTATTCTTTTTCGTATGTAGCTACTTTATGTTAAAACGGCAGTGTGCCAGGCTTAAGGCCCGGATGTATATGGCCTCGAGTGGGACCTCGTCTCCTTGCAGACCCTTTTTGGGAGTCTCCAACAAGACCATAGACTTCGTTTACAACGAGGATCCCAGTTTCTTGTAAGACTGTATCCCAAGTCATTCCTTCTGAACTGTGATCCTGTCACTGCCCTCAGGAGTCTCCCTATGACCTAGTTTAGGTTCCTCAGCCACCTTAGAAGAGAATAGCTTCAAAACATACCAAGGGGCTACATATGCCCGAAGCAGAGACAGTGGGATGGCCCTCTCTGAGAAGCCCACCCCCATGCTGCTCCTTGTGTTTTTCTTGGAACGCCTCTCTTTCTCTTAACCCCCATTATTAAAATGTCTTTAATAGACCCCAACTCTGTTTCATGTCGGCTGGTTTGGAAGTTCTTTTCTGTGGCAAAGCTAAGGACCTTGCTTTATCTGATTGAAGGCGCCTCCTTGAGCTGCCTGGAGCGATAGGCAGAGATTGTCCTGTAATCTATTCCACGCTTATGGCATCATTCGGCACAACTGAACTGGTGTCTTTAAACCACTGTCACTCATATTTGGCTCCAAAATAAACTACTTCTCATCCCTTTAGAGACAGGAGCTGTTCGGTTAGTGACAGTATTCTGCAACAGAAGACACTAACTGGCCCAGCCTAGCAGAGAAGTACAATATGGGTAGCACATCTTGACAGTTTAAAAGCTGTTTTAGAGGCTGGAAAAATGGCTCAGCAGCTAATAGCTAATAGCTAATAGCTAATAGCAGCATGGGCTGCTCACGCAGAAGTCCATTCTCAGCATCCACGCAGAGGCTCACAACTGTCTGTAATTTCAACTCCCCAGGATCCAGCGCCCTCTTCTGGCCTCTATGGGCAACTGCACTTACCTGGCAGACACACAGATCAAACACATAAACAAAAGTAAATCTTAAAAAAAAAAAAAAAGATTATATTAATTCCGTAACCATTTTGAGATATTGGGTAACTAGAGAAAACATCAGTGAAGTTACTTGGAATTCTTTCACAGTCAATAGGTGTTTAAGAAGTTTATAGTGAGGCAGAGGCAGGCAGATCTCTGTGAATGCAAGGTCAGCCTGGTCTACCTAGAGGTTCCAGGCCGGCCAGAGCTACACAGTGAGACCCCATCTCAAAACGGTTGTGTGTGGGTGCCTGGGGTAAGAGAAAGGAGGAGGAGGGAGGAAGGAAAAGAGAGAGGGAGAGAGAGGCCTAGAGAGGGAGCTAGTGTAGCTGGGCCCATCAGTCACCTGTCTAGATCATGCCAGGGAAATCCGACTCACCTATAGACACATAGATGGGAGGGGTAATTACATCTTAATGAAACAGTGTAGCCACCCACAGGGCCTTTTCTTCCCGGTTTCTTTCGGGAATTTGTAATTTCTTTCCCTCTAGGCTGACTTCCTCTTTCTCCGAACATCCCTTCCACCTCACACCCTCACCCCCCTTTCTGCTGTGAAACGGCTTGCTGACCTCTGTTACTAAACACACCACCTTTCTTAAACCCTAACATCAAAAGCCCCTGGCTCTTTCCACTTCCTGCCTCCTTGTAGCAACTGCTGAGATTTACAGCCTGTCCTGTTGTTTTTCTTTCAAACTGTAATAAGCTGTCCTTGGACTTCCTTCTGCCATCTCTATTATTATTATTATTATTATTATTATTATTATTATTATTACTATTATTAACAAGAACCCAAAAGGGACTGATTTTCCTGGTAGCATGTGTTGATCATGAAGGGACCATAAAGAAGCTCTTTGTGAGAACTCAGCAGGTAACCGTTCTTCAGGACGGTAGGCAAGTGCCTTCTGGTGGGCTCCATGTTGAGTCACCAGAAATAAGGTCAAAAACACTTAACACTGATTTAGAACCGAGTCGGTCGTGTGTGGTACTTCCATCCAGAAGAGCAACTTCCTGGGATTAAGCCCTCGTGACCTCATGGTCAGAGCTATGGGAGTCCAACCTTCTTACGGCGTTTTGTTCCCTTCTTTTCCCCCAAATTGAGCAGAGTATCTCAGTGTTAACTGCTTTAAGCAACTTTATTTCTGCTGAGCCAATGTGCATGTCTTGGTTCTCACCAACCAAAGGAAATCTGGAATTAAGCAAGACATGCCTCTGCTGATTCCGGGGCCTGCTGGTTTGCCTTCACATGGGTTTCACACTTTTCTACCATTAACTTATTTAAACGTAACCAAGCAAAAGTATATCAAGGTCGAATACAATCTAATAAAAACCACACTGGCAAGAGCAACGACTCCCCTTTTCTTATGGAGGCTCATGAGGAAAGACAACACACAGGAAACAGGTGTGATCTGTGAGGGGAGGGTGGCCCAATAAATCCCCTGTGGTTGCTCCTGAGGAGAGAAAACATAAGAAAAATCTCCAGATGATACTCTGAAGAGGAGGATAAAAGAGACATGGAAGACATTCTAAACCCTCGTCTATCTATTATCTATCTATCTATCTATCTATCTATCTATCTATCTATCATCTATTACAAAAGAGCAACAAGGTCACTTGGGGTGGTTTGAATAAGGTCCCCATAGGCTCATAAGTTTGAATCCTTGCTCCCCAGTTAGTGGAACTGTTTGGGAAGGATGGGAAAAAAAATGTGGTCTTGTTGAAAAGTGTGTATCAATGAGGGTGGGCTTTGAGGTTCCATGCCAAGCCCAATCTCTTACTCTCCTCTCCCTGAAACTTTTGGATCATGAGAGATCCTAGCTCCAGTGCCATGCCTGCCTCCTGCCACACTCCCCACCACGATGATCATGGACTCTCCCTCTGAGACTGTAAGCAACTAAACGGTTTCCTTTATAAGTTGTCTCAGCCATGCTATCTCCTCACAGCAATAGAACAGTAACTAAGACAGTCCCCTGGACTCTCAGTTTGACCCAGACCTTACAATAGAAATTTCTGTTGTCTTTCTGCACTCAAACCTGGCCTGAATTTAAACCAGAGGATGGAAAAAGTAGCCTCAGAGGGAAAATATCAATCACAGCATTACATTTTCATGTGGGGGAGGGCCTGAGGACTTAATACAGACAAAAGCCATACAGCTTAACAATGTATATACAGGCAGCCTTAACTTATTATATTACACCACATAGTTCGGATCCAACTCTTTTTAAATATGATGATAAATATATTGTTACTATGTCTTATGATACTAAGGAAGGAAATAAAAGAAAAGGGAATCAGTAAGTAGAACAAAGAAATGTTAGAAGTATGTAAGAATAAAGATTCTTTTTGGTAAATAAGAATTTTTGAATGGTAAGACTTTATCCTAAAGATAGCTAGACTCTCCCAGAATGGAAAAAAACAGACAAAGCTAGAAAGCCTACACAAGTCACAAAAATGTCTGAATAAGTTATATCATGTATGTAAAAAAGCTGAGAATTGAATACATGAGTGACATTAAGATATCTAAGGTCAAGGTTCAGCATGTTAATAACAAACTTTTATTTAAATCAATGGAATTCTTTCATTGATTTCCTCTTGGTAACGTTTACCAAACAGTGAGTAGTAAGATCTGTCTCTGTGTAATCAATGTAAAATACTTAGAACACCGAGCCTTAACTTAACAAAACCAAGATTTAAAGTGTTTTTGTTGCTGTTTTTGTTTGGTTTTTCAAAACAGGGTTTCTTTATGTAACCCTGGCTGTCCTCATTAGTCCCTGAGGCTGGCCTCAAACTCAGAGATCTGCCTGCCTTGGCCTCCCAAGTGCTGGGATTAAAGGCATGAGCCACTACCGCCTAACTAAAAGTGTGTGTGTGTGTGTGTTTTTAAGATTTATTTATTTTATTTTATGTAGATGAGTGTTCTATCTGCATATATACTTACATGCCAGAAGAGGGCATCAGTTCCCTGTATAAAGGGTTATGAGCAAACATGTAGTTGCTGAGATTTGAACTCAGGACCTCAGGAAGAGCAGACAGTGCTCTTAACCACCATGCTATCTCTCCAGCCCATGCTTGGTCTTTATCAAAGCTTTTATCTAAGTGTTACATAAAAGTTAAAAGTATCAGACTGCTGTAATTGGCCTTCTGTGTGTTTAATAGCCATACTTGGATGCCTTAGCCAAGGAGGACAAGGAGACTAAAACCAAGCCAATAATTTGGCTCTTTCTCTTCAAGGCTGATGAGGTCTCAGGGGGCTATGAGGCGTCTCTCCAAAGCTCCCGGAGCTCTGGTGAGTCACTTGCTCTCTTGATCAGAGGGGCTGCTAAGACCCAAAGGCTGACCCTTACCCAGTATACAGTCTACAGAGTCACCATGCTGGGACATGCCTCCTGTGCTTCTGAGGGAAGCCTGAGCCAGAGATCTCGACACATTCCAGCCGATAAGAGAAGGTTTAGAGGAGCCAGGGCCTCTGTCCTAGTCCCAATAACCTCCAAAGACTGGCGCTGAGAGAAAGAGGGGTGGGAGGGCAGTGGGTAATTTTTAAAATTCTGGCTGCTAGGTAATCTGAAACACCCAACAGGAAAGTACAGCTGAGGATTACAGTGATTTGTGTGTATGCGTGGTGTGTGTGTGTGTGCATGTGTGTGTTTTGTTTTGTTTTGTTTTGAGACAGGGTCTTTGTAGCTCTGACTGTTCTGGACTCACGGAGATTCCCCTCCCTGCCTCTGCCTCCACATGCTGGGATCAAAGTCATTATACCAGAGGCTTTTTATTTATTTTTTTCCCCAGACAGGTTTTCTCCTTGTACAACAGTCCTGGCTGATCCAGAATTCACTTTCTAGACCAGGCTGGCCTTGAACTCACAGAGATCCATCTGCCTCTGCCTCCCAGTTAAAGGTATGCAACACCCTGGCCTTTAGTCCCAGCACTTGGGAGGCAGATGGATCTCAAGTTCAGGGAGAGTCAGAACTACACAGAGAAACCCTGTCTGGAAAAAAAACCAAAAGAAAAAAAAAGGGGGGCCGGGGGGAGGAGGTAGGTGGGCCACCATGCCCATCTTTTTCTTTGATGTTTAAGAAAAATCCAAAGAGTTGCACTCTCCAAGCACCAGACTTAAAGCTATTATAGAAAACCACTTTTCGCTGATGATTTCCTTTTGAAAACAAGAAAAATGCTATCCCCATACAGGGCATTGCCACCTTGGATTAATCTCAGCCCTGCAGCACCCAGCAAGACTAACAGCGGAGACAAGACCACTGCCATTCAACCCTGAAGAGCAGATGTGATCTTTCCTTTTCTCTTCTTGGAGCCCACCTGGACCTTCACACTAACATTCCAACAGTTGCTAAAGAGCCTGGAAGGGAGTCCTTGGTTCTTTGTTTTGAACCTAGCCTTGAAGGCCAGGGAAGAGAAAAAACCTGGAGAGGAGCCCAAGAAGCCAAATACAGATAGAGGGATTATAAGGAGCTATGATTCAGACATTAAAAACGAAACAAAACAAACCTCTGGACTTTTGCCTGTGTGTGAGTGTTCTGCCTGAGTTTATGCATGTGTCCCATGTGAATGCCTATGGTCAGAAGAACTAGAGTTGTGGTGTGAGTCACTGTGAGGGCGCTCGGAACTGAACCGGAGTCTTCTGCTGGTCTGAAGCAGACATTTCCACATGGCATTGTCTGGCTTTGGGTTCTCAGCCTATATGTGTAGACAGACTCTCACCTGCTCTGGGGAGGGAGGAACCACTCAAACGCTTTGATGTCCCTTAGATTGGCCTTATGAGTGCCACACTCAAGCTTGAAGGAGCCAGGTCCGTCATCACCCAGATTCCTTAAGGGCAGTTATTAGTTACCTGTTCTTGGGGGTGGGGTGGGGGACATGACAAGAGGACATAGAAACTGGTCGGGGAGTTTTAGGGAAGGAACTCGGGGAGCAGTAGCTCCTGAAATGTCCTTCCTGCAGGCCAGAAATGCCAGGAAGGCGATCCGGCTCCTGGTAACTTGTTAGCTTTCCTGAGTGAGCTGTACTGCCTGGCAGCTCACACGAGGATGTGATTAAAGCTGGGAGGGGGCATCTGGACACCTCATGGGTGATTCAACTAGACCGACCACTTCCCCAGGTCCTGAGACACACCTGTGAGGCCCTGGGGCAGCTTCCCACTCTTGCTCTTCACTCCCTAAAATAAAACTCACCCTCTGTGGGCCGTGAATTTCATTCCTCCACTTCACAAGACAAGCACCTGGATCCAGTGCTTCAGTGGACGTTCTGTGGGCTTCTGACGCCCTAACTCCTGAATTAAAGCCCCACCCCAGGTGAGAGAGAAAAGCCTCCGTAAAATGCTCCGGACAATGGTTCTCAACCTTTGGGTCATGACCCCTTCACATGCCCATTGACCTTTTCACAGGGGTCACCTAGGAAAACATGTTTACAGATTTGTAACATGAGTAACTGAATGAAAGAAAGGGTCACAGCATTAAGATTGAGGAACACTGCTCCAGGAGTTCACTTTTCAGTTCTCTCTTCTCTCTCTGGGGTCTCATCTGACTCCTGGGTACTTTAATCTTCACTTCCAAGGTGCTGGGATTTTTTATAGGCAAATGCTGGTTTTCGGACAAATCACCAGTGCTGGCACCCCATAAGCCAGAGATGTCAGGGTGGTGCACTCAACGCAAAGAGGAAGAACCCACTGCAGCAAGCGGACAACCTTACAAGTGCTGAGGCTGCACGAGGAAGGCAGGAGACTCTAAAAGGGATCCAAAGCGGCTCTGCTGGGTTCCTCCAGGAACCTTGGTTCAGCTTTCTTCTGTGTCCTTCGCCAGATCCACCCGAGAGCAAAGCTGGATTTCGGGTTCTAACTGCTTTCTTCTTGAGAGCTGAGCACGACATCCCATGGGATAAACTAAGCGCACACTGACATGTGGTTTTACAGAGAAGGGCTTGGAAAAGCGGAAAGCAAATGCAGACGGGCCAGTTTCTTTGGAAGGTGGGGACAAGGATGTGGGCTAATAGGAAGGCAAGTGCTTACCCCAGTAAGCTTCCTATCGGGCTAAAATTAACTCCTTTGTGGAGGATTAAGGCAAAATGAACTTGTTTATCTCTACAATTGGCACTGGAAGTCTAGGAAATTTGTCTGTTACCACATCAATTCTATTCTGTAAGAGCAGATAAACATTAAATTTCACTTTGGTGACTTTAGTTTGATTCTCTGTTGACTTTTGACCTGGCTTTTCAGATCAGTTTGAAAACGTTGGCCTCCTGTAATTCTGTGCTCCTTAAACAAACAAAACAAAAACAAAAACTAAAGCAGGACACAGTGGCATGTCTGTGATCCCAGCACTGAGGGAGGCAGAGGCAGGTGGATCACTGTGAGTCTGAGGCCACCCTGGCCTACAAAGGGAGTCCAGGACAGCCAGGGCTACACAGAGAAACCCTGTCTGGAAAAACCAAAAAAACAACAACAAAAAACCAAAAACAAACAAACAAAAAAAACCAAATCAAAATGAACATAAAATTTATTTTAAAAAGGATTAAATATGCTGGGCAGTGGTGGCACATGACTAAATTGGGAGGGCGCAGCAGGTAGATCTGAATTTGAGGCTAGCCTGATCTACAGAGTTCCAGGACAGCCAGGGCTACACAGTAAAACCTTGTCCCCCCCACAACAAAAAACTGGCGAAGAAAAAAACAAAAAAACTAAACTATTGAACATCAGAAACTTGATGGTGCTCAGTGAACACTGACCCTTCTCTGAGCCCACCTCTATTCTACTTTTTCTTGGATTAGAGGCATTCAGTAAAATCAGGGTGCTGTGTTCTGGGGTAGAGAAAGATGCTGGAGAAGGCACATGGGAGATCATAAAGAGAAACTTTTGCCAAGATTGTTTTGTGTTTTGCTTTATGAGGCAGGTGTGGGGCGTGGCTTTTGCCAGTTGTTAACAGCCTTCCTCATGCTGTAACAGAGAAGGGCATGGTCTAGGGCATGGTCTGGGCTGAGCCCAGAAAGAGGGTGTGGCCTGTAGCAATTTGGAGAGACCAGGAGACCCGGCAGTGTGGCTGTTTGGAGCAGACAGAGAACTGCTTTGGGGCATAGCGGTTTGAAGAAAACTGCAGGCTGCATTTCTGTTGACTGAGATGGGCATATAGCCCTACAAGAACCCCTTGACCCTAAACATCTGGGAGAGGTAAAGGGGCCCTCTCTCCCCATTAACTTTCTCTCTCCTGTGCAGGGTTGGGCAGTTGGGAGGTTGAGGCCTAAACACCCAAATAGAGTTTTTTTTAAAAGAACGCTACAATTACGCCTTTATGATCAGCATGGGTGGTGTGTGGGTGTGTGTGTGTGTGTGTATGTGTTGGGGGGGGGGGGGGGGTATGTGGGCACACACGTTCTAACATACTTCTGTTCGGCTGGTGGAGAAAGGCATGTTAAAAAAATCTTCTGCAACCCAGAGCTCGCTGTTCAGTATTCGGTTTGATAGATACTTAAGAAGTGCTGATGTGGGTCATCATGGTGGATCCCATTGCTAGTGGGAGTCCTTCGATCACCTGCATGCGTGGGCAGGAGAGCATAGTCCTAGGAGACTGCATGACTGTCGACTCCGTCCTCTCCATTCTTGCCACTCAGGACTTCATGGTCTTGGGAGTAGAAGTGCATCAGGAGGAACCCAGGGTGCACCGTTCTACAGCCATCCCTCCGGGCGTCCCGTCTTGCTCATGGTGCGTGCGTGCTGCTGTGCCTACTGCGTGCTGGTCCTTACTTGTACGTTTAAGTTAAACCATTCCATACATTTGAAAAACAGGTAAGTAGGGGCGTTCCTTGGCTTCCCTGGGACTCTGGGCAGCCTGAATGATTTTGAAGGATGTATTAGGCAAGTTTGAAGCAGAAGGCTCAAAACAATGGGAGAGAGCCAAAGCAAAGCCTGGTTGATGTGTTAAGACAGAAAACATGCCTGAATTTTTGGTGACACCAAGGGGGGGGGGGGGGGGGCGACCATGGGTACCAGGCCATGGACCATAGGACCTGTTGCATGAGCTCTGGGTTGGCTGTGACAGTTGATTGCAGACACAGACAGAACACAGACAGCGACTGGCCACAGACAGCAAACAGCATGGCATACACCGCTACAAACGAGGAAGAACCAGTAATCCTAGAGGGCGAGGGGCCTTGTCACAAGCATGGAATGGATAGAGAAAATATGCTGGGTAAATCAGAAGACATTGAACCACTACAATGGGTTAGAAAGGCTTATTTTCCTTCCTCAGTCTTCGTCAGAATATCAATGTTCACAGAAATATTTATTTCAAAAGCTCCAGGTGTTGTTTCAGGTATACCTTTACCCCATTTATTACACCAAAAACTTCCAAGAATTTCAAGTTCATAACTTTAGCTCAACTAGATGGACAAAAATGAGGAGAGCATGGCTCTCAGTGATATCTCCCACACCCTGTGTGCTATTGTAACGGAGGCTCTCTTCCCGTGTTTCCTGGTCGGTAAGAGTGTCTAGATTCTCCAAGGCGGCAGGGTCAGCCTCCTGGTTCTAAGGGTCGATGCTCTCTGTGCTGCGCAGGAAGTGAAGTCCAGCCCTCAGGTCCTGCTCTTGCAGGAGAGCTGAGCAATTGAAGGTGAGCACTCTGCTTAGAGGAGGAACCCCGAGTCAGCTGCCCTTCCCGGATTAACTGCTGCAGAAGCTCTACATAAGGGATGGCGAGTCCTTGAAGATATCCTAAGTGGCTTCCTCTGAGAGTTTTCCCCAGAAGAAGCCATCTGGCCACTTGCCTTGTATTACATTTCTAAGAGCTTCTCCATTTCCTCCAGGACTTTTGTGAAGTCACTGGCTTGCTCTTTACATGAGTTTTGTTGTTTCAGGAACTGGCCTCTTTCTTCCTCTTTCAGCTTCAACTTTACCTTCAAGGCCTGAAAGGGAAGGTATTCCAAAGGAAAACCTGTCACAAAACTCTTGACTCACAAGAAAGAAGACACATGGACCAGCATGTTACACTGTTCCAGAGAGATCCACGCTGCTGCAGAGAGGAAGGCAGGAAACGCCCCAACACCAGAAGACCCTGCAGTTCCTACCTTGGAGGTTATCTGTGCTGGTTTGGGGAATCTTCCCACCTTGGCATTTAAAACTGAGCAATGAAATCCTGTGTCTCCTGCCCCGAGGTTTATCTGGCATTCTGAAGCAGTCTAGACCCCAAAATCTCACCATATAGACCTGGCTTCAAACTTACAGAGATGCCGCTGCCTCTGTGATAAAGAAGTGTACCACTCTGGCTTCTAAGTCTTTTTTTTTTTTTTTAATTTATGTATGTGTGTGTGTGTCCTTGGATATCCGTGGAGAGGAGAAGAAGGCCTCAGATGCCTGCGCTGGAGTTATGGAGGTATAAGCTGCAGGAGGCGGAACTTGGGACTCTGCAAGGGCAGCAAGCACTCTCAAGTGCTGGGCCAGCCCTCCAGCCCTCCAATCTGGATATTTCAGTTTTAACTCTCAACTTTGAGTGGTCCTCTGGAGAGGTGGAGACTCCCCCCCCAAACCCCCTGGCTTTGCGTTGGGTTTTGTCTCCAAGAACATTTCTGAGTCCTCAGGAACGCAAAAAGAAAAATCTGTAGAGGAAAGCATCTAAAAAAACAAAAAAAGAAAGAAAGAAAAAGAAGAGTCTGGGAATTTAGTTAACAATAGCACATCAGTGAATAGCGTGAGGCATGAGGTATTATCCTTAGGGGAACTGAAATTTCTGCATTATCTATACAACTTTTCTCTAAATCTAAAATTATTTCCAAATAGTTCATTAAAAACAAACATCCTGGGCCTGGTGCTACCGGCTGCCGTCTGTGGTGCAGTGAGTCTGTGGTGCAGTGAGTGTGGAACTCACCTGGCCAGCTCTATCAGCTGCTCCTGACACCCTGACCTCATCCCTTGCCTTCGATCCTTTCTGTCCACTTAAGTGCCTCAGGCTGGTGCTTAGTCATGGTTCCACTGATCTGGATATCATGAGTTATGAGCCATGATGGGCTGCGTGAAGGGAGCCCAGGTTGAAGCACAGTCTGTGTCTTAGGCCCCTCCAGAAGGGTAGGAGGAAGATGGCCCTTGACCCGGGTCTGATCTGGGTGTGTGTTGTTTAGGGGGTCCTTCTATGACTGTTGATCCCTGAGCCAGGCCCACCCCAGCAGGGAGCTGTGGCCATTTGATGGCCCCCCCTCCCATCTCTACCCCTGCCTCAGCACTGCACAAGCCAACCTCTTCCCCTCAGCCTCTTGCTTGCAGGGGACAAAGCCTTAACGGGTGGGGGCTGCTCCATGGTAACCCTCCAGGAGCCCCAGCCTTGGTACGCGGAACTGACTTGGGGGCTTGCCTTCCCACAGCTGCTCCCATGATGGGGAGTGGGTTGGCTCTTAGCTCTGCGGTTGTTGGAGGTTGGGCAGTCAAAACAAACAAACAAACAAACAAACAAACAAACAAACAAACAGGAGCTAGGCATGAGGGCGGGTAAAATAGCTCAGAGGGTAAAGGTGCTTGCCACCAGGCCTAAGGACCTGAATCTGAGTCCCATGTACTGTGGCAGGTATATACCCATACATTCAGACAGACAGACAGACAGACAGACAGACAGACAGACAGACACACACACACACACACACGCTAAATAAAATGCAATATAAAACTGGAGCTGTCTTTGCAGTTGAGCACCCCCTACTCTTTCAGACAAGCAGAGTTCAGTTTTCAGCACCCACGTCAGGCAGCTCACAATTGTAACTCCAGCTCCAGGGAATCGGAAGCCCTCCATGTCTTCCATGGGTACCTGCACATACGTGACATACATCCACACAGACACATACACAGAAGTAGAAATAAATGTTAAAAAAATAGAGGCAGGCATGGTAGCTCATGCTTATAATCCCAGCACTGATGAGGCTGAAGTAATGAGGACAGTCCTGAGGCTCTCTCGGGGGAAGGATCGGGAAGAGAAGGAAAGAAGGATGAAGGACAGATGGCTCAGCAGTTAAGTGGCTGTTCTGGCAGAGGACACAGGTTTGGTTCCCAAGGACTAACATGGCAGCTCACATCAGATCCAGGGGATCCGATGCCCTCTACTGGCCTCCATGGCCACTGCTTCTCATGTGCTGCATGGGCATACACTTAGGCAACATAAAGTCGACAAAGAAAACCAGGGACAGTGATTCCCCCGAATCCACAAACTGTGGTAAAATGGCGGCACCGCTTTGGGTTTGTCTGCTCTTACCTTTAACTCCTCCATCTGCTTCTTGGCCGTTTCATTGAAAACCTTCAGTTCATCTTGCAAAGTTTCTAGCAGCAGCTAAAGTAAAGAATGTGTAAAAAGTTGACCAGGGTGTGGTGGCACAAGTATTAATCCCAACACTTGGAAGGCAGAGTCAGATGGAGATCTCTGAGTTCAGGGCCACCCTAGTCTACAGAGTGAGTTCCAGGATGGTGGAGACTACGAAGTGAGACCCTATTTCAAAAGTAAGAGAGGAGCGAGAGAGACAGAGACACACAAAGAGAAACAGAGACAAAGAGAAAAAGCCAGAAAGAGAGACACACACAGAGAGAGAAGGATTAAACTGTGGCTATCGTCCTTTTCACTTAGGACATGTTCTGAGCACTGACTGAACATGCCAGGATCTCCACTGGTCCTCTCTGAGGAACCCAGCCCAGAGAAAAGCCTGTCTGCAAATGCGAGCTGCTCTTAGGAATTGTTCTTCTCTACCACAGACTCCTTTATCTAGAGCGATAAAAAAGCTTCCTATGCCCCATTCAATAGCCCATAACCTATCCAGGCAATCTCAACAGTCCAGGCCAGAAGCCTGGTTTCTTACTAAAGACCCCCTCCTGGAGATATCAAATTTGTCTCCTACTATGTGATCTGTGCTGCGCAGACCTCAGGAGCAAATCACAGCACACTCAGAGGGAAGCCAGAGGTGGAGATGCTCAAACAGGCTAGACCTGGGCATTACAGAATTCTCAGCCACGGAATAGGGGAGAAATTTGGTGAGGTGTAGAAAAGAGAAACCAGAAGATCTCTATCCGGGCTCTCCCTGTCAGAGGTTTTGTGTGCACACCTATGCGGATGTGCGGTGTGTGTGAAGTGCTGGCAGTCAACTTTAGATGGCATGCACACTATGTAAGCACCGTGTCCATGAGCCATAACCCCAGAGTCCTCGGCTGTGTGTGTGTGTGTGTATGGTGTGTACATACATGGCAGAAGCACACATACATGCGGTTACAAATTCCTGTGGAGGCCAGACATTTACATCATGGATCTTCTTTGTCTTCCACCTTTAAAAATTATTATTGCTGGGCCGTGGTGGCTCATGCCTTTAATCCCAGCACTTGGGAAGCAGAGGCAGGTGGATCTCTGAGTTTGGGGCTAGCCTGGTCTACAGAGTGAGTTCCAGGACAGCCATGGCTACACAGAGAAACCTTGTCTTGAAAAACAAAAACAAAAACGAACAAACATATGTAGAGGTCATGAGACAACTCTGTGGAGTGGGTTCTCACCATCCCCTTTTTCCTTTTCAAACTCAGGTGGGCGATGCTTATACAGCAAGGACCTTAGTCCACCGGCCAGCCATCTTAAGACATCTGACCAGCCTTTCCCTCCACTTTAAACATTAAAAAACAAAACAGAACACTTATTTATTTAACATGAATGCAAACATACGTGTGCAAGCACTATGATATGTGTGTGGAGGCCCAAATGGCAACTGTTTTTTTCCTTCCATCATGTGGGTTTTGGGGATCAAACTTGGTTGTGAGGCTTGCAGCAAGCACTACTACCTACTGAGCCACCCCAGGGGAGCTCTGCTTACTTGTGTGTGTCATTCATGCCAGCATGTGAAGGTCGGAGGACGAACCGAAGGAGCCAGTTCAGGGACTGAACTCAGGTCCCCAGGCTTGGCGGGTGGCAAGCATCTTTACCTGCTCGCCCAGCTCCACTTTACTGTTTGAGACGGGGTCTCTAGGTTAACCAGTTAGGAGGCTGGCTGGACAATAAACTCCAGACATCCAGTTTCCACTCCTCTACCATCCAGCTTTTATAGGGGTGCTGAGGACCGGAACTGAGTTCTCCATGCTTGTTCGACAGGCACTTTGCTGACTGAGCCCTCCCTTCAAGCCCCATTCTGTGTTTTAGTATGTTTCCAGTTCAGATTCACTTCTACCTTCCTGTGAGAGTGAAACTACCTTTTCAAGTAAAATGTGCTATAAGCACACAGTCCATTTATCTTGTCTTTTATTGTGGACGTCCAAAGCAAGCATCTTAGCATCTCTGCAGAGCAGAGAGCAGAGATCTTAGATCCTCTGGGTGATGGCCAGCCTGACTCCATCTTAAGAGCAAAAGCCCTCATTACAAGGTCAAATAAGTTCATTTTTGCTTTCTGTAAAACTTGGATTTGACAAGGTCTTGACCCATTTTCTGGAATTTGACACGTTCCATACTCTATACCCTAACCTCTCCCCCCAATAAATAAGATGATCTGCCAAATAATTTTTAAAATGTTCAGCCAAATTCCTATGGAATCCCCCAATCCTTGAAAATCCACTAAACTTGCAGTTTTGGGGGTTTTATAAACCCCAATGTCTCCTGTGTTCAATGCTATTTTCTCAAATCCTGCTTTAGGGACATAGCCCTGTCTGACAGAAAATAAAGCTTGCATAATTTAACCAAGAATCTGGCTGCTGATCTTTACTCTTGCTTGGTGAATTTAACACTGGGCCCTGGCTGAGGGCCTGCCCATCCACACCCTTGCTCTCACCACGGAGTCCGTGTGATCTATGGTGGGTTTCTTCTCTGATGCCAGGGTCTCGCTGCCTAAAATGGATAGATACAACAAAGTAAGCCTCATGTGAGAGCCACACCTTAAACCAGAGGGGAAACAGCCCTTCATGGATAAGCACACACATAATCCTGAGGGAAGCCTCCACAAGCCTGTTCCTGGAAGCGTTCCCCTGAGCCTGTCTCTCACGGCTGCACTCAGGGCTATGTTTTCTTCAGAGCTGTCTAAGTTTGCAAATGGCCAGTCTATTATGTTCTGCTTCTTTCTGGAGAAACTTTGTCCTGGGGAAATACATGGTACAGGCGGCAGGCCCCGGGTTCCGTCTCCAGCAGAGTCAGCATTCCTCAATTCAAAGTTCCTTTTTGGGCAGTCTTTGTCTCTTCAGCCTAGCCTGAAGCCATCTTAGCATGTCTGGACAAATTTGCTTCTTGGGGCGGGGAAGGGAGGGACTTGGGATAGAACCTGTGATCTCCATATTCCAAGCATGGGTTCTTCTGCTGAGCTACACCCTACCCAGAGTCCCACGCAGGTGCTGCCATGAAGCTGACTCAGGAACCACTGAGACAGAACTCTCCCTCCTGTCACCTGTGAGTGCTACTGCCCTGGAAAGAAACCCAACACTTCTGGGCCTCTTTGCAAGCTCATACCTGCTGGAGTGAATGAATGAAGCAGTACTTAGCTAAGAGAGAAGTTCTCTTGACAATTCTCGTATTCTATTTGTCAGGCAGAAATGGACCTTTCCTAAGAACATTAGGAAACACTGAAAATTGGTTAGTGTCTGATTAAGCAGTTCCTGCACCCACAGAGCACAGATTCCACGCTGTTAACTTCGCCCCAGGAAGGGCACCTGTACTGGCTCGAGGGGGGGCGGGGAGCGGGGACAGGACAGCAGTGTGTTGCCTTTTACCTGGGTTGAGGCCTTTGCTCTCCAAAATCGCTAAGCAGTTATTCTGAAACTTCTCCAGCAGCTCCACTTTCTGCGTCAGGTCCTTCAGTTCTCCCTGTGGAGTGGCATACAGACAAATCAGGAGCTGTCCTGTCAGGGGCAGGTCGTCCTCACCCGTGTCCCTGCTGAGACACAGCAGGAGCCGGCTTCTCCTGTCTTCGGTGGTCAGCCTGCTCCCACCCAGCAGGAGGCCGCCTGTAGCACCCACAAGCTGATGAGGCAGGACTTGGGTGGGCTTCTCACCTGAGTCTCCAGCAGCTTCTGGTGCAGCTGCTTGTTGACGGACTCCAGAAGCTGGTTTTTATCCTTTAGTTCCTCCTCTGGTTTTTGCTTGAATGGTTTGTAGCTACAATCAAAGTTGTGGTAACATGAAGAGGTAGAGGGTTTGGGAGGACATGCTACTGAGTTATTCGAATGGTTTCCAATCCTGGCTTCCTGACAATGGTCTGTAATCTGAGGCTCTGCTCTCTCAGCTCTGGAATTAAGACAATACCTCCATTTTATAAGACTGCTACACATAAAAGAGAGAATCCACGGACAACGCTGAACTCATCTGCTGATGCACGGTAAACATGGGCTCCACAGCTGTCATCTCAATATTAAACCCGAGTTTCCGAAAACATGAGCGTATGTGTATACCGTGTCTACGTGCATGCTTACCCAGAGGCCGGAGCAGGACTTCGGGGATCTTCCACTTGCTCTCACTTCATTCCCCTGAGACAGGATCTCTTACTGAATTGGAGGCTCAGAGATCCAGCCTGTAAGGATCTACCTGCTTCCCCCTCCCTATTCTGGAGTCACTGGCAGGTATGACCCTGCCCAGCTTTTTCTAAGGGTTCTGGGGTTCTAACCCAGGCCTTATACCTGCAGAGCAGGCACTCTTAGCCACTCAGCCACCTCCCTGCCCTGAAACTTTTTTCTTTGGTGGGGAAGGTGGTGTATGTTTTTTAAATAGGGGTTTCCCCTATGTCTTAGTTAGGGCTTCTATTGCTGTGCTTGAAATGCCATGACCAAAGCAACTGGGAAGGGAAGAGTTTTATTTGGCTTATCCGTCCAGATCAGTGTTCATCTCCGAAGAAGTCAAAACAGGAACTCAAGCATGGCAGGCACCTGGAGGCAGGAGCCAGCATGCTCTACAGCTCTCGTTGGTCTGGAATGGAGCCCAGGATGTCGGTGAACTAGTGGAATCTTGCCTCAGTTTCCTAAATTCTTCTATTACAGGTGTAATACAACACATCTAGCAAGAAGCTCTTGGGGGTGAGTGGTGAGGGGGCTGCTGAGATGGCTGCTGAGTGGTTAAAGGCATGCACTGCTCTTCCGGAGGACCCAAGTTCAATTCCCAGCACTCACATCAGGCGGCTCACAACTGCTAAGGATTCCAGCTTCGGCGGGGACGCTCTCCCAGCACCTGAGCTTACATGTACACGCATGTACACATTAAAAATTTTTAAATCATTTTTTAAAGGAAGCTTTTGGGCTTTCTGCCATGACTACTGCTCAAGGTGGTGGTGTCACTGATCCTTGCCCTGACAGTGGTTCTTATAACTTGCTGTGTCTTTGCCCCGTAATTCCATTCGGGTACGTGGCATGGTACCCAGACTTAAACACACCAAGCAAGCTTAATGTGACTGTCCTCTGTGTCCCCAGTGTGAGCCTCCACCCTTAACATCTGCCCCATGCTCACCTCTTTTTGATGTTCCTCTTGCTGGCAATCTCTGCGGCTTTCATCTGCCTATGGAAGCAGAATCAAAGCCAATTAGAGAACCACAGTACTTGGTGCTAGGAATAAGGTGCAACAGGGCGCTTGGCTTCATTGCTGTCTGGAGACAGGGTTTGAACTCCCAATTCCCCTGCCTCAGCCTCCCCAGTTCTAGGATTACAGGTGCATGCTACCATACCTGGCTTAAGAGATTTGAGTTCCTGAGGAAAGACCCGAAGAGGACATCCCACTAAACAGCACGGGCTGAGAGCCAAGGGGCCATGAGGGCTGTTTTCACCCCCAGCGACCTGCCAGACCTGAGCTTGCTTCAGATACCACAGCTATCTCATGTCAACATTCACCAGGGAGAGGATCACCGGCTCGGGTCACAGGAACATGCTAGATCCCGGGGCTGGACTCTGCTCAGATCCCTGAATAAGGCTCGCAGCCAGCCTCAGCTTTCAGGACTGTGACTGCCCGGCCAGGTGCTGCTGCCGGTGTACTCAGAGCCAGTGTGGTAGAGGTAAGATCGGCCTTCTCAGAACCCTGACCGTGTGTCTCTTCAGAAAGATAAACAAAGGCCCTCAGAAGCAGCTTCAGGAGATGAGACAGGGGCTCCCATACTTTAGTTTTTACTTAAGAGATTTTTTTTTTCTTTTGGTTGGGGGAGAAGGGATTTCGAGACAGGGTCTCACTATGTAGCCCTGGCTGTCCTGGAACTCACTATGTAGACCAGGCTAGCCTCAAACTCAGAGACTTGCCTGCCTCTGCCTCCCGAGTCCTGGATTAAAGGTGAGCGCCACTATGCCTGACTTCATTTTAAGACATATTTTTATGTAGATGAGTGTTTTGCCTACATGTATATATTTATGCATTAAATGTGTGCCTGGTACCAAGAGAGGTCAGAAGAGGACACTGGATCCCCTCGAACTAGGTTTGAGATGGATGTGAGCTACCATGTTGGTGCCGGGAACTGAACCAGGGTCCTTGAAAGAGCCAGAACTGCTGAGCCATCTCTTCAGCCTCTATTTAAAAATATTTGGTGTTCAGCAACTTCTAGAAAGATCGGCGTCTCTCCTTGCCCCTCCCTCTCTCTGATGGAGAGTCAACCCAGGCCCTTGAACATGCAAGGCAAGCACTCCGGCACTGAGCTATACCCTTAGCTCTAGCAGGAAGTTCTAACCAGAGGCCAATGATCCGCTCTTACCGGTTCTCTTGTCTTGATTTGGTGACTTTTGTCGTATCAGACTCTGAACTTCCCGGATGAAGATGTCTAAGCCCATCAACTTCTTTGATTTTAACAGGCAGTTTAGAAGTGGCTTGTGCATCTGAAAAGAAAAAGAGGACCTTGCTAGGCCACAGACGAGGACATTGCAGCCAGTCCTGAAGAGACCTGATAAACCAGGGTCAGATGGAAGGGGAGGGGGACCTCCCCTATCAGTAGACTTGGAAAGGGGCAGAGAAGAGACAGGGAAGGAGGGTGAGACTGGGAGGGAATGAGGGAGGGGGTGACAGCTGGGATATAAAGTAAATAACCTGTGATTAATATAAAAAAATAAAAATTATAAAAAAAAAAAATAGGAGTGAAACCCCAGCATCATGCCCCAACAGCTGCCTCGCTGTGCCACACAGAGCCTCACTCTGAGCTGTCGGAAGCCCTAATTTTCTTCCAAAGACAGACTCCGCACTAATTGGCTTTAAAAATGTCGGCTGTTCTTGACTTAGAGTAGTACTCTTGACTCTGCTGGTTTGCACGGACTTTTTTGCACAGCTTCAA
Organism: Psammomys obesus; assembly: GCF_907164565.1. Taxonomy (NCBI): domain Eukaryota; kingdom Metazoa; phylum Chordata; class Mammalia; order Rodentia; family Muridae; genus Psammomys; species Psammomys obesus. The sequence goes on from NW_026585504.1 coordinate 16,836,676, forward strand.
AATTCATTAGAGGCTCAGTGGTGCCTGATGATACATCAAACTACAGGTAGGTGAATACGGAGATAGGAAAAACCCAGCTGGAATCCGAACTCAAGAGTTTCCCACACCCATTCTCCCTGGACAGCATTAGCTGCCTTCTCTTAAGTGTTGCCTACTTTCACCAAAACATCTTCCCGATTCCGAGACATCTTTTCCTCCTGGTGCTTAGTAAAGTGTCTGGCATACAACCAAGGTTCAGGAGGCAGACACAAGTGGAACAGAGGGAGCAAATCAGTCTGTGTCGCTGTCCCGTATGTGCAAACTATTTCCTCTCCTTTTCCAGGCCCTCATTCTCCCACAGACCTTTTCCTTTCTTGATCCCTTGTTAAACTTAAGAGATTCCTATCTGATCTGGCACTCCTGCTCGCCTCCATGCTGGGTTAGGCTGGGTAACTCACTTCCACGAGACATGATCTAGCATTTACATGTCATGGGACCTGTCATAACCCTGAGCTTTCCTATTTTTTTTTCCAGCTCAGTTTTCTAGATTAATTCTAACTTCACTTCGGTCACTGTGAAACGGCTCCTTTAAGCTGGATCTAGGTTAAAAGCTATAATAATAAGTTGAAGAAATGGGGTATAGAGTCCTGAATCATACTGGAGGGTACTTTGTATTTAATAGTTTTATTCCAATAACTTGCTCCACAATAATTTGGAGTAAATAGAATTCCTCATTTTGTTTATAGGTACAAGTTATAGGGTACTAGAATTCTAGTTTCCATATTCAGAACACACTATGCCAATATTAAATGGGTTCTTTTGAGGTATCTGTCTGAAGAAAGAAGTTATTTTGTGGTACTATCTTGTCTTATCTCAAGTAGTAGTAAGTTAAATACAATAACATATCTAATCCATGTAAAAGTTCATAGTAAATTGAAAAAAAAATTAATTGCAGTCAGCTCCAGTAATCTGCATCTGCTGAACTTTGAGGACTGACTTGTAGGGAAAAAGTCAGTAGAATTGAACAAAGATGGTCTCCTAAAGGGAGAGACACTAAAGAAAATTAGATGGCTGGTATAATGGAAGAGGAGAAAAGCTGTCAAACTTTATTCAAACCCTTTCCCTCAAGGTCTTGTATAGCCCTGGCCTGCAACTCGCTATATAAACCAGGCTGGCCTCCAACAAGCACCCAGCCTTTTCCCTCTGCCTCCACAGCTGGGATGAAAGGCGTGTACTACAGCCATTTCCTGGCTTCCTATTTTTCTCCTTTGCAGGTGGAGTCCACTTAAAAACTTCAGAACTATTGCAGTACATGTACATCATCAGGAAGCTGGGACAGGGACTGCAGGCAGACAGGTGAAAACTTGGGGTTTGGTTAGGGAGGCTGGTCACTGGCGGCTCTCCAGGGTACTGTGGGGAAGGGGGCGAGGCGGCAGCAGACCTCTCTGAGTCCTGGATCCTCTCCTTAAGCAATACCTCTGCTGGTTATGCTAGGATGTTCTGAGGAACCCGGGCGAAGAGAATAGCCCTTTAAGCCCGGTAGAAGAGCCTATTCACTACAAATTGTTTTCAGTCATGCCTTTCCTCGCTCAGGGTTCTCAGTAACTCTGGCTAGGCCGAGTTCTTCTCATGCCACTTAACATATACTGACAGGGTGCTTGGGAGAGCCACTGTGCACCTATTATCGGGAACAAGGATTCCTTTTGCCTTCTCCCCACTACCCTACTTCTCAAACGAGTCTCTTCTCTGAGGCAACCTGCAAGACGACCAATCCCAACCTGGAAATAAGGATAACCGCATAAAAAGTGATCTCTAGGGCTAGAGAGATGGCTCAGCGGTTAAAAGGGGGACTCAGCACCCACTACAACTGCCTGTAACTCCTGACCCTCCTCGGGCCCTTATGCTTATATGCATAAGCTCTCCCCCCCCATTTTAAAAACTAACAAATCTTTAAAACAGAGTGTGGTGGCAGTGGGCATGTAATCTCAGCATGCGGCATTCGGGAGCTGAAGCAAGGATATTGCTGCAAATTAATGTTACGCAAGGCTACATAGTGAAAACCTAGCTAAAAAAAAAAAAACGGAAAAAAAAAAGTGAGGCAGGGTACTGGGCATGGTGGCACACGCCTTTCATTTCAGCACTCAGGAGGCAGCGGCAGGGTGTCTGTTAGTTCCAGGGCAGCCTGGCCTACATGAGTTCTCCACTACCACCCAACCAAAAAAAAAAAAAAAAAAGTATTCCCAAACAACCACCAACAATTTGGGTCTAAGTGGTGAACGCAGGAAGGGGCGGGGTCAGGAGGAGGACCGGGAACTCGGGCCCAGGCTGGTTGGGGTGAGCGGCAGGAGGTCAGGGCTAAGGCAAACGCCGCCCTGACATACAGTTAAGCCCAGCACAGTGCGCGGAGCCCCGGCCGGTGGCGGTGCGGACACAAACCTGCGGGCAGGCTGCCGCTCGGCATCACGTGGGGCTGCGCGTCGCACACGGTCTTAGCACTGGCTGTCCCGGCCGGGTGGCTTGGCTGGTCCCTGAAAGTGCAAGGTGGATATCAGCAGCGCCGGAGCCCTCCACGCCAGCCAGCCCGCCCACCCGCCCGCGGCCCAGCCCGGGCCCGCAGAGCCGAACCCCGGCGCTGCCAGCTCCGGCCCGCAGTCCTCTTCGTTCCCTTTCAAAAGATGCTCCTCAGCAACCGCCCAGTCCTGGGTAGAGCTTGCCGCCGTGCTTTCAAAAGGAAACTTCCGGGAGCTGGGCGGGAGGGGGTGCGGCTCCGAGTCTGTGGGCGGGCCTGTTGTACGGAAGACTACTTCCTGTGCCTCGACCTCGGGAGCCGCCATGCTGTACGGAAGGTTCGAGTCGCTGTCGGAGCCTGCGGGTCGAGGCCGGCGCCATGGACGCGCTGGGCAGGCTTAAATGGAGCTAGTGAGCCACTTTGTCACACTCCGGACTGGCGGCTGAAACGTGAACTGGCCTAGGGTCCAAGTCACAATCCTCTTTATTTGGTTTGTGGTTGTTAAGGAGCCTGCCAGGAGTACAGGTGTACTGAATAAAAACTGCCAGATACCAGGTGAGGAGGAGCAGAGCCCACTTGAAGGACTCCAGTGGGCTGAAATACCAAACGTGCTTAAAAACCTGCTTCTGGATTTACTTAGAAATTAAAGTAACTCATACAAAGCAAGGCAGAGTACTCAGTCTCATTAAAAACACAAATACCTAAGGAGCAGCAGCTGTGTGCTGGACCCGTAAGGGGGTAGATGGGGTTAGGAGGAGCAAATTCCAGGACTGACTTTAACTCTGCCCTCTTGGAGTTTACAATCTAGAAAAGACATTAAACAGACAATTGCAAATATGTATATACCATCCATGGTAAGACAATGAAGGAAAAACAAGATGCTACGAGAGAGAAAAGCAAAGAAACAAGTTAATTTGGGAAAATTGAGGCTGTTGACCTTTTGTTAGAACAGTCTCTCAGCTAGCTTCTGACTTAACCTGGCTTCTCTGCCTTTCTGCACAAGGTTCTCACTGTCTCCAGCTACCGAACCTTCTTCCTTCTGTGTTCTCTGTCTGCCTAAAGCCCTGCCCGTACTTCCTGCCTCAGCTCAAGCCAACAGCTCTTTACAAAAAGCCACACTCCTTATTCAACTAGTAGGCTGGGGTAGGCCACCTTCTCCACAGCAGCTTGCCTTATTTTTAAAGGCAAGTAAGGAAGTGACATTTACATACCCTGGTGGTCTATTGTTGGCGGCTTCAAATAACAACTAAGAATACAGTTTTTCATAGCCAGCAAATATACAATATTTGTGGGTCTCCCCAGCAAAGGTGTGGTGGTACACACCTTTAATCCCTGCAATCGGGAGGCAGAGGCAGGTGGATCTCTCTGAGTTCGAGGCCAGCCTGGTCTACAGAGTGAGTTCCAGGACAGCCAGGAATACACAGAGAAACCTTGGCTTGAAATCTGGCCCCTCTTCCCAAAAATAAAAAAGCTCTCCAACACTCTATCCTTGTTTCTCTCCTAGCTACTGTTAGGGGTGAACCAAGGAAGGGGGCAAGTTGGGAAAAAGAAGAACCCACAAAAAGACCCTTAATATCCTTAGGTTCGGCTGGAGAGATGGCTCAGAGGTTAAGAGCACCAGCTGTGAAATCTTCCGGAGGTCCTGAGTTCAATTCCCAGCAACCACCTCGTGGTTCACCGCCATCTATGAGATCTGGCGCCCTCTTCTGGTCTGCAGGTATACATGCAGACAGAATACTGTATAAATAATAAATAAATAAAATTTAAAAAATATATCCTCAGGTTCTACACACACAAATTTTAACCAATCATAGCTTGAAAGTATGTGAAGGAAGACGGGAATGGTGGCACATGGGTGTGGCAGAGCTCACCTGTAATCCCAGCACTCAGGGAGGCAGAGGCAGGCAGACCTCTGAGTCCAAGGACAGCCAAGGCTACCCAGAGAACCCCTGTCTCACAAACAAACAAGCAAACAAATGAGAAAATATGGAGAGAGGAACTGCACGTGTACTGAATGTTATGACATGTCATGACGACGTAGCAGAGGGCCCGTGCCAGCGTATACCCCCTTGAGGGATTACGCCGTGCAATTGATCTGATATAAAGGAGGTTTATTGGGGGTGGGGCCTGGAGAAGGGGTAGAGACTGTGAGTGAGCCAGGTGGCTGGGATCCTTCTATCTGGCACACGCCTGTCTCACCTGGCGTCACCTGGTGGTGGCAACCAGGTGATGACATACACGATTGCAGGGATCCTGAAGGCAGGCCAGCTGAATCACCTGTACACTAACAATTGGAGTTACAGAGATGGCTGTGAGCCACCAGCTACGTGACAGGGATCAAACACTGGACCCGGGCATGAGTAGCAAGCGCTCTTAACTGCTGGACCATCTCTTTCTTCAGTCCATTGTTAGTACTCTTTAAACAAGGGAACAGCGGTAAAACTGGGGGTGTAATTCAGTTAATGGTGCACATGTCAAGTACACAGGAATACACAACCCCTGGGCTGGGTCCCCGGCCCTGCACACAGCTAGGTATGAGGCCCAATCTATAATCCCAGCTCAGGAAATAGATGCAGGGAGGATCACGGAGTTTAAGGTCATTCTCAGTTACAAATCAGTTTGAGGCTAGCCTGGACAAGCTATTTTAAAAAAATATATCAATGATGTATATGTTGCTTGTTCTGCCTCTCCTGGAAGCCCTGGACATAGAATGAGACTTCCATGTCACAAGATCTCTGGTTCAGCCGATGGGGGGGTTACAGGAGAAAAGGATTTTCTCCACAACAAGTAGTAGAGCTCTTATACGGCTTGGCTTGAGTTTAAACCAAGTCCCTGCTGAGTCCAGCAAGAGAAACTGTGGTTGGTCAGTGAAAGAGGAAGCAGTGAGAGTCAGGAACCAGAGAATAGAAATTGAGGAGAAGCTGGAGGTGGGTTGTGAAGGTCAGGGGATGGTTTTCTCGGAAACGTAGATGCCAGTGGTCATGTGTGGGTGTTAAGAGAGGAGCAGGATGCTTCCGCAGGGAGATGGGATGGCTAAAGAGCAAAGGGAAGGAAGGTGGATCTAGAGTAAGATCTGCAGACTGTTTTCTTCATGCATGCCCACAAACTAACTGCTGCTGCTGATATTCTTTGTTTGCTGTGGAGGCAGGGCTTCATCTAGCCCAGGCTGGCCTTGAGCACCTGATTCTCCTGCCTCTGCTGCCCAAGTACTGCCATTACAACTATGTGCCACCTCATCTAGCCCAAAACAAGATTTAAAAATGATAAACTAGGGGCTGGAGAGGTGGCTCAGAGGTTAAGAGCACTGGGTGCTCTTCTGGAGGACCTGGGTTCAATTCCTAGCACCCACATGGCAGCTCACAACTGTAACTTCAGTTCCAGAGGATCCAGTACCTTCACACAGACATAAACACACAGTCAAAAACACCAATGCACATAAAAAAATAATAAATTGTTTAAGAAAAAAAAAAAAAAAGATAAACTAGGCCAGGTGTGGTGGCACACACCTGTAATCCCAGCACTTGGGAGGCAGAGCCAGGCAGATCTCTGTGAGTTTGAGCCAGCCTTGTATATGAAGCAAGTCCAGGACAGAGAAATCCTGTCATGAAAAACCAACAAACCAACAAACCAACAAAGATAAGCTAGCACTGTGTGGTGACTCCTGCCTATAATTCTAGCCCTTGAGAGGTGAAGGCCAGACGATGATTTCATATTTCAGGTCAGTCTTGGCTGCCTAATAAATTCTAGGCCCCTGTCTTAGGATTTCTATTGCTATGATGAAACACCATAATCAAAAGCAACTTGGGCGTGAAAGGATTCATTTCAATTACACTTCCATATCACAGTTCATCATCAAAGGCAGTCAGGGCAGGAACTCAAGGTAGTATTGGAACCTAGAGTCAAGAGCTGGTGCAGAGGCCACGGAGGAGTGCTGCTTACTGCCTTGTGCCTCATGACTTGCTCAGCCGGTTTTCTTACAGCACTCAGGACCACCAGCCTGAGTGGACCCACAATGGGCTGGGCCCTCCCCTATCAATCACAAATCAGGAGAATGCAGTACAGTCTTGCCTACAGCCTGAGCTCATAGAGGCATTTTCTCAACTGAGGTTCCTTCTTCTCAGGTGACTCCAGCTTATGTCAAGTTGAGTTAAAAACTAGCCAGCACAGCCAGACTGGACTACAGGATGAGGCCCTATCTCAAGAAATAATTTGAAAGATCAGTGGGATGGCTCAGTGAGTGAAGACACTGGCCCGCAAGCCTCAGTTAATCGTGTAGAATTACTGGAATGTTCCCTCTCCCGACACAAGTGCCTTGGCACACGAGTGTCTGCAAACATAAATAAAGGTTGGGAATTATTTTTAGAAGTATGCTTTTGTTTGTTTTTAGTTGATGACTAGTTTTTGTTTGTTTGTTTGTTTGTTTGTTTGTTTAAGACACGGTCTCTCACTACTCTGCAGCCCTGGCTGTTCTGGAACGCACTCTGTAGACTAAGATGGCCTTGAACTCACAGAGATCCACCTGCCTCTGCCTTCCAATAGCTAAACCTAAAGGCTTATGCCATCGTTCCTGGCCCTTGTCTTAGGGTTTTGTTATTACTTGTTTGGTTTGGTTTTTGCCCATAATTTTAGATAATTATAAGGGGCATAGTTTTAGTGTAGTATATATTTTGCATGATTTTATACATTCATATATTTTTCTTGGTGTTCTGGTTGTATGATTTCTTTTATTATGTCCTCCTGAATGGGGGCTGGAATCCAGAATTTGAGTATGCCAAGAAAAGGATTCTACCTCTAAACTACATCCTCAGGCCCTATTGTTAAATCTACACACACACACACACACACACTGCAATTTCTAAGCTGTTGATTTTATCCACTGATTTTTTTTCCTACTCTCGACATTTTAGTTTTTACATCCGCTAGTTCAAGGTGGATATTTTTATACATTCCAAATCTTTACTTAAAACATATGGAAAAGAGCTGTAATAACCATTTGTCTTTGTCTAATTATCACTTAAAATGTCAATTTGGGCTTCATTGCAGTTGATTTTTTTTTTTTTTTTTTCTCCTGATGGGTCATTTTTGTCTTGCTGGTAATTGTTTTGCTAGAGACGCCTAACATTGTGAATTTTGTGTTTTGTGGGGCTGGTTGTCTTTTGATTTGTATAAATATTTTTGAGCTTTTCTGGGATGCACTTAGTTACCTAATGAGAGTTTACTCTTCTCTGGTCTGTTTTAAGATTTGATGGAATGTGAGCTGGGGGTGCATCTCAGTGGTAGAGTGTGCCCTTAGAACGTGTGAAGGCTGGAGAGCCGGCTCAACCCTTAATCAGCCATTGGACTCTCCAAGAGTACCCAAGCTCTTACCACACATATGGGGAGGCTTACAACTGCCTGTAACTCCAGCTCCAAGAGATCTGACCTGCTCTTCTGGACCAGCATGCTCACACAGATATGCACATATCTATATTCGAACGCACACACACAATTTAAAAATAATAAAAAGTAAATAAGTAAATAAATAAATGTGAAATCTTGTATTCAGCCCCAAACACAAACAAACAAACAAACAAACAAAACAAACAAACGAAAAAAACAGAAAGGCCAGATGAGGTGAGGAGGCCTTTAATCCCAACACCGGGAAGGCAGGGGCAGGTGGATCTCTTATGAGTTTGAAGCCAGCCTGTTCCATATAGCAAGTTCTAGGCAAGCCAATGATACATAGTGAGACTCTCATGAGAGAGACGAATGGATGGATAGATAGATAGGTAGATAGATAGGTAGGTAGATAGATAGATAGATAGATAGACCGACAGATAGATGTAAGGGTGTTCGATGGAACCGAGCAGTGTTTAAGCCAGGCCTAAGGACCCTTCTCCACAGCTGAGGGAGTGTTCCATCTAGCTGGTGGGAGCAGGCGCTGATGGGGTCTTAGATGGGTAATAGTGACCTCATTATTTTTGGTGGATCTATCCTTGGGTTCAGGTAGTTTCCTTACTCTTAGATGAGGGTGTGAAGTTGGCTGAACAGCCCCAACTTCAAAAGCTGGGGAGTGACACCTTTTCAGAGGCTCTCGTATTCTCTCTTTGAGTGCTCTCCTATGTTCTGACTATGTCCTGGACACCTTCCCCAATCTCTGACCTGACACCCCAGGCTCTGGAGTCCTTGTGGATTTGGCTGAGCTCTCCCTCCCTGTGCCTGGAAACTCAGGCACTCCTAGGCCTGGCCTTATCTATTTCTTATCTGTCAGGGGCCACTGCTCTTTGCTATCTGATGTGCAGCATCATGAAATCCACCATTTCCTGGATTTTGCTATTTGATAGGTTGCTTCAGACAGGGTAGTAAATTTGGTCCTTGATCTCCTCCATTTTTTTCTGAAAAGGAAAGTTTTTTTCAAATTTTATTTATTTATTTATTTATTTGTGTTTATTTTTGAGACAGGGTTTCATTTTGTAACCCTGGTTGGCCTGAACTGCTCTGTACACTAGGCTGGCCTTGAATGCATGGAGAGCTACCTGCCTTTGCTTCCCTGGTTCTTGGATTAAGGCTTTGTTATTTTGTTTTTTGAATGTTTTTTTTTTTTTTTTTAATGTGTGTGAGTGCTTGCCTGCATGTATGTATGTACACCACATGCATTCCTGGTACCTACAGAGGTCAGAAGAAGGCATTAGATCCTCTGGAACTCAGGTAGCTATGAGGTGCCATGCTGGGAAACTTGGGTCCTTTGGAAGAGCAGCAAGTGCTCTTAAGAGCTGAGACATCTCTCTTAGACCCATTGATTTGTTTTCTTATAGCACTGAGGATCAAACTGAGGGCCTTGCAAATGCTAGATGTATCCGAATTTTAAATATGTTCTTGCTTAAACTATGGAGCAGATTGAGACTGTTCTATTTTGGGGATAAATGATCACCATGTGTCTTCTTACAAGCTGAGAGAAGCTGAATTCCATGAACCAGACTGCCGTGAACTCAACTCTACCGCACTGCCTCTCAATTCACTGAGTCAACCAAACTGCCTGGACAGCATTGACTAGAACTCAGAGATCGGCAAGCCTGTCTCCTGAGCGCTGGGATTAAAGTTGTGTATCACCACACCTGGACCCAAGCTTTTCTTTACCTGAAACTTGTTCTATACCAGGCTGGCCTTGAACTCAGAGATTTGCTTGCCTCTGTCTCCTGGGATTAAAGGTGTGTCTGTATTCTAGCCAAAGTCATCCAATTCCTCTCAGGCCGAAGTTACAGGTTATTTATTGTCAGTGCTTAATCTCCCAGACTTTGAGTCTTCTGGAAGAGTAATGTGACATTCTTAACTAATCAAGCCAGCCTTTCGACCTTGCTTTCAATGTTGAATTATTTTGAAGGAGTGGTGGGGATTTGAACCCCACCACGGAGGGCTACCCACATGTTAGGCGAGCACTTCCCCACTGACCTATACCTGGTGCCATCATGCAAGCACTTCCCCACTGAACTATTCCTGATGCCATCATCAAGTTGAATGCTTTTGAAATAGGTCTCGCTATTCAGGCCAAGCTAGTCCTGCACTGAGGCAATCTTCCTGTCTCTGCCTACTAGTGTTGCCGCTACAAATGCTCCTACCATCCCCGGCAAAACTGAACTTTTTTTTTTT
>NW_026585504.1:16846799-16992845 GCF_907164565.1 Psammomys obesus
GTGTGTGTGTGTGTGTGTGTGTGTGTGTGTGTGTGGTCTCAGTTGATGCACAGCTGGACAGGGATTGCCCCGGGTCCTCATCCTTGTGTCCATTTCCTCAGCTGTGGGGACTGAACTGAGACACTCATGGGAAGCTGCCTTCTGTCAATAATTTGAGCCCCGATGCTCCTACCTGCTGAGCTCCAGCAGCTCGGGGACAGCAGATTTCAAGACCACAGTTGGAGCAGCTATAATTCAGCTTGCTCTTCGAAGGTGGGTCCGGCACCTGATTCATGCAAAGTGTGTGTGTATAGAAAAACATGTATAAAATTGTTTCTTGGTGTACATGGCTGTTGGCTCCTGGAAACCCTACAAACTCCAGAATCCAAAGATACCCCTTAGATAAGATGGTATAACTTTTGCATATTGCCTACCACGCCTTCCACATTCTTTAAGCCCTATCTAGATCACTTGTGCCTGATATGATGTAAATGCCATGTAAATAGCTATTACCCTGTATTATTTTAAAAATAGTGACAAGGAAAACACATTTGCATATTCAGTACAGATGCCATTTTTTTTTTTAGCATTGAAAAGAAAAATCTGTGGTTGGTTGACTCCATAGACACAGAACCGACTGTTCGGAGGCTAGCTCGCTGAGGAGGAATAAGAAAAGGCTGAGCACACTGGTCGGTGCCTGTACTTCCAGCCCTGGAGAAGCTGAGGCGCAAGGGAGTGTCCTAGGTCAGGCTGTGAGCATGGGCAGTTGGGACCTGCCCTTGGGAGGCAGCTGTTGAGGTCCCCACAGCTCCCACGTGTCAAACTCGGCATCACGAATGGCATATCTACCAGCAACCTTCTAGGATGGTTGCCTCTCCTGGGTCCACCCCCGGTCCCCAGCAAGCTCAGGGACACCCATCTGAGGTAAAAGTGTTCCCACTTTACAGATGAGAAAGATGAGGCGCACATGCACAAAAAAGGTGAGCGTCACAGGATAAACCTACTTGGTAATGGGTTGGGTTCATAGAGCAGAGTGTGGGAAACAGGCTCCGGAGGATGTAACAGGCGAACCATCTCTAGCTCAGGAGAGAGCTGGCCTTTGGCCCACAGCACACAGTGTGCCTCCCTGTTCCTGAATCCCACTGCATCGGGTATGAAAATCATCTATTCGGCAGGTAACTCTGGCACCGGTACCCAGAAATACGGGTTTAGCCTCGACCGCTGAACGTGGCTGACGCTGGCGAGCGGATTGGAAACCTGTTAGTGCCAGCTAACAGGTGAACATGGGAAGCTGGGACCTCCTCCCCCCTCCCCCCGAAGAGATAGCTGTTGAATATAAGCTCCTTCCCCGTCTACAGCCCACAGTTCCCGCACGTCAAACTTAGCCTCACAAATGACATGGATCTACCAGCGACTTCCTGGAGTGGCTGATTCTTGAGTCCGCCCCTTTCCCCAGCAGGCTCGGCTTTCCAATGCACCCAGCAGGGGGCATCCTTGCCCTTCCACTGTCCACCGTGGGGGCCAGATTGGCCAACTGCCAGCGAAGCCTCCCGTCAGCGATCAGTCTGAGGCCAACTTCCCAGCTGTATTCCTGAGGCTTCCCTCCCTCCAGCCACAGGCTACTCTGCTATTTATTTACATCGTCGTCATCATCATTGTTATTTATTATTATTATTATTGTCAACATTTTTAAAAACTTGAACTCCAGGGTTCTAGCGATCCTCCAGCCTCAGCTCCCCAAAGAACTGTGACCACAGACATATGGCACCATGCTAGGCAACCTATACATATTTTTAAAAGAGGAAACCCCTCTTCAGGAAAGGTCTTTCAAATAGCTTGCTGTTCTTAGGGCTGGCACCCGGATTTGGCAGGAGAGTACGGGACTCCACTGACGTGACAGCTGGGAATCCCAGAACCTGTCCAGGGGGTGCCTTCGATGGGTAAAGCTATAAGGCCTCCCTCCCCACCTGCCGCCCGATGGGCTTAGGGCCTGAGATTGAAGGAGCAGAGAGTCCAGACATCTTGGACAGAGGAACAGAGACGTCTTTCTAGGCCACTGTCCTGGCCTATGGCTGCAGGCAAGACAAGGAGGAGGAACTTGGATGTGGGGACTAGATCCGTTGCAGGTGACAGGTGTAGGGCTTTGAGAAGGGGCAGGGATTTCCCTTGCAAAATTCATTCAAACTGAGAGGAAAACGGATCCCAGGGAGACAGCCAGATTTGCAGGGGCTCCCAGGAGGGCCCCCCACCCCCCAGGAAGATCCAAGGCTAGAGGAGGGGGCAAGGAGAGAGTTGGAGCACGTGTGACCTGCGCAGGAGTCTGGGACTGTTTCCAGGTGGCTCATAAGGCTCTTGCTCTGGGCTCTGCTCCTTCTGGTTTTAGAATTGCTTTTCTGGGGATTATCTTTGAGCTAGCTCTCTCTCTGAGGTGTTCACTGCTTTTTTTTTTTTTTTTTTTTTTTTTTTTTTTTTTTTTTTTTTTAATAGGCTCTCTTGTAGCTCAGGCTGGCTTGAACACCTGGGCCCCATTCCTCAAACCTTCAAGTATTGGGACAACTGGCATGTGCCACGGCCCTGTCGTTTGACCTCTTGATTCTCACTGGCTAGCCTGTTCCTCTAACCTCTTCTCCCTCTTGCCCACCTCCACTCTCCCGCACTGGCTCTGAGCTGCAGAGGTAGTTCCAGGGAAGGGGGAGGGCCTCACTGTGACATAGAGACCCCCCCCACACACACACACAGGACCTATTTCGGAAAGCAAGGGCCTCAGAGGGGGAAGGAAATCATGGGTAAAGCTTCTAGCCTCCCTGGCTGGGCTAAGATACTCGATAAGAGTGGGTGAAGTAAGAGGAAGTGGCTGGGGCCAAACTGAACTGAACCTCTGGGATAGAGAGGGACATGGTGAGGATCACAGCAGCCCAGAAGGGTGCAGAGCAGGATAATCTCTTGCCCCCAGGATCCCTGTGTGAAGCAGAGCTCCAGGCTGTGAGAAGCAGTGGCTACATGGTCTACACTGAAAGGCTCAAAAGGCCCCGGGGAGCTGTCGTAGGTGACAGGCATATTGCCTCACCTGACTCATTTTCATGGGGAGGAAGCATTGAGAAAGACGAGCTGGCTGTTCGAGTAACTTTGCTTATTCAAAACACTCAAGGCCAGCTGGGACCTGGCCCATCCTGGACTCCCACCTCCAGAGTGGTCCCACCTCCTGAGGACGGAACCCCTGTTCTGTGAAGGACCCTTTTCCTATCTACGTTCTCCCCTCAATCCGAGGCTCTGTGATGGCAGTTCACCACATTTTAGCCCCTTCTTCCAGCAGCTGGGCAGAATCTGAGCAGGGACTATATCCTTGTAAAGGAGGCCCTGGCCCCTGGAGTTCTGGACCTTACGGACCGCCCCTCAGTTCACAGAAGCCCAGAGAAGGAAGCCCAGAGCAGGAAGTGCTGAGGCAGGGGGTGGGGAGGGACTCCCAGGAGGGAAACCCAGCCCCCTGGGCAGAAACAGCTCTTGTAGCCCCCCACTTGAGGTAAAGGAGGAGGCTGATTTACAAGGCAGATCGGCCTCCCCCCCCCCCCCCCTGCCTGGAGCTCAGAGTCCTGTATCCAGCCATCGCCACCCTGCAGGCTATAAGAGCACCCCAACTTCCGGACCAGTACTGGGCGGGTGCCATGTGAGCCCAGCCCAGCTTCCCCTCCTGTTCACTCTCCTTCCTTCCCTCCTCCTGTCCGCTGGTATTTGCCAACATCTTCAAAGAGGGACACCTGACATCATGTCTCTGCTCAACCCCATCCTGTTGCCCCCTAACGTGAAGGCGTATCTGAGCCAAGGGGAGCGCTTCATCAAATGGGACGATGTGAGTAGGATGGGCTCCCCTTCCACCCCCCCCCCCGCGCGCCCCGGGTGTGGCAGGGGCTGCTTGGGTGCTTTGCAGAACGGAGCTTTGGTTTATGTCTCCCAGCACCCGGGGCGCCTATGTGGCTTGGCCAGGCATCTGGCACAACCATTTGGATAAACAAGTCTGGGGTGAGGATGCGTGTCCCTGGCTCCTTTAGCGAAGCCCTTACGCCTGGGAATAAGGAGGTGGGGCTGCCGTATGTAGGGGGAGTTTGTGGAGGACAGGGAGTCAGTACCGGGAGAGGTTAATCTCTTTGGACCTGATTTGCCCCTTTCAAATCCCTGACGATAAAGGATTCTAGTAACTTCAGTGCTGGAAATGCATGTGCCCCCCCCCCCCCGCCTCCCCGCAGCTGAGATAAGCAAAAGAGATCAGCCAGGCCCCTACCCCAGCACAGACACCCCAAGTTTGTTCTACCGCTGGAGTCCACAGAACCAAGATGTGTCCTGTCCCAGGGAAGCCATGTTCTTTTTCAAGCTACTACCATGGGGGCAGTCACAAAAAGGCCATGGACCCAGACTCAAGCTTCTGAGGTCTGGGAAGGAGCCAACTGACTTCTGCATCCCCTTTGGTGGCTCAGCTTGGCTCGGTTCAGCTTGGCTTGGCTTCTACTTGCTACTACCCGCCAACCTGTCTGCAGGGGCGGGAAAGACAGCATTGCACCCCAGTCCACTGAGTCTGCTCCTTCCTAAATTGTCTCGGGTCCTTCTGGGCCCCGAAAACACTGCCACCCACCACAGGATCTTTTGGTCTTGGAAGAATAAAACAAGAGCTGTTCTTTTTGAAGGGGTAGGCCTCCTTAAGAGAGAGCTCTAGGCTGGCCTCGGGAAGGCTTGGAGTTTTCAAAAGCACATGACTTTTAGGAGGTCACCTACAATTATTACGTCAGCTCCCTGGATTGGCTTGTGATGTTGTCCCTGGTTTCACCGTGCAATGAGGGGAATCTGAGTCTAGACCCTTTGGGACAACGCTGGGTTAAGGTACCTGGTTGCCAAAGCTGTGGGTACGAGGCCCTGGGATGAAAGGCTTCCTGTTTCCCTGGCAGTGTTTTGGTTGGTGTGACATGGGGCTAGCACGGTGGGGACATGGAGGTGATGTGACCTGTCTTAGGAGCCCGAGGAAGGAGGGAAATGACTCACAATGAAAAGTGAAGTGACTCTCTCAGTTCCTCCGGGAAGCCTGTATAACCTGAGTGGGCAGTGGGTCCCCAGGGCTAGGAACATGCGATGTGGCTTCTTCTCTCCAACCTGTGTATCCGGTTGACCATTGCCTTCCCCAAGCCAGAGTCAGGGGACACATGACCTATGAGGCAGGTTCTGCTCTCAGGCTGCTTTGGGCAGAGTTTAATAGATGGCAGGGACGTATCACGCTCTATTGGTAACTGTAGTGTAAAGAATATCACCAAACCTAACTCCGAGGAGCCTCCCACAGCCCCTTCAAAACATACGTAGCGGGAGAAGCTCTCCTCGCTGTGAGGAGAGGCTCAGCAAGCTGTCAGACATGACCCTTGGCAAGAGTCCAGTGTTTCCCACAAAATCCAGTCCTGTTCCAGGAGCAAACTAGAAGCGTAACTCCAAGCTTGCTTCAGCGCTGCTTTTTGCCTTCCTCCTTCCAGGACTAGAGAGGTCAACTGCAGGCTCCCTTGAAAGAGCCACGGTGGGATTCTCAGCCTCTTCTCTTCCAGGTCCTTCCAAAGTGGGGGAGAGGGAAGGAATGAGAGTCCACTTTCAATAGATGCTGTCGACAGCTACCTTGGACTTTCTAAGCCTGACAGAACTGAAAAGCTTACTCTTTCTCTGGTGATCTTTTCGATGATTTGGGGGTGCCCCTCTTCCCTGTATTGAGTCTTACTCGCTTGCAATCTCCCAATTCCTCTGCTGGGGGGAGGGGTGTCAATCACAATCACTCCTTCAGCTTCCTGTTACCAGTTTTTTTTTTTCTCTCTCTGCAGCCTTGGGCCTTTCGCCCATCCCTCACCCATGAGTCTACTTTGGGTCTAGCAAACCCACGACACTTTGCTGTCTTGACAAGTTCTGAGCCCTCAGGCTCATCCCATATGGCAGCAACTGTGCAAGCAGAGGCAGCCCTCCCGACACTTTCTGAGTTGCCCAGGCTGGACACCAGCCCCTGTCTAAGCTGTCCCATACCAAATAGTCTTAAGGTCAGAGAGCCAGCACTGACCCTCCCTTGGGGAGGAAAGGACCCAGAGCTCACTGTATAGCTTTTTTTCAAAATCAGCTTTCTTATAAAATCTCTCCCTCATACTCTAACCGCCTCTAAAGTGGGAACCTTTCTTGTATCATTTCCTTGGTAGATCCCATATTTGGTCTGGTGTGTCAGCAGCAATCATCATGTATCGTTGGAAACTTCGGTTGTAATATCTTGTTTGTGTGTATGCAAAGGCTATTAAAATAAAAAGTGACTTATGTGCTCCATGAGTGGAGTAGGAATCTGAAGGCCAGTTTGCTCATTCATTCAGGTAGTTATCCATCCAACTCCAAGGTCAACCACTAAGCACCAAGTTGCAGGTCTAGCTGGATTACTTCCCACAGCGTCCTTGAGCTCACAAGGATTTCCCAGATGTTTCTACATCTGTGTACCAGAGCCTGACCATACCCTCCACATGTTAATCTCAGCACATTTCAGGAAAGCCTTTTCTGAAGGGGTGGGGTGTGGGCTGCTCTTTGGAGACAGTTCAGGCTGAGGGGGGTTGAGTACTTCACTTTGGGGGTGGGAAGAAACTTGATGTCTCTTTGGGCCATTTGGATGGGAGGGGAAGGCAGTGCTCATGGCTGAATGGAAGGACTTCTGAGGACCAGGGCTGCCACCGGATTGTACAGGGCCTTGACTGTGAGGACCAGAGCTTGGGTTCTCAACTCCCACTGGGCCAAGCTTTCTAGGGAACAGAATCTTGGAGAGAGATATTCTATGCTTTGGTGGCGCCATGACCCCTGAGAACACGGAGAGGTTAGAGGCATTGCTTGGGGTCCAGAAAGAGCACCTCTCCTCCAGCAATTCCACCTCCCATCCTCAAGGTCTCCCCACTGTTAGCTTAGAGGACAAAGGGAAAGGCCTTTTAATTTCTAGGAAGGAGATGGACTCTGTCTGAATCCTTGGCCTGGGCCAGGGAAGTTGGCCTGAGACCTCAGCAGAGAGCTGACCCTTTCTCCCTGCAGGAGACTTCAATAGCCTCCCCGGTTATCCTCCGAGTGGATCCCAAGGGCTACTACTTGTACTGGACATATCAGAATAAGGTAAGACACAACCCAACACGGCCCTCGGCTCCGACTGATCCAGTGAGAGCTCTGCCTGACTCCTGGTGGTATAGGATGGAGGCAGGGGAGTGGAGAATGGCTTGGGAGACTAGCCCCTCTGGGCTCTCCTATGGACAGGGGAGGGACAATTCAGTCACTTCACTCCATGACTGCCTGGGGCCCACCTAGTCCTGAGAGAGTACCCCCTAGAAGAGAGTGGGAAAAGACAAGTCGCAGAGCCGAAGGGCTGTGATCTATTGATGGCTCCAGGTCATTTCAGAGCTCAGAGAAACGGAAGAGGGTCGGAGGGATTCCAGGCTCCCCATAAATAGAGAGAAGCTGATGAGTAGAAACTCAGGGAAGGATCCATGTAGTCTCCAACAGTCTTGCCATCCACAGAAGGCAGAAGCTAGGATCTGGAGGGATGTGGAAGCGCTCTCCACTCTGTGTCCTTATTCTCCACTTGATCTTTTTGTCCCCGCCCATCTTTGCTCCTACTGGGAAACTGCTACCAGGAGATGGAGTTTCTGGATGTCACCAGCATCCGAGACACTCGATTTGGGAAGTTTGCCAAGATGCCCAAGGTAAGCGAGCCCAGAAGCAGCCACCGGTTGAACAGGGCAAGCAATGAGTCTCTACTAGGGGTGGGGAACCTGTCTGTGGGACGGGATGAATGGGTCCCTGGCTGCTAGGCAGCCAGGATACTAGCTCAGGCCAGGGAAGGGTGGTGTGCTGTCTGCTGCTCCGCTTGTCTGGATTCTGAGCCTGGGAACTGGACACAGTGAGCTAAGATGGCAGGAATTCGGGAGGAGGAGGAGCCAGTTCCTGCCCCTGAGTATGCCAGACTGTCTGGGAAGTTTCTTCTACCCCTTGCTCCCCACATCTTGGTGGCTGCTTTGCCTACATTTGCCTAAAGCTGGTGAGAAGATTGAAGCGATTGACAGTAGGGAAACAGGATTCCCTGAGTTAGGGAGCTAAGAATGTATCTTCAAACAAAATTCCCAGGATTCCCAAGTTCTGCTGCCTTGGCCAAGCTCTTCCTATGGGTCTTCCCTTCCCATGGCAGTTGCTGGAGCCAGGGGGACCGGGATGTTGAGGCCTGTGGTTTCATGGTTCTTAGGTTCCATGGCCATTCTGCCCCAGGAGCCTGCAGTTTAAATGGCTGATGAGGAGACAGAGGAAAAGACATGTTAGGCAGAACTATGAGCATACCTCTGACCCTCGCTGTGTCACTGTCTCCTACAGAGCCAGAAACTCCGGGAAGTCTTCAATATGGACTTTCCAGACAACCACTTCCTGTTGAAGGCATTCACAGTGGTGTCCGGCCCTGATATGGTGGACCTCACCTTCCACAACTTCGTCTCTTACAAGGAGAATGTGGGCAAGGTGCATTGGGTTCAGGGTTGACACTTGGGACAGCCTGGCCTTCCACAGAGTCCTAGGCCTGGGCCAAAGGGCTCAGGTGCACCTGTGACAGGGCTCTGTGCTCTCCAGGATTGGGCTGAGGATGTCCTGGCTCTTGCCAAACACCCGATGACAGCCAACGCTCCCCGAAGCATTTTCCTAGACAAGATGTAAGTGCCTTTCCCCCCCTGGCCTGAGCTCAAGGGGTTGGTTTTTCAGTCACTAGCCTGATGAGCTGCTGTCTGTCCCTCCAGCCTGGTGAAGCTTAAAATGCAGCTCAACCCCGAAGGGAAGATTCCTGTGAAGAAGTGAGTCTCTTCTCTCTCTTTTTATTTTTGTGTTCAAGATAGGGTTTCTCTGTGTAGCCTTGACTGTCCTGGAACTCACTCTGTAGACCAGGCTGGCCTCGAACTCAGAGATCTGCCTGCCCCTGCCTCCCGAGTGCTGTGGAAGGGAGTCCCTCGAGTTTCCCTTTGGCTGCCACACGGTTCCCCAAGCCTTCCTTCCCTGGGCATGACCCCTCTGCTGCCTGGTACCCCTCTTTGCCCCCTCAGTTTTTTCCAGATGTTTCCTGCTGATCGCAAACGCGTAGAAGCTGCCCTCAGTGCTTGTCACCTCGCAAAGGGAAAGGTGAGTAGTTCTCCAGCCGCAGTCCCCTCCACTAATCCTCATTCCCACCAGAGAAAAACATGGCCGGGGGTGGTGATGGATGGGGAGAGCAGGAATGACATCGCTGTCCCATCAGCAGCCCCCAAAGCCAAGTAACACGGAACCTCTGGTTACTGACACCAGGCATAGAGGTGGGACCAGGCCAGTGCCGGATTCAGGGTGGGGTGAGGAGACCAGCATCCAGTTGTGATAGACGCAGTTCTGGGGAGGGAGGGCAGCAGACAGGTCCGACCTTCCTATCTTAGCCTTGGGAGTAGGAGCTGGATGTTTTCATTGTGGGGGAGGAAGGGTCAGTAGGGGCAGGAGGCAGGCCCCAGGGATCTGACAGCTCCAGGAAGGGTCTAGTTCTGCAGGGTGCTGGGGAGAGTTGCAGAGCCAAGGGTGGAAGCTGCCAGGGCACAGACTTCAGCTCACACTTCGGAAACACATTTTCCACTTCTTTTTAATTAAGCAATTAATTTTTAATTACAAGTCAGAAGGAGGGTCACCCCATGGGATGTCTTATGTGATTTACCAAAGGGGGGGGGGAGGAAGAATCCTCTAGGTAGACACAGCCCAGAGCCAAGGTTCAAGCCTGGATGCTGGACTCAAGCTCTTGTCCACCTCGGCCAGTGCCCTTTTGTAATTACAAGCCTCACCCCAGGAAGTCTTTCGCAGGGTAAGAATTTAGAGCAATAGAAATGAGTAAAACTAAGGCCCTAAGCCCTTGTCTTCATGAACCACATAGAGGCTGGGCTCCCCCACAGGCCCAGCTTCTATAGCACTGATGACCCCAAGTGCAGCCAGCCACACTGGATCCGGGGAGGAGGCGGGGAGAAGGTGGACTGTGCTCCTGACATGGTCCTCACAGTTTGCACTGCTTGTCTGCTTCAAGAACACCCGCCCACCTCCTTTTCTGCGCTCGCTCCCATTCCTAGCTGCGTCCTCCTTATTGGTCTGCTTTCCTTGTGTCCCAATGGTAGCCAGTGACCAGCTTCCGAGGCAGAGCTGGGCTGGGGGAAATCTAGCTATGCTCTCCTGCTCAGACCCTTATCTCCCAACTCAGACTCATGTTCCTCCTCCAGTGTGATCCTGAATGGCATTTAGCGTTTTGTTTTCTGGAGGAATGAGGTGAAAAGCACAGGATCTCTGTAAACTATCCATCCACTTTCCTTTTCTATTTCTGTAGAGTCACCTACTCTAGACATTTTATGTAAGGGACTTATACAATGTTTGGTCTTTTATGTTGAGCTTTAGTCACTCAACATACTATTTTCTAGATTCATCCATGTGGTAGCATCAGCACGTCTCCTCCTCCTCCCGCTCCTCCTTCTTCCTCTTTTTCTTCCTCCTCCTCCTCCTCCTCTTCTTTTATTGCAGCTCCATGTTGACAGATATTTGGTTTCCTTCCACGTTTTGACTATCATAAATAATGCTTCTATAAGCACTTGGTCATGATTTTGCTGTCAGTCTTCTTGGGTATATACGCCTAGGTGAAATTGTTCAGCTACACGGTGACTATATTTCCCACGCTGAGAAACTGACAAACTATTATCTAGAGCGCCGGCACCATTTACCTCTCCTGACAGCACTGCTAAGGTTGTCAATGTTCCTACAGCCCACCTGTCTTTTGTTTGTGCTATCCTGGTGGGAATGAAATGGCATCTTGTCGTGATTTTAATATGTATTTGCTTAGTAACTAATGGTGGTGAGTGTCTTTTCATGGTCTTAATGATCCTTTCTCTATCTCCTTTGCAGAAACACCATTTCAGATTTATTGTCTTTCACTTGCTATTTTTGTATGTGAGTTTGTGGTATATGTATGAATTTGCGTGCATGAGTTTGTACACTTGTGGGGGGGGCAGAAACTGATGTCAGGGGGTTTTCTCAATCAATCTCCATCTTTCTCCAACTTTCATCTTATGTTTTGAAGGGTTTTTACTGACCTTGGAGCTCACGTTTGGCTAGGGTGGCTGGCAATGAGCTTCAGGGATCTTCTTGTGTCTGTCTACTACCAATACCGGGACTGCAGACACCGCACACACACCCACACTTAGCATCTATGTGATTGCTGGGGATCTGAACTCAGATCAATGTGCTTTCACAACAGGCCAACCAAGCCATCTCCCCAGCTTTTGGGTTTTGTTGTTATCACTTAACAGTTTGTAAATATTTTATCTCATTTTGAAGATTGTCTATCCTTCTCTCCCTCCCTCCTTCCCTTCCTTCTGTCCTTTTTCCCTTCCTCTCTCCCTTTTTCCTTCCCTTGTTTTCTTCCTTAGCTCAGGCTAACCTTCAGTTTCTTAATGGTGCCCTTATAAGCATAAATTTTTGTTGTTTTTGTTGATCGGTTGGTCAGTTTTTCAAGACAGTTTCTCTGTGTGGCCTTGGCCGTCCTGGAATTCACTTTGTAGGCCAAGCTGGTTTCGAACTCACAAGAGATCCACCCTCCTCTACCTCCCAAGTGCTGGGATTATCCACCACCATCCAGCAAGCATGCATATTTTAAATTTTCATGAAGTCTGATTTTATCTCTTTGTGTCTCTCTTTTGTTTTTCCCAATTATTTGTCTTTTGTTTGGTGTGTGTGATGTCTGTTTTGCCAGGTGTTTGTGTTTTGTTTGTTTGGTGTGCATGTGTATGGTGTGTCTTGTTTGGTGTGTGTGTGTGTGTGTGTGGTGCTGGATCTTTTGCACATTAGGCGAATACTCCGCTACTGTTGAATTGTCTTTTCTCCCTCCAGTTCCGTCAGGCTTTACCTCTCATATTCCAGAGCTCTACTGTGAGGCGCATATTGCCTATATTCAAACTGTTTCTTTAGAAAATTTGTCCTTCACTTAATGAAGAAAAAAAAAAGCCCAGTACTCTGGCGGGCAAACAGCACTCTTTGCTTGTGACATTTCATCCTCTTTATTCTGGTCACACTTGGTTCCAATCCTGTTCCAGCTATGGAATTAGCCACTACCCAAAAATCATTGTTAAAGCAAGCTATCTCATGGTGCTGCAGTCAGAAGCTCCTTGAGATGTGTGTGCCATAAGTCTTCTGCATGTCTGCCTTGAGTAACCTCTCTGATCAGGTCCCCTTTCCCAGAACCGGGTGTAGGTCATGGTGAGTCTTAGCTCTGAGCAGGTGAAGAAGGCTAACAAGGTGATGATTCTTCCAGAATGATGCTATCAATCCTGAGGACTTCCCAGAATCTGTGTACAAGAGCTTCCTCATGAGCCTCTGTCCTCGACCAGAAATTGACGAGATCTTCACTTCTTAGTGAGTTTCTTAGGCTGGCCATGGAGTGGTGGTGAGGACAGTAATTCCTTCCTTCCACCCATCCTTTCGGGAATCACAAGGTTGTACCTGAGGTCAGTCCAGGCCTCCAGGGACAAAGGACGTATACCTGTGCCCTTCTCTCTGGCCTGTAGCCATGCTAAAGCCAAGCCCTACATGACCAAGGAACACTTGACCAAATTCATCAATCAGAAGCAGCGAGACGCTCGGCTCAACTCCCTGCTGTTCCCACCAGCCCGGCCTGAGCAGGTGCAGGCCCTGATCGACAAGTACGAGCCCAGCGGCATCAACGTGCAAAGGGGTGAGGCCTGAGGGAATGCCCGACTTCCCGCAGTCCTGTCCCACCCTGGGAGCTGAGCTGCAGTCGTGACTACTTGCTGTCCACTGTCACACAGGCCAGCTGTCACCGGAGGGCATGGTCTGGTTTCTCTGTGGACCGGAGAACAGCACGCTCGCCCATGACACACTGCTGCTCCACCATGACATGACGCAGCCACTGAACCACTACTTCATCAACTCCTCACACAACACCTACCTGACAGGTGGGTCCTGGAACCCTCACGTGGAGCTGCTCCTGGGGCCCTGGATCCTCCACGGACACGTCTCGGCTACCGCCTGCCCTGCCAACAGGAACAAGGTAGAGGTAGTGAGGGGACCGGCCTGCCTGTGAGTGACTCGCCTTCCCCTTCTCTCCACTGGCTCAGCTGGCCAGTTTTCAGGCCTGTCCTCGGCCGAGATGTACCGCCAGGTGCTGCTGTCTGGCTGCCGTTGTGTGGAGCTGGACTGTTGGAAGGGGAAGCCCCCTGATGAAGAGCCCATCATCACCCATGGCTTCACCATGACCACAGACATCTTGTTCAAGGTGGGTCTTGGGGTATGGAAGCTGATCATACCCCAGTGGCAGTCAGAAAGGTCCTGAAGAGAAGTTTTCTGAGGTGTGTGTGGGGGAGCCAAGCTGAAGGGGAGAGATATCTGGAATGCCTCCAGCTATTGGGAAGCTACGTCTGCTAGCTAGTTTTATGTGTGTGCTGGAGGGGCACCACGGGGATGGGCTACCCTCTTCACAGAGCTTCTTTCTCCTCTAGGAAGCAATCGAAGCCATTGCAGAAAGTGCCTTCAAGACCTCTCCCTATCCAGTCATCCTGTCATTTGAAAACCACGTGGACTCGTGCGTACCCTGGCCTATTCAGCCCCACCCTCTACCTGCACCCCCAGACTCTTGCAGACTCCCCCCGCCTCCCCTCCTCCCCACATATCATCCTGGCCTCTAGCCATCCCTTAGAGTTCTGGCCTTAATACAGCCTTCTTAGGACCTCAGCTTCTCCTTGCTCTGGTCCTCTCTCCCTCACTTTCTGTGCCCCTGATCTGGGTCATCAAGGCACAAAAACGTGGGCAAGGTGCTCAGCGGCTAGCCCTTACCTGTGCTTTTGTCCCCTGCTAACAGGCCCCGCCAGCAGGCTAAGATGGCTGAGTACTGCAGGACCATGTTTGGCGAGACCCTGCTCACGGACCCTCTGGAAAAATTTCCTGTGAGTGCCCAGTCTTGTGGGAGGGGGCATCTGGACCTGGGGTAAGGTGGCACCAGGTTAGGAGGGCAGAGATACCCGAGTTTACCCGGTGGATTGTGAGTCTGGGATCCTGTCACCTACCATGTGTCAGGGAGTATGCTAGAATTAGGCTCTCCCAGTGACAGAAACTTGATTGAACACTAGGCATGGTGGTGCTTGTCTGTAGTCGATGCAGCAGGAAGACCCCAAGCTTCATGCCAACCTGGGCTGCATACTGAGACCCTATCTAGAACAAGCAAGACAGCCCCCCCCCCCAGGTTTCTGACTCACTTCATGAGGAGACAGACAAGTATCCCGGCCAATTACAGCCAGAAGTAGCTATGGGAGGCAGTGCTCAGGAGTGAGAGGATCAGGCAAGGCTTTCTAGAGGGGCGTGATGGTTAAGATGGAATCTGGGAGATGACAGAGACTCTGTGAGCATGTGAAAAGGGCCATCTAGTCAGACGGAATGGGTGAGACATTCCTGCCAAGGGACGAGTAATTCTGGTCAAGTGGGAATTCAAGGCACAAGAGGCAATGGTAGGAACTGAGGCAACGGGCGTAGGCCCACACCAGAGGGACACACAACAGAAGTGGCAATGGTGCTCACCTCTCCCCTGTCTGCAGCTGAAACCCGGCATCCCTCTGCCCAGCCCTGAGGATCTCCGGGGCAAGATCCTCATTAAGAATAAGAAGAACCAGTTCTCTGAGCTAGCATCCCCCAGCAAAAAGCCAGGGGGGGTGGCTGAGGACAACGGCCCATCTAGTGTCCCCGTGGAAGAGGACACAGGTGAGTGAGTAACGAGAGTGGGACAGGATCTGGGGAGAGCTAGGGCTGACAAAACTTGTGTGCATGGCAGTGTGGACTGCTGAGGACCGGGCTGAGGCAGAGGAGGAGGCGGCGGTGGAAGAGGAGGAAGAGGAGGAGTCGGGAAGCCTGGACGAAGAAGAAATAAAGAAGATGCAGTCGGATGAGGTGCGTGGGGACAGTCCCTTTGCCATCTCCACTCCGGTACCCTCTGGGTGGGCATGGACTGCCATCTAGGCTCTGCACTGTTTCTCTCTCTGCTCTCCCCTCTTGCTCTCTAGGGCACAGCAGGCCTGGAGGTGACAGCTTATGAGGAAATGTCCAGCCTTGTCAACTATATCCAGCCCACTAAGTTTATCTCCTTTGAGTTCTCTGCACGTATGTATGTTAGCACAGGGTGGCGGGGGAGAGAGGGCAGGCTCGGTTCAGGAGCAGGCTGACCTCTGTCAAGAGAGGCCTGGTGAGTGGGACAAAAAGAGGGGGAACCTGCTCCCTCCTCAGACGAAGGGCCTTGTCTATAAATACCCAGCTTGGAAGTCAGGCAAAGGGCTTGTTTAAGTGGCCGTGGCTCCCAGCATTTGGATGGAGGAACTTGGCAGCAAATGGAATGTTCTGGAGTGTGTCAGTGACAGACAGGTCGTTATGACAAGGCCACCTCAGCCAGGCCTGTCTAGGGCTTCTGCAGTTTCCTAAGGTTTCGCAGTTCCCGGGCCTGAAGTATGTCAAGGGCTGCCCCAGGCCTAGGAGCCCAGCCCTGGAGGTAAGAGTTCTCGGAAGAGCATGACTTTAATAGCAGCACTCAGAGCCAGAGGCAGGTGGATCTCTGTGAGTTAGAGGCCAGCCTGGTCTACATATTGAGTTCCAGAACAGCCAGGATTCTAGATAGAGAGAGCCAGTCTAAAGAGAGGGGAGAGGAGAGAGGGACAGAGTTCCCATGAGGGGGTAGAAGGCAGAGCAATCTCCAGGTGCCCACTCACCCCATTGGAGCCTTCCTTTTTTGTACATCCCTCTGATATTTGCCCTGGTCTTTTCAGGATGCGCTCGAGCGCATCCTCCCCAACTCTGTGTGTCTCCCCAACACGAGCACCTCTCTGAACACTCTTGTGCAGTTGGGTCTCTGCGAGGCTGACTCCCCGTATCTGAATCATAACCTGTTCTGCTACCCGGGCACACCCAGGATGTGCTTTGGAGGGTATGGGTGTGCCACCCTTACCGGACAGCTCCCCCTCTCTGCACCTGCCGATTGATTGTGAGATTCACTCCCTGCAAACTTCATTGCTTGGGCATCCTTAAGGTTTCACCGGTCAAAGTTCCCTGGCTGTGGGGCTTGCAGGAAGGCCTGGCACCCTCCCGGTGCCAATGGCCTTGGCCAGCGCTTATACTCAGGGGCAGTCCCGGGGGCACACACATGGTCACTTCCAACTGCATGCCCCAGCTCTTCTCTCATCGGGTGCGTGCACCACGTGTTCCTGATACCCTGGCCTCAGCCTCATTTGCCCGCCATACCCTCCGTGCCCACCCGTGGCGTATAGCCCTCGTTCTTCACGGCCATGATGCAGGTTCCCTCCCTCCGAATGTCCACCGGGAAGTCCCTTTACCCCAGCACATCTGTCCCTACACGTTCCTCTCAATCTGGCCACTAAACCCTCAGACCTCAACAGACTCCTGGGTTGGAGCATCTCTCTGTGGAGGAAGGTGCCCTCGAAAGGAAGGCAGGGCTGAGAGAGAGAAGCCAGCCTGATGCGGCTCCCCCCAACCCCCCTTCACCCTTCCACAGAGAAGAACAGGAGCTACGTAATTTCTTCCTTCACGGAGCTCAAGGCCTATGAGCTGCTCTCCAAGGCCTCTATGCAGTTTGTGGAGTATCCTTGAAGGCTTTGCCAAGCCAGGTCCCTTGTGGGATGGGGCTTTGAGGGAGGGCCTGGGATCCTGCTGGTGAAAGTGGCTTTGGCCAGCTCCTATACTCAGCCACAGCTATAATAAACGCCAGATGAGCCGGGTATACCCCAAGGGCACACGCATGGACTCCTCCAACTACATGCCTCAGATGTTCTGGAACGCTGGATGCCAGATGGTTGCCCTCAATTTCCAGACAATGGGTAAGGACACTCCCAGATCCTGAGAGTCCTCCCCTGGGCCCTGCACTCCCAGACCTCAAGAGCCTTCCCCTGGGCCCTGCCTGGCCTATCTTTACCCCTCCATGGGGTCTTTGATGCAAACTGGGTGTGGTGTCTGTGTAGATTCTGGGTGCATGTCCTGGTTTGTGAGCCCTTTGGGGAAGGGAGCATTCCCTCATGCCTATTTAGCATGTTCGTATATCAGAGCATATATAAGACACCAAGGCTGGCGTGGCTTCCGGCTGCTCTGTTTGGGTGTGTCTTTGGAAACACCTGTCCAGCTATCCCAGGTCTACTATGAGTTTGCAGCCTGGCCATACCATTGCTCCGGGCTGACTCTAGGTTAAGGACCTTTCCTGAAAGGCTAGGTACCCCAGCGACATGGGACTGGACATGAGAAACTCTCACCTTCACGATCGACCCAAATCCCCACAGGGACAAGAGAGGCTTGAGAGTATTGGAAGGAGATTGAGAATAGGTCCCGGTGGCACCGTCCTCATTGAATGCTCTCATCCCCCCCAGACCTGCCCATGCAGCAGAACATGGCACTGTTTGAGTTCAACGGGCAGAGTGGCTACCTCCTAAAGCATGAGTTCATGCGCAGGCTGGACAAGCAGTTCAACCCCTTCTCGGTGGACCGAATTGATGTGGTGGTGGCCACCACCCTTTCCATCACGGCAAGGCCCAGGGTTGACAAATGGCTGGGAGGGCTGGGCTCTCGAGAAGGAAGGCTGAGAAGCCCACTCCTCTACCCCAACCCCCTTCCCTGATATCCTGAAGACTTCAGCCCCAGCCAGTTCGTGCGCATGTGGTAGCAAGTTGCCTTGGAAACTGCCTCCTCCTCAACACTGGAGTCTGCCTCTTGGTCCCCATGGAAACCAAGGGGAAGGGCTGAGGCTTCAGTGGAGGAAGGGAGAGACTGGGCCATTCGAGGCAGCAGGAACCCAGGCTCCAGGCCAGGGGACTGGGGGGGGGGGATGTTTGTTTTCCTTGTCTGAGGAGAAATGTGGGTGGCCTACCTCTCCCCTGAGTGCTGGAAGCACCCAGGTCCTTAGAGCTTGGCTGTAAATATTGAGCCACACAGCCGATATTTGATGGCCAACGCTGAAAGGGGATCTTCATAGTACCCATAGTAGCTACTTAGCCCTATGGAGACAGAGGCCTCAGGGGCTGAGGGACCAAACCGAGTGGATACCTCATGCTGGCCTCCCCTGGGTCCTCTCCCTTAGGTGATTTCTGGGCAGTTCCTGTCAGAGCGCAGTGTGCGCACCTATGTGGAAGTGGAGCTGTTTGGCCTACCAGGGGACCCCAAGAGGCGCTACCGTACCAAGCTGTCAGCCACTGCTAACTCCATCAATCCCGTCTGGAAAGAGGATCCCTTTGTCTTTGAGAAGGTGCTAGGGGGGGGGCTGGCAGGGGGGGGGGGGGGTCTGTCCCTAGTTCTTAGCCATTGCTTACAGATAGAACAATGGGAGAGGGACTCTCTGACCTACCATCTCCTCTCTCTGCCCCTGTATGCTTTTCTGAAGTTCACAAGTCCCAAACTAAAGTTCACAAAGTTTGCTTGTGTGGGGGGGGTGGGGGGTGGGGGGTGCTGGTCCGCATAGGATTAGGGATGGAAACATGAGCTCCCAGCCCAGGGTGAGGGGATGGTGGGGTTCCCTATCTTCTTGGACACGGGCTGGCGAAGCTGCCAAGGGCTGTTTGCATGGGCTCACTGTCCTGCACTGTGGCCCATCTAGCCCCTTTCCCCACGTGAGCCTGGCGCACGCTGTGAGATGCCTGTTCGTGGCACAGGACATTGCTTCTGCCTAGCCTCGCCAAATCTGGTGGTGCCTTCCAGGATCTCATCCTGGCATTGAGAGACTTCTGGAGTCTGGGAGGGGGGCAGCTTGGCCCCCCCCCCCAGTCTGCTCCTCAGCCTCCTCCTGCCCCAAACAATCCCTAGATCTTGATGCCTGAGCTGGCCTCCCTCAGGATAGCTGTGATGGAAGAGGGTGGCAAATTTCTCGGACACCGAATCATCCCCGTCAATGCCTTACGTTCTGGTAAGGAATGGGGCTTAGCTATGTGCCGAGAGTTTGGGATCAAGACCAGCATCCTGTGGGTGGGAGTGGGGGGGGGGGTCAGGCCGGGTCTCTGAGGCCTCCACGCCCTCATGTTATCAGCTTTTCTATGGAGTGGGTCAGGAATAGACTTTCTCCAGGAAACCTGACGGGTGGGGACAGAAGGCCCCAGGATCTTCTGGAGTCGCTGTTACAGATCCCCGAGCAGCTGGCATCCACGGGCACTTGGAATGTGTGAGAGGATCGGGCGAGGTGGCTCAGCGGGTTAGAGACACTTGTCAGGCTTATGGCGATCTGAGTCTGACCCCTAGGCACCACTTGGTGAAAGGAGACCCGCAGGCTGACCTCTGCGTGTGTGTGCGCACGCCCGAGGGGGGTCAATAAATAAAAGTGTGACTAAAAAAAAAAGTGTGAAGAGCTTATAACACGTTCTCATAATAAACACGCACCGCAGATGGGTGAGGAGAGGCTTAGCGTTAACCTGACCTGCCCAAAGTCACGCAGCAGGGAAGCACAGCAGGAAAGCACAGCATTAGACTTATAAGACTGTAAAGCCAGAAGTCTGGGGGCCTGTTTGTGTGTGTGTGGCGAGGGCAGGGATGGGCTCTGTCTTACCATCCTCCTCACCGTGTTCCACAGGGTACCACCACCTGTGCCTGCGCAGCGAGAGCAACATGCCTCTCACCATGCCCGCACTCTTCGTCTTCCTGGAGATGAAGGACTATGTGCCAGACACCTGGGCAGGTAGGACCCCTGTGGCGTGCCAGGGGCTCCAGGCTGTCCATCTCCTTTCCCCTCCTTAAGCCTTCCTCCGAAGTGGAATAAGAAATCCGGGCTGACTCCCCACAGTACCGGGCTGATGGTGACCTCTGCTTCCCAGATCTTACTGTGGCTCTCGCCAACCCCATCAAGTACTTCAATGCCCATGACAAGAAGTCGATGAAGCTCAAGGAGGGGACAGGAAGTCTGCCTGAGGTCTGTGTTGCCTGGACCTGCCTGCCTGGACCGCTGCTCAGGAACTCTCCAAGAGCAATGAGTGGGGGAGGGGCAGAGCCCCCTAGTCAGGGAAAGGTGTTTGAGCCACCTTCCTAACAGGCCGTTCTCACACAGAGGCCCTTCTCCTCTGGGATTCCTGTCGTCAGCCAGCCCAATGGGGCATGGGTCCCAGCAGGCAACGGGTCGACGGGTAGGTAGTTCTGGGCCCACCTGCCTTCGGCTGTCCACCTCTCCCACCGCACCCACAGCCCCCCAGGGTCTAACCTTTTCATCTGGGGTGGGAAGATCTGGGCCTGAAGCCTCCACGCTAGAAAGGGGTAGTTGCAGAGGGCTTAAACTACACCCCTGCAGGAACCAAACTGAGGTGCCTCCAGGGTACCTGACAGTCCAGTCCTGTGCTCTTACAGCAGCTGGGACCAAGGCCAAGGAAGAAGCCACGAAGGAAGTGACAGGTAAGGCCTGCTGATCCCTGTGATCGTTGGGACAGGATCTGGGAGGAGAGCCTGGGACTTTGGAGGGCCAGCGGGACGGGGGTGGGGTGGGGAGGGGGGATGCTCTGGGCGCCGTGGCGCCTCAACCCTGTCTCTGCAGAGCCACAGACCGCCAACTTGGAAGAGCTGCAGGAGCTGAAGGGTGTGGTGAGGCTGCAGAGGAGACACGACAAGGAGCTTCGAGAGCTGGAGCGGCGTGGAGCCCGGCGCTGGGAGGAGCTGCTGCAACGTGGCGCCGCGCAGCTGGCAGAGCTTCGGGCCCCAGCGGCTGGCTGCAAGCTCCGCCCGGGCAAGGGCTCCCGTAAGAAGAGGTAAGGGGTCTTCCCGGAGGGCCCTTCCCTTCCCGAGAGTGGTGGCGCCTGGCTCAAGGCCTGCTCCCACCCGGCTTCTGCAGGATGCTGCCCTGCGAGGAGGCCGTCGTGGCGCCTAGCGAGCTCCCCGAGGGTCCTGCGGACTCGCGCGTGCAGGAGCTGAGGGACAGGCTGGAGCAGGAGCTCCTGCAGCAGGGCGAGGAGCAGCATCGAGCAGTCCTCAAGCGCAAGGAACAGCACGTGACCGAGGTGTGGGCTACAGCAAGCTCAGCAGCAACCCGCCCCGCCCCTTCTGCACAGCCAAGGGCTTCTCCCTAAGCTGGTCCTTCCTCCCCTGCAGCAAATCGCCAAGATGATGGAGCTGGCCAGAGAGAAACAGGCCGCTGAACTCAAGACTTTCAAGGAGACCTCAGAAACGTAAAGCCGCCTCCCTTTTCTGCCTGTTCCTACTCCCCCCTGTAAAGGTCGGGGCCCACGGAGTATCTCCATCTCTCTGTCTCCCCGCAGTGACACCAAAGAGATGAAGAAAAAACTGGAGGCCAAGAGGCTGGAACGGATCCAAGCCATGACCAAAGTCACCGCAGACAAGGTGGCCCAGGAGAGGTAGATCCTGAAGGGGAGGCCCAGCTGAGCAGGCCCTACTCCAGCTGGAAGGGAATCACCCTGCAAGGGATCCTGACTTGCTTTCCGCAGATCTGTCCCTGTCTTGACCCTTGACAAGTTGGTCCCATTGCTGTATCTCTCAGAGTCTCCCTCGAGCAGAACACGGATGCCAACGGCACTTAGGCAGAGAGGAGCAATGGAGGGGGAAGCCATGCACAAAGAGAGGGAGATGGAAGCCAGGGAGAGCAGCCTGTCCACTTAGATCTCTGTGCCCACCCTGGGTGCCTTTCAGTCAGGGTGTTGTAGTGAAGAAGTGGGCCCCCGGCCCTGGGGCTCCGTAGGCTGTCTCTCTGTCTTCCATGTTGGTCTCTCTGCTCTTTCCTGCTTCAGTGATGGGGTTCTTGGCTTTCGTACCCCTAGGGTGATTTTATTGACCCTGTGCCCCAGGAAGGTCCTTTTGTAAAGCTCCAATTCTACCAACAGGCTCAAGAGAGAAATTAACAACTCCCACATCCAGGAAGTAGTACAGGCTGTCAAGCAGGTATGCGGGGCTGTGTCCTTCCCAGACACCCTCTCCATGGTGTCCTTCCCTTGAGCCCTTATGCCATGCTTTCCGGAAGTGCCCACGAAGCTAGGAATGGGAGGAAGTATCCCGAGGTTCTGGCCTGTGTGTGGAGGCTGGGGTGCCAGGCTGAGGGGAACTGCCTGGGAAACATGAGTTAGCCTGTCATGGAATAATGGAATTGGATGGGGTGGGTGAGGAAGGCTTCCTGGGGTGTCACGGAATGGAAAGAGGAAGGGAAGCCCTGCTCCTTCCCTGGGGCACCGCTGGCCACAGCAGTGGGCCTTCCACCTGCTATGTCCTGACCTTGTGTCGGGCAACATGGCAGGGGCTTCCTGTGCGACCCGTCAGCACCCCGAGCCGAGTGCGATCACCTCACTCTACACACTGCAGAAACTACCCAGGGGTTGAGGGCTTTGTCCCCAAGTCTCCCTACTGGTTAGCTGAGGCCAGAGCTGGAACCCTGCCTCCGTGCTGCCTGCCTGTGCCGTCTGATTCTCTGCCTCTCACCCCTACCCAGATGACAGAGACCCTGGAGCGTCAGCAGGAGAGGCTGGAGGAGAAGCAGACAGCCTGCCTGGAGCAGATCCGGCTGATGGAAAAGCAGGTGAGAAGATCTCCGTGTGGCCCAGTGGACCTAAGTGGGCTCTGGGGCCGAAGGGGCCCAACCCCCCGGGGGCTCCGGGCAAGAGGTCTG
The DNA here is from genome assembly GCF_907164565.1 of Psammomys obesus. Taxonomy (NCBI): domain Eukaryota; kingdom Metazoa; phylum Chordata; class Mammalia; order Rodentia; family Muridae; genus Psammomys; species Psammomys obesus. Next base: position 16,869,454 of record NW_026585504.1, read on the forward strand.
GGAAGGGGTCCCTCACATCCTACCACAGGGTCACAGGCAGGTTCCCATGGTGCCCCAGGGCCCTTTCAAATGAAACATCTCTGCAGATTTCTTCTCCTGGAAGGTCCTCTGATGGGCCTCACTAGCTCCATCTCCTACCCCAGTCTCTTGGGAGTCCTTAATAGATTGGGCATCTTAGTATTCTATAGCCTGGGTGGGCAGGGCCCCTTCCTGACCCCGGTAGTGGTCCCTGCTGTCCCTACAGTTACAGGAGAAGGCGCTGGCTGAGTATGAAGCCAGGATGAAGGACCTGGAGACTGAAGTAAAGGAGTCAGTGAGGGTCTGCTTCAAGGCCTGCTTCACCTCTGAGACAGAGGATAAGTCTGAGAGCCCCTGTGAGGCCTCCAAGGCACTGTGTCCACAGGAGCTGCTTGAGAACAAGGCAGACATCCAGGAGAGCCGCCTCTGACGACAGCATCTCATTCAGACATTTTAGTAAGGATATTCACACCCTTTTCTGCAACGTGGTCCCATTGTCCAGGAGAAGAGAACCCTAATACTCCAGGCTGTGGGAGCCTGGGGCTCCCTTGGATGCTGCAGCTCCTTCTCAGCCAGATAAAGGCAGGAATAAGAGAGCATCAGGGCAAGAGCCCACCTGGAACCTGGGTCTTTTCTAAGCTGGCCTCTTCTGTCCATCTCACCTATAAGTGAGTGTCATGTACTCATTGAAGGCAAAGGAGTATGGACCAAGAAAGAAGAGATTTGGTTCTGGTCACCCCCTCTGCCTTTCCTAATGTACAACTAACTAGTGGCTCGCCACTCGGAGCTCAGTTTCCTTTCCTGGAGGCTTGGCTTTGCTCCCTGGAACCCTCAGTCTTGTGGGTATGGCTCCAGCAGAACCAAATCCAAGCCCACCTTTTTGTTTTGTTTTGTTTTTTGTTTGTTTGTTTGTTTGTTTTTTGAGACAGAGTTTCTCTTTGTAGCCTTGGCTGTCCTAGACTGGCTCTGTAGACCAGGTTGGCCTTGAACTCATAGAGATCAACTGCCCCTGCCTCCCAAGCTGGGATTAAAGGCATGTGACACCACCACCTGCCGGCTAAGCCCTCCCACCTTGATGTGGTACCTAACACAGGCTTCTGGGCCACATCTCAAGCCTGCCTTGAGTACAGAGCATTGCCAACTCCTTGAGGCAGAGCCTGGCACTGCCTCAGAGCTCTCTGGGGATGGCTGCTTCCAGAATGGCAGCAAAGGTCCCTGGCCCTCACCTCCTGCCTATGGGAATAGGTGGCTGCATGGGAAAGTTTCTTCAGCTGGCCCTCAACGGATCAAATACTGAGGGGTTCGGGGGGGTGGTTATGCCTGGTGGCAAAGAGAGACTGTAGCTTCCTGGGCATTCTCTCTCCTACTCTAACCCTGGCTCACCTGTTTTTCTGGGCCTAGCACTTTTCTATCAGGTGGGTCACTTGAGTTCATCGTCATTTTCTTTCCTGAATGTGTGTGGTTTATTTATTTTTGCCCTTTCTTTGCCCACCAAAGAACCTGAACCCAGACTCTCCTGCCTTAGGCTGGCCTCTGTTCTCCAGTTAGGAAAAGACAGGCAGGGAAGTGGAATGCCTCTGAAATGAAGCTGCTTGAACGGGGAGTGGGAATGGGTCCCTCGGGGGCTGCTCAAAGGGTAAGGGCCCTTCTGGGGCCTTATAAAATGCCCTACCTCTGGCCTTGAACAGGAGTCGCTCCCCCATCTGCTGGCCCTGATGCCAGACAGGTTAAGAGATGATGTCACTCCCTTCTCTCGCCACCCACACAGATGTGGCCCTTCCTTGGCTCCCCCTGTTGCCCCACCCCCCAGGGCTGGAGCAGAAGATCCCAAAAGTGCACCCCACCCTGTCGGTGACCCCAAGCCTTTAGGTTATCTGGGCCTCCTTAGGAAGACTTAGAGTGACCACACACGTAGGAAGCTGCCTCCCCCCCACCCCCACCCCCGCTGTGGTTGGTTCCAATAAACTTGCTGGAGGCAGGGCTGTGGGCAGCCATTCCCCACACCTACAGCGCGGTTCCAAATCCCAAGTGGGGTGATTCTGGGAAGTGGTTGTTTTCTTATCAGAGAGTTACAACAGATGCCATTAGCTGTGAACACCTGTGCCTTTTGGAAAATGAACAGGGACGCCTTCCCCCATCCCTCCCAGGGCCTGACCTCAGGGGTCCCTACCAGTCCCTGGCCACAGGGTAAAGCTAAGTCCTGCTCATTCATAGGACTAAAGCCTGGCTTTCATCAGCCAGCCTTCCTGTGTTGTAGCGACACTGGATACCACCAGGATGGGCCATCTATACCTCAATACCTAAAGTCCTATTTTTGCCTTCTCCCTCCCGGGGCTAGAATCCGGTGGGGATGAAGACCCAGACTGAGAGGAACTCACTGAGCCAGGTACACGGGCATTAGTCAGAGCCAGCACAGCCCACTGGGCAATAGCCACAGTCAATACCCATGTACTCGCAGGGTAAGGAAAAGCTGCCTTCAGTTCTCTTCTTGCCAGGCCAGGAGGGAGCTGAGCAGCCCATGACCGGCAAAGGGGGTACAATCCTACTTCCCGAAAGGGGCTTCTGAATGGCTTCTCAAGCAGTCTGGTTACCCACTGTTGCCTGTTTTCGGTCTGATGCCCAAAGGGCAGGTTCTAGGCCCTGGAGATAAATTAATCTCTGGCCACTGGGGAAGTACAGAGGAAGAGTTGGTGCTCTTCCTTGGGCACTGGGCACTGGGCAGGTAAAAGACACCTGGATTCCATCCCTGTTGTGCCATAAAGCCAGGGCCAGGTTCCCTTTTCGCTCATGATTTCCATTTACCTTAGCATGGAGAAGGAAGGGTTGTCACCCCTCAGCAGTCCCATGGCTGACTCAGGGCCAGAGTCTCTGCTGACTCACCCCCTCCCTCTGACCCCCCCCCCAGCTCCCTGCAGCTCCGCAGGCTGGCACGTGCCACTAGGCTCAACCCTGAGGAGCTAGCTGTTGCAGTTCGACAGGGCGAGGGGGCTGGTGACACCTGAGGAGGAAAGAAGGGGGCGGGGAGGGACAGTTACAGACAGACAGACCTGCCAACTGAGGCATCTCTGGGAGGAAGCTCTTTTGCCAGCCTGGGGCCTGCAGGAGGAGAAGCCAGGCGGGTGGGAGGGGAGGAGTGCGAAGTGCCTGCCTGCCCCCTGCCTTCATAGCTCCTTCTCCTGTCAGCCTTCAGCTCCCTAAGCGACAGCTTCTAATTCCGGCTGTCGGTGCCTCTGTGTTCGCTTTTTTTTTTTTTTTTTTCTTCTTCTTCTTCTCCAGCTTTGCTGTTTCTTTTCTGTTCAGAACATAGTGAGCCCAGGGGAAAAAAAAAAAAAAGTCAAGAGCGAAGGCTCTAGGGCCTGAGACCTGGGATCGCTGCCCATCTGAGAACTCAGTGCAGGCCAGACTGAGGCTCTGAAGAGGACTCTTCCCCCATCCCCTGCCCCACAAGTTTTTTCCCTCCACCACAGGCAACAGGGGCAGAAGCAGAGCTTAGCTGGTTCAGGGAGGCCCTTGGGAAGAGGGGCGTGGCCAATTCCCCCTGGGTTTTTTGATGCTTTTCTTCTCCTGGAGGAACACAACCTAACCTTCCTCCTGATCCTGAAGGCAGACAGAGGGAAGGAACTGTTTTCTCTCGTGATGCAGACGGGGGTGGGGAAAACCAAGTCCTGAGGGGACAAAAACCCTTCTTTGGCTGAGTGAAGAGGGAGAGTACCCCTGTTCCCTTGCTGGAGTGGAGAGGGTCACCCGATCTTCCGGTGGGGCACACATTGAGGGCCAGTAGCTGAATAACGATGTGGTGCTTTCTCTGACGAGGGTCCCTGATCCTGTGTGGGGCAGGCTGAGCTGACAGGCTTTGCTTCCTCTTACAGGTGGGAATGCGCAGGCCTGGGCTGACACTGCTGGTACAGGACACAAGCTGAGGCCTAAGCCTCATGCCAAGAAAGGCATGGGGGCTCACTTCACAGAGCATGCACTTAGTACGTGCCCCCCACAGGACAAAGGCTATGAGTGCCTGTTGTAGCGTCTAGCCCAAATCCACAGTGTTTGTCCTGGAGCCTGGGAGTTCCAGAAGACATGGAGGCTTCCTGGGCCCTTTGCCCTGTTTCCAGAAGACCTGTGCTTCAGGGGTCTCCTGCAAAGCATCCTGCTCTGCCCAGGCTGAGCACCCCTCAATTCTTCCCCAAGTTTCCTGTCTCTTATAGCCTAGGACCCCTAACACAACCCTCAACGTTGTTCCTGTTAGGCGCCTTTGGCCCTGTAACCCCTCTGTCTGTTTCTTAGCGGCCAGCGTCACTCATTCTTGAAGGACCTAGTCCGCTGCTGTCTTCAGAAGACCCCGGATTCCTCTCTTTTCCATCAGTCCATCCTTTCTTCTGGAAACTGGCTGGCTGCGTGTTGTGTTTAGTAGATTAATCAATCCTTGGACAACAGCTCTCTCCCCCCATTCCACGTTTATATCCTGGGTTTGTCTTCCTGATTGAGAATGCAAGTCATTCAGCTTCAGAATCCAGTTTGTGAATTACATTCAATAGTTGATTCAATAGTTCACGTTTTCTTTTCTTGCTTGCTTCTTTTTTTTTTTTTTTTTGAGACAGGAAACAGGAGTCTCATGTAGCCCAAGCTGGCCTCAGACTCACTATGTAGCTGAGGATGATCCTCTTGCCTCCATCTCTCAAGCGCTGGGGCCACAGGTGGGCAGCACCACGCCTGGTTTTGGGCGGGGAATCTAACCAATGGTTTTGTGTAGACTGGACTCTACCAGCTGAGGAAAATCCCTAGCCCTTCACTTACTCTGCAAATAAACTCCAACGATCCTCATGCCCTCTGAACTTGGGAGTTTGTGAGGCACTCATTGTAACTCATCTCACCCGAGGCCTTCAGACCCCTCCCCATGGCCAAGGAACCGGTTGCCCAAAGGGAGATCATGTCCGGTGGCTTTTCCACACATCAGAATTGGGGGGGGGGGAATGGATCTCAGGCTAGGAAGTAGTGCCTGGGGAGTCCTAACGCCTGCACACTCTCGGGTCCTAAGGCACCTGCCGCGGGTAACAGCAGGTCAGCTTGCTCCTCAGCGAGCGTGGAACGGGCACGCGGGCGCGCTGTCAGGTTTGGAGACGTCTGAGACTGGAGAACACACCCCCACCCAGCTCTGAGTGAGCTGTGTGCCGGAGGCACGACTGTGTTTGACTGTGATTTAGATGGCAGTTTGACTGCACTTTAGATGGCAGTTAGCAGCCAGACTGAGCGCCCTCAGTCCGGAGGACAAACGCTTTCAACACCCCAGATTACTCTCCACCCTGTCTCTGAGCCCCACCCCAGGCTCGCGCACTGTCCGGTCCCGTCCCCGTGGAGGCCCAGAACCTTTAGCCCAGAACCGATGGCAGGAGCTCCCGCCAGTTTCTAAGCAGCCGAGGCTACCGACTCCGGCGGAGGCGGGGGGGCGGGGAAAGAAGGCTGCGACTTTAGGATTGGCCCCGCCGGGTGCATGTGGCCCCCCGGCGAGCAGCCTCCGCCCCCGCCCCGCAACCGCCGCCGCATTCCCAGGGGAGCGCGGAGGAGGAGCCGCTCCCCAACTCCGTGGGCCCACGGAAGGGTGGGGGTCAGGGGCGGTCCCCCTCACCCTGTCCGTCTCTGCCCCGAAGGCGCAGCCCGCTTCCAGGGCTGCCATTGTCATGGAGACCCCCACTACCACCGCCAAGCTATAAAGCCAGCTCTCCAGACGTCGGGCACCTCACGAGCCGCTGAGCCCCCCAAGTCAAAAAAGCAAGCGTCCCGGCCCCCGCGAGAGAGGAGGAGGCGGGGAGAGGCTCCGGGAGCTGGAGGAGCGGCGCTCCCCGCCGAGGCAGGAGGCAGGCGCGCCAGGCGGGCGCCACCCGCTCAGCAGGGGGTCCCGGGGTGCCCGGGAAGCGGCACCGCCCCAAGCCACACGGGACCGAGGGGCGCCGGATGCGGGAAAGAAGAACCCGGGAGTTGAGGAGGCCGAGCTCGAGCTCCGGGGGTCGGGAGCAGCAGGAGGCCCACACCTCCAGGCGGGACGCGCCGGGAGCGGCGAGGCAGCGGGCAGCCTCGGGGTGACCGGAGCGGGCACGGCAGGACCCCCGGCTTGCAGCGGAGAGGGCGGTACCGGTGTCCGGGGCCGGGGCCGGGACCCCGAAGGTGGGTGAGGGAACGGGGGCGCCCCCGTGCGGAGCTGTCGGACTTCCGGGGCTCGCTCGGCCGAGCCATGCTCAAGCCCAAAGACCTGTGCCCCCGAGCGGGGACGCGCACCTTCCTGGAGGCCATGCAGGCGGGCAAAGTGCACTTGGCCCGCTTCGTGCTGGACGCGCTGGACCGCAGCATCATCGACTGCCGAGCCGAGCAGGGCCGCACGCCGCTCATGGTGGCCGTGGGGCTGCCGGACCCCGCGATGCGCTCCCGCTTCGTGCGGCTGCTGCTGGAGCAGGGCGCGGCCGTGAACCTGCGCGACGAGCGCGGCCGCACGGCCCTCAGCCTGGCCTGCGAGCGGGGCCACCTGGACGCCGTGCAGCTGCTCGTGCAGTTCAGCGGCGACCCGGAGGCCACGGACTCGGCCGGCAACAGCCCGGTCATGTGGGCGGCGGCGTGCGGCCACGGGGCGGTGCTGGAGTTCCTGGTGCGCTCCTTCCGCCGCCTGGGCCTGCGCCTCGACCGCACCAACCGCGCGGGCCTCACCGCGCTGCAGCTGGCCGCCTCCCGCGGCCACGGGACCTGTGTGCAGGCCCTCACGGGGCCTTGGGGTCGGGCGGCCGCGGCCGCGGCGGCCCGGGGTTCCAACTCCGACAGCCCCCCCGGCCGCCCGGCCCCGGCGCCCAGCCCGGAGCGTCGACGACCCAGCCCCCGCCGTCTACCGCGGCCTCTTTTGGCACGGTTTGCTCGAGCTGCCGGCGGCCACGGCCACGGTCACGGCCACGGCCACGGCCACGGGGGTGAGCTCGCCCCTGCTGGCAAGGGCTCGGGCCGTCACAGGGCGCAAGGCGGTGAGAGGCCGGAGCTGGGCCGGAGCATGAGCCTAGCGCTGGGTACCATGACGGAGGAGGAGACAGCGCGCCTTCGGGCGGGGGCTCTGATGGCCCGGTCAAACTCACCCCAGTCTTCCGGGGGTGGGCGGTGGCGCTCACACGAGGTGCTGGAGGGAGCGCCGCCAACCCTAGCGCAAGCCCCTATCGGCCTCAGTCCCCACCCCGAGGGTGGCCCCGGCTCCGGCCGCCTGGGCTTACGCCGACGTTCTACAGCCCCAGACATCCCCAGCCTGGTCGGGGAGGCCTCGGGGCCCGAGAGTGGCCCAGAATTGGAGAACGACGCTCTGCCTTTCTCGGCGCCCGGGCCAAAGGCCTGGCAGGCGGGCACAGAGGCTGTGGTGCTGCAGGCTCAGCGGTGAGGGCCACGGAGGTCGAGCCCTGCGGAGCCCACTCTGTCTGTGGTCACTGAGCTGTCTCCCTTTCCTCAGTCTATCACTGCGATTTGCTGCCGCTCCCCCCCCCCCTTGTCCCCGCTGCTAAAGGGAGACCTCCATCCAGATGTAAGAAACGGACCCCATCTTTGTGTGTGTGTGTGTGTGTGTGTGTGTGCGCGCGCGCGCGCTCTTTGGTATTTCCCGTGTAGATAGCTCACCTTCCTTCAACCTGACTTTCTTGTCCTGGGGGGAGGGGGAGGTTAGAGGTGGGAAAGGCTACTTCTGTAGGCTTCCGCTTTCTAGCTAGGAACGTGAACCCCTCAGCCCCAGCCCCAGCCCTGAGGCTCAGCTGCCTAGGTTCTGCTTCCGTTCCCGCAGGACCCCCTGCCTATTTCTAACTTCCCATTCGCCTCGGCGGCCAGGTAACAGCAGAGCTGGCTTTAAAGAACGAAGGCCCAGGCCGCGCATACTGATGCTGACCATAGTAGTTTTGACAGAACACCAAAGTGTCCCTTCCTGTAAGTGCTGGAGAACGGGAGGAACGAGGCGGCCCCGTGAGCTTTTTGGACAAGGGGGCTGACTATGAAGGAATCTAGTGGTTAAGGCTTTCTGAGGCGCAAGCAACCTCCTCCTTCAAGACAGTGAGAATGTTTAGGCGTTGTTTACCGGATGTTCTCTTCTGGGGGATAAACTTCTGACTCTGTCTCAGTCAGACCCAGGGGTCAATTTCATTGATATTGTAGGGTCACTGCCCCCCCCAACCCCTACTGTCTCCTAGGCCAGCTTGACCCCAGCATGATTGCATTTGAATTTCCTCTGTGAGGTTCAATGCTTCACTCATCCTGGCCCAGCCTTATATTTCCGCTCAGTCCCAGAGGCCTGAAATGGAAAGGACATAGCGCTCCACCTCCTCCTTCCAGCTCCCCCATTCTGCACGTGGGTGCTCCGGGAGGGTGGAACAGTTAGGAAGGGTTTGCTTAATTGTATTTCTTCCAACTCTCAAAAGAACTCGTGTTTTGAGCCTTTTGTGTTTGAGGCAGAAAGCAGCAGGTCTGATCCGAGGCTTAAGAACCTGACAATGTCTCTTTAAATAGCACCTCCGCGAGGGGGATAATTGACTGGAGTGTTTGCAACGTTAAGCGGCGGGGCGCGCGCGGGAGTCGGGAGCCCACACGAACCACAGGTCCCCGGTCTAAATTACATCCAGCTCCGGAGAGAGGAGGGGAGGGGGAGGGGCTGCTGAACGTCTCCTGCCTCTTGCTGGGCTGTTAATGGAGGGCAGGGCAGACGACGGAGGCTAGTTCGAGCCCGAGGCCCCCTGCTTGTGCCCCACCGTGTGGGATGCAGGCCAGCCCAAGTTCCAGCTTTTATTACTGGGCAGATTAGTGAGTCAGAGGCAACTGTGGAGAGGCAGTTAGGCCCCCGCCCCGCCAAGTCTTTTTGTCCTCTCCCTCTCCGCCCCTGCCCTGAGAGGGGGCGAAGAAGGGTTTGACAGGTCGCGCGCTTTAAGACCCAGTGTCAGCGCTGGCTCCTGGTGTGAGAGCTGTACCAGCAGGGCGGGGTTAAAACTCCCGCTGCAAGGCAGCGAGAGCTTTCCGGTACCTCGGGTTTCTGTTTGTGAACCCCGAAGTGTAAGGGTTGTAGCCCCTCACCTGCCTGCGGTGAAGTCTTTTTAAGATGTCGATCCGTTCAGTCTTTGGGGAAAGGTTTCTCCCCGAGGGAACTGCCCGGAGGGAGAATGCTGGTGGTCAGGAACCAGCTTTGCAGGGGTCAGACACCGACCCGGTTCCTGGCCTCGCTAGCGTCCGAGGCCGCGCGCCGGCCCACAATTTGGACTGTGATCCTTGCTGCCCCCTGGTGGCACCTCTGCGTTCTCCTCGCTGCGCCTTGGGAGCTCAGACTTGGCAGTTACCGGAGATCTTCAGATGTGTAACGTCTCCCTCTGTGTACATTTTACCCACGAAGCGTGTCCCTCCTGTAGAATATTAAATCCGGATACTTGACGTCGCTTCACTTCAATGAAGTGAGGAACAAGGAAAGCCGGGTGTAGTGAAACGTGCCCGGAGCCCCACTAAGGACCCCTTTAGCAAGAACCCCAAGCCATTTTGCAAGCTAAGGCTGCTGCTGTTGGAAGATCTCCTGCCATCTTTAGATAGGACACCTGGAGCTGCCAACCCCTGTGGCTTCCAGACCTTGACCCGACCGTGTGTGTTGTCTTCTTAAGATGATAGTTGCTTTCCATTCTGTGGTGATCTCTGCTACCCCACACAGACACACAGACACCCCTAGCCCCAGCCCCGCCCCTCCCACACAAGCACACACACCTGCCTTTCTTCCGCCCCCCCCCCCCCCCCAGTGACAGATGAACAAACAACACGTTGTCTGAAAAGCCAGAGGAGGTCAGGGCTGGGACGCTCCAAGCGAATACTGTTTTTCCTCTGACCCTTCCTCGCTCGCATTCCGTTTTCAACTGTGTTTAATTTTAACGAAGTTTCGTTTTTTAATGGTGTAGGAGTACCAACATCTTTGGCTTACGAGCATCATGAAATTTGGCTCGCCCGTTGTGTCAGGGGCGCTGTCAGTCTTTCCAGCGCCACTGGCGTGTATTCTGTGGGAACGGCACCTTGGAGAGTCTCTGTTGGGTATATACAAGTGCTGCTCCTGCTTGGGGTCTGTGGAGTGGCTGGGAGGCGCGTGGCTGGAAGTGATGTTTCTGGAGCACCGAGGTAGATTTCCCCGTCTGAACTGAGCTGCCGCCGGCCGCCGGCTGCCTTGCTGACCGGACAGCACAGACTCCTCGGCAAGCTCTGTGCAGAACTCCAGCACCCTTCACTCACCCCAAACTTCCTGTCGGTTCTCGGTATGGATGCTGGAGCTGCAGTCCCTCCCACAGTGGGAAAGGCATTGCCGTGTATTCTGCTTTTCGTATGGTTGTCATCATTGCGAAGAGTCACCCAGGCCGCTGACGCTCAGTACCGGTTGGTGTGGAAGGCTGAAGGGCATTGGCACATGCTTTTGGAGTATGAGGCATGTGGTGAAAAGGACTAATGGGAGTGAGAGCAGCTAATAAACCCAGTGTTGTTCAGTTTGGAGAGCTGGCCTCTCTTCGCCTTCCTGCTCACTCCTGCCTCGTCTCCCTTTGAAAAAATGGAAGTACACACTCCTACCTTCATCAGCCTTGGCCCCTTCCATTCTATAGCTAGAGAGTCTCCAGGGCTTCTTCTCCTTCAACTGCTGGGGCTGGGCTTGGGGCTGGTGGCTGCAGGCTAGGGCTGACTCCTTTCTCCTTGTTAAGTGGTTTCAATGAGCACTGCGTTGGGTGGAGAGCTCAGAAAAGGAAGACTGGAATCATTGTCAGAGTAGAAGTTATAAGGTAATTTTTCTCACCTCCTAATGGACCAGAATCCAAGGTTCTGGCCACTTTCCTGCACTTCTGAAATTTCAAACTGACCCAGATTTAAGAAACGAACAGGGTCTGCTTTTCTCTCAGGTAGAAGCTTCAGAGAACTTTCTATGGGTAGCCTGAGGACCAGGTGAAGAAGCCAAAGTTGAAAGCGGTCAGCTTCTGTGGTCACATGTTGCCAGAGCCCCTGTGGCTCCTCAGTAGGCTCAGCCCTGGCCAGAACCCTCTTACTCCTTGGCTTCCATCTCTAGGGCCTTTCACTTCCTGCTTCCTTCTTCCTCTGCCCTCACATTAGATATACAAGCCACAAGAGAAGCTGGGTGTTCTGTGGACTCAAGTGACCATGCAGGAGCCCACCAAACACCCACTCCAAAGGCATCCAGCTTCAAGAAAGCCTAGCCCTAGCCCCAGCCCCAGATAATGGAAAGCCCAGAGGTTCGAACATTCAGTTTAATTTAAAACAGGCACAAGTGCAAACAAGTCACAAAAAAAGAAAAAAAAAAAATTTTTTTTCTCCTAGGGAAGATGCTTTTGTTTTTAAAACTCTGACCCTTACAAAAAGACCTTGCAATTTCTTTGCCCTAATGAAGGTTTCCAGGGAGCAGAGGAAATCTAAAAATGTTATCTGGACAGGGTCCAGACACTGGAGTTCTTGGCATTCCCTGTCTCACAACAGCCAGGAAGGTGGGAAGGGAGGGAGGTCAGAGAGGCAGGTGAGTATCAGCTGGGGCAGCAGGTTCACGCAGGAGGTACCCATTACCCATCCCTCAGCATGAGGGACTCCCCTTCCTCGAGGCGGTTCACCTTTCTGTCCCAACCCAGGGTTCTGAAGAGGAGGGGTCCCTGATGATCTGGCTACCGAGAAGTTGCTGACAGGTAAAACAAAGTTTATTCCCTTATTATTTCTGTCTCAGTACGTGAGGAACTCAGAAACCTTGAGGGCCCCCAGCATGTATTAGACTTGACATGTAACATACCCCTTCACTGTTTAGATAACAACATGAGACTTGAGGCCCAAAAGGCAGGTCCCTTCAGAGTGGAGCTTGGTAGAAAAGAGGATGAGGAAGGTGGACAGCTCTTCTGAGGCTCTCCGTAACTGGAAGAGCCTGGACCATTGGGGGACTTTACACACACACACACACACACACACACACACACACACACACAGAGAGAGAGAGAATATGAGAATATGTTCCCTCCATCTTGGAAAATGGAACCACTTTGACCATCAGCCTCACTCACTCTCTCACAAGATCCCCCTTGCCACTCCCATGGCCTACACACAGGCAGTTCCCAGTTCTGTGGAGGCTTTCTAAGGAGAGGGGGTGCCAGGGGACAGGCAGGAAACAGGTGCAAGTGGGGCTTCCGGAAGTCAGACCAAGGGAAGAGGAAGAAGGATTCAGGCAATAAAATCCTTCCCCATGGCCCTCTGGGACTCCAGGGTTTGCAGCTGTAGCCGAGAATAGCCAGTATCCATGTGCAGATCGGGCAGGCACCCTCTTGGTGGCCCAGGGCACTGGTGGACACCACCTTTAAAAACCTGCAGCAGCCTGTCAGCTTTGCTGGCTGGTGGCCAGGAGCACCACTCTCCACGTTTCTTAGAAACATCCCTGTGCAAATAACAAAGGGGCCAAACCTGCAGGGGGGTGGGGGGCGGGTCGCTGTCATCCCAAAGGCAACTGGGACTCCGAGAGGAACGAGACTGAGGGGGGCAGGTCCGGCCTGGCCCAATGGGCAAAAGGGCAAGAGGGAAGGGGTGGGACTTCACATTCAATCTTTGGAGAGAATACTGAGAGAACAAGGCAGGTAGGCCCTGCCAGTGGGCTGGCTGCCCGGCGTCCTTTGCCTGTTGGCACAGGTAGCGGGTGCACCCTGGATGGGCTCAGCAGGTGGAGGTCTGCTTGCGGTAGAGCTGTATGAGAGGCACCAGGCACTCGGGCAGCCCTGTCTGCAGCAGAAAGGGGTGGTCCAGGAGCTCCTGGGCCGTGGCTCTCTCTTGCGGTTCCCGTACCAGCATCCGTTCCAGGAAGTCTCGCAGCACTGGGGAGACCTGCGGGGCAGAGCAGTGAGAAGGAGCTCACAGTCACTTCCCTGCCGTGGCTTGACCGCTGTTTTAAGCCAGGGGAGGATTTCTTACTTCCTGGTTCCTCCCAGGCTCACGGGTTGTTGGATTAGGGAAGCAGGGAAAGGAGGCCAGTTCACCCGTCACAGGAGCTGCAGAGCAATGGAGTGAGGATGTCCGGAACCCTGGGGAGCGGGGTTCCATACATAGCCCTGCCTGCTTCTCAGGGCTCTTGGCATTCAGGCTCTGCAGCTCTGTGAGATGGGCGTGGAACTGGCATCAGCGATCCGGTCCCAGAGCTAGAAGGCTGCCTTAGGATGCTTCAGAAGGCTGCCTCCTTGGGGCAGGTCACTAATGGGTGCTCTTGTACACCTGCTTATCTCAGACTTAGCAGGGCAGTTCTCCAAGGATCAAGCTGTCTTGGAGCCGCTTAGAAACTGTTTCAATCCTCTGGGACATTTTTTTTGCTTTGGCCACCAGGTGGCAGTACCATTGAGCTGTCGTGTGCCCATCTGCCAGCAGAGAGACGGATGTGGCAGGAGAGAGTTAATTATAATTAGTATATATCCTGGTTCTAGGGGACAAGCAGTGGCTCACCTAAGGTCAGGATGTGCCATACAAGAGGACAAGCACATTCGTGGGATAGCACTGGGTTGGTATGGGGACCCTTGACAAGGAGGGTGGGTTCCTCCTTGGGAGACAGCTGGGAGTCCTGGGGTCCTCACTCTTCCTCCTTATAGATACCGGCGGGTTCCTGTCAAGAGCCTGCTGAGGGGCAACTCTCCTGCTGCAGGGGGGAATTTGCTGGCGTACAAACAGGGGAGTTTGTACATAAATGTTACTTTGCACCCAGCGCAGGTTTTACAGGGAACAAGACCAAAAGCAACACCCTTCTGCTTCCGTGCAGCCTACGCACCCATACTCTTGTCTGGGGGGCGGGGGCGGGATGGACTTGGGGTGTGAGGTGGGGGGGTCCCACCCTGCACGGTCACCGACCTTGTAAGAGTTCTTTAGCTTGGGTGGGGGGCTGTCCCGGAGCCTCTTCATGGCTTGCACTGGGGAGTCGCTGAAGTAGGGAGGTTCTCCGTCCACCATCTCAATCACCATGATGCCCAGAGACCAGATATCCACCTGCAAGAGAACAGCCCTGACTCTGCTGCTGGGGCCTGGCCATGTTGGGTGGAACATCTTGTCTCCTTAGGGAGTCTGCCTCACCCCTCCCCTGGTCAGCTGCTCTCTGGGCAAGAAGCCAGTGGCCATAGAAGCCATCCCTCATGGAGATCACTGGCCGTATGCCCTTGAGCTGAAGAGAGCAGTGGGTGGCAGGGCCTGTTGCACAGTGAAGTCTCAGGTGAGAGTGTCACCATTGAAAGGGGGAGGCGGATATCTGTGAGTTCGAGGCCAGTCTGGTCTACATAGTGAGTCCCAGGAAATCCAGGGCTACACAGAGAAGACCCTGTCTCAAAAAGGAGGAAGGGGACAGGTGCTGATTAAGTGAGGACCTCGGAACTTCGGTTATTAGTGGTGGGAACCCTTAACAGGGACAAAGCAGAGGCTCCCCTGAGCCTCTCTGGGGAGGCCGGGCAGTGCAGGGGATAGTTACCTCGGTAGCATACAGGGACCTGGAGATCACTTCAGGAGCCATCCAGTAGGGGGTTCCTACCAGGGATTTCCTCTTGGGGACATCTTTGCTGATCTGAGCACAGAATCCAAAGTCTGAGAGCTTCACCTGGAGTTGAGAAGGAAGTAGGTAGAGACCAGGAGGAGAAGAGGAGCTGGAGAGGATGGGGTGGGCGGCTGAGCCACAGGAAAGGGGCACCTACCCTGCCATCAAGGGTCAGCAGGATGGAATCGCTCTTGATGTCCCGGTGGATGACACCCTGGGCGTGCAGGTAAGCCAAGGCCTGAAGCACAGCTTCACACACAGTAGCAATCTGCTCCTCATTCAGCCTGGACAGGGAAGGCGGGCCACCCACGGGAGAGCTGAGTTATCAGGGGGGCCGGGCTGGGTAGAGAGGAGTCCCAGACAAACGGGCCAGCAATTCCCAGGCAGCATATTCATACAGGCTATAACCTCCCCACCCCCTCAGGGTGGCTCCTCCCTCAGCCCAGCCATGTCAACCACCCACCTGACTTGGGAGATGATGTCTGTGAGGGCCCCGCCCTGCAGGAACTCCATCAGCACCCACAGCTCCTCGCCCACCAGGTAACTCTTGTACATCTCTACCACATTGAGGTGCTGGTAGTCACGCATGATCACCACCTGAGGGCAGAGAGAGGCCTGAGTGCCTGGCATAGCATCCCATGGTCAGGCCACCCAGCCTTCCTGCCACGTCACTCCCGGGCACCGAGCCCTCCCCTCACACCGCACACCTAAGTGCCCTGCTTGAGGCCCCAGCCAGTCCCCACCTCATTAAAGAGCAGCTCCCTGCGTTGCTGCTTTCTGAGGTCCATCATCTTGACCGCCACCTGGCGACCCGAGTGCTTCTCCCGGGCCAGACACACAATGCCCGTGGAGCCCTCCCCAATCTTCACATAGCTGTCCAGCAGCAGCCTGGGGTCACCCTGGTCCACCACCATCCTGAGCGCAGCCTTGAACTGCTCATGGGTCACAATGCCCGTGTCCTCGCCAGCCAGGGGCCCCTTGGCCACTGTGGGGTCCTGGGGCAGGTAGAGGTTGCTGGTGCTGATCTGAGCATGCCGAGTGCGGGGGGAGCCTGCCGGAGAGGACCGGCCCGGAAGTGGGCAGGCAGCCGGGGCTGTGCGGAGGGACTTCTGGGGGCTGCTGGTATCTGAGGTGGTCAGAGGACTGAAGGTCCCCGTGGGCTGATCGGAGGGCAAGGACTGTGCCTTGGCCACTGGGTTTGAGGAGGGGTCTTTTTGTGGTGGTCGGAAAGCAGAATTGAGCTGTGAAGACAAGGGAACAGAAAACAATGGAGAGTCAGGGCACATTTGAGGCAAGTTCCTTACAGGCGGGGGTGGCTGATGTGGGCTGGACCCCGGCAGGGTCACCCGAGACTTCAAATTAATTTGAGGAAGCAGACAACTGAAGCTGAGGCCTAAGCACAGCCACACCGGCATTCCCCAACCCCCAAGCTCCTAGGTGACAGGCCAAGAGCATTTCTTTATATCTACTCTACCATAGACAGGAAGTCCCCAGGGTGTGTTCCAGCTGGGTATTTCTTCCTGGGCAACTGACAGGTGGACCTCAGGGAGGCCATTCTGAGACAGATTCCTCTGAGAAGCTGGGTCAGGTGCTCCCGGCATGAGCGGAAGAGGCCCTGGGCAAGGGGCAGTGGGTGGCTGTGACTGGCTTCCAGAACCAAGACGGGAAGGAAGCCACAGCTGGGGTCCAGCGGCCCTCTTGGGAGGTTGTGTATCTAGGAGGTGATACCTACCAAGAGGCTCTTGGGTAAGGAACCCGTGGGGAGTTAGTCTCACAGCCTTGGTGGCGGGTGAGGCAGAGGAGAGACAGCCCATCCCTAGGAGCCCACGAAGCCCTCTCCTGAGTTCAAGCCTTCCTGCCAGCACTGGAGTTAAAGGATCCCACCCCTCCCAAGCCTCCTAGGATCTTGTGTTTTTAAAAGGTGTGAGGAGAGGGACCCTCTAGGAGCTCCTCAGAGGCCTGCCTAGGTCTCCCCTAAGTCCACCACAGTACTCACTAGGTTTTGCAAATGGCCACAGCACTGAACTCACTCAAGGGCCTCTCCTGGAGCCACCACTTTAGGCTGCTTGCTCAAGTGCCCCAAATCTAGGTCCTGCCAAAGGCTTGCCAGCTCTATGCTCCCACTCCCAGGCTTTTTTTTTGGGGGGGGGTCTCACTTCCCACCCAGCATAGGCCCTGGTCTTGCTGGGAGTCTGCAGGTATCCAGTGACGGTTGAAGATTCCGTCATGCCTTTGAGAGCCCCAGTTAGCCAGGTGGTGGTGACACATGATTTTAATCCCAGCACTCAGAGAGACAGGTGGATCTCTGTGAGTTCAAAGCCAGCCTGAGTCCAGGACAGCCAGGGCTACACAGAGAAACCGGAGAGAGAGAGCCTCAGCTAGAGAACATTTATCTGGAAAGTCTGCCTTGAAGGAAACCACTCCCCCTGTGTTTGGAACCATGTGGGGGTGCTCAGGCCTACAGTGCCCACAGGGGTTCTCAGTAGTGACTGGGGATGAGCAGTGTGCTGACAGATGATGTCAGCACCCCTTTCCTCCAGACCCCTGCAGCCCACCCAAGCAGGCTCGGGATATCAACTGACCCTCACCTCCCTAGTGCTACGCCTACCTTGCCCTGTCCCCCTTAGTCCAATGGGGATATTTCCCAAGTCAAAGCCTTCCAGAGACCCCCTAACCTCACAGACACGTGAGGGGCAGGAGAGTATGAAAGCAAGAAGCCTCCTCGGTGCCTGCACCGGAAGTGACTCAGGTCACCCTCCAGTTAAGGCTAGACCTTAGTCCTACTATCACCACAGTAGAGGGTCCGGCTTGCTCTCAAAGCCCTCCCTTTTTGAAGGGAGGCCCCTCCACTGTAAGCAGCTGTTTCTTAGGCCTGGCTTAAACCCCCTCAAGCTCACCCTGTCTCTCAGGAACTAGGTGGTAACTATCCACCATGATGGCAGAGCTTTGTACACAAGACCCAGGAACCCAGGCGGCCTGAGACAGGATGACAGCTCCGAGAGGCTGCCTTCCCCGCCTGCTTCTGTGATTCTCTGGAGATCCTAGCATTAGCTCAGTCTGAGCGGTTAATCATCTGCCGAATGGGAAATGGTGCTCCTGTCATTGCGGATAGGATGAGCAGGTAGGTAAGATGTGAAACGGGCTAATCTGTTTGCCAAGGAATGCCACCAAGCCTGCCTCCCCTCTTCCTGGTTGTCTTGGGAAAGGAGTCCTCTGTCCGGCTATGTCAGTCCCCTTGATTCTCATAGCACACACTCTCTGGAAAGTTGTACCCCTCCGGGGACATTGAAAAATTAAGGAGGGGCCAGACAACACACAATGTGGAAGTGAGAACTGGAGCCTTGACTCTTCTTTGATCCTTTGGTCTTCTCATGACACGCTGTAGAAGAAATAACTATGGGGAGAAAAGGGAAAGGAGGAAGGGGAGGAGGCGGTCACTGTAGGCAGCGGTACCCAGAATCCCCTGCAGTTCTCAGGGAAGCAGGGGGCTCCAGAAATGCCCCTCAAAGAGGGAGACGGAGGGACCCTGCTCTGTCCAGGCCGGGGCACATATCCCTACTTGGGCCTCAAGGTTCTGCCCTGAGCTTTCGGTTAAACATGCTTTTAAAGGAGGGTCTCCCTCCTGCCGGGGCTCTGAGAATAGGAATGTCAGCCATAATGGGCTCTCCTCTACCTGAAATGACTTGGCCCACAGCCCACGACTCACACATGCTGAGCCTTTGGAAGACACCGTTTCAGATGGCGAATTCAGGCTGTAGTCATTAGCCGAGGCCACCCTGGTTGGATAGTCCTTTGGATTTCTCACATCTCCACTACTTACTGAGCTACGGATGTCTGCCAGGTGTGCTTCCTTGATCTCCCTAGAGTGACCCCAAGAGGAAGTCCCAGGTGAATATACCTTATTCTGTGGCAGAGGGACCGGCTTGCTGCCGCTTGCAGACCCCGTGGCGGGAGCGGACAGAAACATGCTTCGGAAGAGCCGGTGCTTGAGGCTGCTTTCCTGGTTCTTCGGGCTGGGGCTGCCTTCTCCACCCGGCCTACCCACGGCTGAGCCCACCAGGCAGGACTGTGGCCGGGCCTCCTCCGAGCTATGCTTGGCAGCCTTCACCCCACGCCTCCCTGTGGCCATAGGGGGTGAGGCGGCAGGTGGGGAGCTCTGCAGACAGGCACCCAGCTGCAGGCAGCGCTGCGAGGCTCCCTGGAACTCAGCAGGGCCCAACGACTGCGCCTTGGCGGCCAGCCCATTGGGCAGGGCCTGAGGGCTCTGTGGCTCCGGCCATGGCATCTGCCTGTGACTTGCTGGTGTGCCCCCGTTGCAGCTGAGGTAGAGGCCATGGGGATCAGTGCGCTCGGACTGAGGACTTTGGAGGTACATATCCGGGTCCGTGGCCCATTGATCGTCCCCGAGCAACCCCAGGGACTGTGCCCGCCGCCGGCTGGTGGGGCTGCGTCCTCGCAGGGTATTGGAGCTGATAACTGACAATTTCTGAATGTCGTTGAGCAGCCCCGAGATGTAGCCCTCCGTGGGCACTGAGCTGCCCCGTACCACCGTCTACAGGAGGAAGACAAAAGAGTGAGGCGAAGCAGCCCCTTCCGGGCAGGGGGTGGCTCAGAACCTACCGGAGGGCCCTGGGAACTAACGCCTACCCACCTACTTCCTTTATCACAGACCCACCCATTACGGTTTCAGACATTTGCCTGTGTTCACCATGGGTCAGGCCCATGCTGTGAAGCCTTTGAACGCTGGGAGGCCTTTGTCAGCAGGGCAGATGGGTTATGATGCAACATGAAAAGTGGGTGGCCGGCTGAGCCTCAGGAGCTAGAGAACTCAGGAGAGACACTTCAGGCTCTAGGGCCTTGCCCCTCCCCCGCTCCTCCCCTCCAAACACTAGGGCTCCTGACCCCAACTCTCAAATCTCCACATGTGACCCCAAGTCTGTGACAGATGCAACTCCTCAGGCGATACAGGTCTAAATGGCGGATAGGATATTCTTCAAGACCGTTGTTAACTGAAATTCTAATTAATTAACGAATTAATTTTGGTGGTCTGGTGGGTATTTTTTTTTTTCAAGACCCCTGTAGCCTCACCCTGTAGCCTAGGCCGGGCTCCAACTCTTAACAGTATGACTGCCTCAGTCTGCCAAGCGCTGGGCTTAATCGAGAGCCACCACACCTGGCTTAAAAACCTCCCCAGGTAGAAGGGCTGATTAGCAGAGAACTGAGGCAGGAGGCTGGATTCTGACACCCGAGCCGCCCCTACAGATGCCTCCGGGCTTTCACAGACTGCTTCCTGGGGAGTGGCAGAGGCTGAGCATGGCTGTGGGCCTGCCCCCCTTACCTTCATGGGCTGCAACTGCACCCGCGTGATTCGAGAAGGGTCCACCACGGGCTTGGGCCGTCTCAGAGTATCCAGGATGTTCTGCCATTGTGGGGGCAGGCCCACGAACTTGCCTTCCTTGGGGTCAAAGGAGGTGTGGACACGGTGCTGGAAGTTCTGTGGGGCTGATATCTCAGGACGTTTCTTCTTTTTCTTGCGGAACATGGTGCCTGGAAGAGGAGGGTTAGCTGAGCTGGTCCCAGTGACCCTGGGGGTGGCTCACTGAATGCTGCGAACCAGGCCTCAGGCCTCTGGGTACTAGGCCTCAGGATTTTGGGTACCAGGCCTCAGGCTTCTGGGTGTCTCTCCCAGCTATTCTCTGTCCCTGGGGCTTCCCTCTGTCTTCTGAACTTCCTCAGGGAAATGGCTGGTTCCCAGGAGAACAATCTTAGAAACAAGAAAAGCACTGTAACAAACAAACAAATAACTAAAAAGCCAACACAGACCACAAGCCAGGAGATGAGGCATCCATCTTATTGCTTGTGCCCCCGTCACCTGCCAAGGAGTGTTTTTATAAAACCCTTTACAGATATCAATCTGTGTCGAAGAATTACAGAAAGAAGGCCGGAAGGTAGGAGGCTGGCAGACTCATTCCGTGAAGCAGGTATAACCTTGACCCTTCAGCCAAAGAAGAAAAGGAAAATCTGAAGCAATCTCACTTAACATAAGTGAGAGCCGGGCATGGCCTTACATGACTGCAATCCCAGCTCTTGGGAGGTTGTGGCAGGGGAATTGCTGTGAGTTTGAGGCTATCGTGGACTATGTAACAAGACCTTGTCTAGATGGCAATACCCTGGGAAAGACCATAAATGTGAAGGCCTACTAGCAAATTGAATCAAACGCTTTATTAAAAATTTCATCGCGGTCAACTCTTGTTCATTGCTGACGGACCAACAGGAAACCTGATATACAACATTACCAAGAAGCCAGCAGGGCCAACTTTCAGCAGCGCTGTTGCCCAGGCTGAGTGGGTATCATGAGACTCGGCAACTCAAGAACGTTCCTCCCCACGAACACGCACTTTGCCTTAATTCTGGAAAGGGCTGAGCCAAAAGGGTAGCAAGATCAAGTACAGGTCAAGTTCTCCAAAAAAGTCGCAGAGTCCCACTTACCCACTTTCTGTGGGTTTAAATCTTATCCTAGGACACTGCACAAAATGTCTCATGGTCAAGCCTGCACCCCTCACCTTGGATCTGGAGTTGGCGTGAGGCCCTACTGAACTCTGTCAATGGAAATGATGTGGGCTTGGGGAGGGGAACATGGCTAGACCTGAGAGGGGAAACCTGGAAACCTCGAGGGTACAGGGGTTTCCCAAGGGAGCCCCAGGCTTGGATCAGCTTACTGATAAACAACGCTTGAGCGCCTTTGAATATGAAGTAGCTCAAAACACTTAAAAAATGATATGAATCAGTATGTCTCTGACTACATAAGATCTTACTGTGTTTCCTGGAGGGTTATCCCCCTGCCTCTGGAACAGCCGGGAGGCTGCGGAGAGACCTGAGGAGAAAGACCAGCACCTAAGATGTTATGGAGGATGGAGGCTGTCAGTGGACCTTTGGGTAGGAGATAGAGGTTTAGAAATCAGCTAACTCTTCAAACGTTGGGAAATCTGTGACCAAAAGGAAGGCCGCTAGAACTCATCCAAAATGTGGTCAGGCCAACTGTCAAAGTGGAAAAGCCAGAAGGTTCTGAAACAGCCAAATTAACTTAGAAAGTCCTCAATTCAAGGTCAACATAAGTAAAAGTTAATTGAGTTTCAATATGAAACAAAGCGGGGCGCCATAGCTCACACCTGCGGTACCTCATCTCCTCTGACAGGGGGTCAGAAATGTACTATACAGTGACATTGATGCCATCCTGGCCTAGAAAGGAGGAGGAGGTAGAGGAGGAGGCAGAACAGGAGGAGGAAGAGGGGGAGGCAGAACAGGAGGAAGAAGAGGAGAAGGCAAAACAGGAGGAGGAAGAGGAGGTCAAGGAAGATTAGGTTCTGGAGAGATGGTTCAGTAGGAGTCACTACTGCTCTTGCAGAGGACCTGGGTTTGGTTCCCAGCACCCACATGGCAGCTCACAGCTGCCTGGAGCTTCCGTTCCAGCAGATCTGATGCCCCCTTCTGACCTCTACAGGCTCCTGCAGGCGTGTGGTGTGCTTACATATACGAAACACACATTTTAAAAAGAAGGAGAGGAAATGATATTATTTATCATTTCACATTAAAAATAGCAAACACCCAGGAATAAATCTCTTCTTATTGAAATCCATAAGACATTATTAGAGATATTAAAGAATGTTCATATGTTGAAGATTTCACACTGTGAAGATGTCAGTTATTCCCAAATCAACCTACAGACTTATTTCGGGCTCAGCATATTTCTTGTGGCAGAAACTGACACACTGAGTCTAAAATGTGCAGGGAAAAAGAGAACCAGGAATAGCTGCAGCAGTCTGAGGGAACAAAGTTGGAGGACTATCCTAAATATATATTGAGATTTCTCATAAAGTCACCACAATTAATATGCTGTAGAAAAAGCACAAGGATTGACAAACAGAGCAATGGGACAGAAGCGAGAACCCAGAAATAGACCCACTCGGATGAGGTCACTTGATTTATGGCAAAAGTGACATTGCAATGCAGTGGGAATGGATGATCTTTTCAGTAAATGCAGCTGAAGCAATTAAATATCCATGTGGGGGGAAATGAACCTGAAGAAATGAGCTCATAGCATACCCCAAAGTTAATTAGACACAGATTATAACCTACACGTGAAAGGTAAAATCATAAAGCTGGTATGTGTGGGTATGGTCTGGCTGTCCCCTCTCCAGTCCCCCAATATGGGATGACTATATTGGGCCCAGGTTCGATGGGTTCTTCTGGAATTGCTGATAGGCTGGAGCCCAAACCTGTCTATGTTCATGGATCCCAGAGGTAAATTAAACCAGCAAGGTATTCTCTGTCTAATCAGGAAGAGTAGGGGATTGTTACTTAAAATTTCACCCCTGCCATTTGTCAGTGTAGAAGGAAGGAAATAATTGCTGAGCTTAACTGTTGGGGTGAAAGGGGTTTCCTCCTTTGACACCACCCTAGTCTTCTAAGGAAAACAATCTATTTTTCGGACATGATTTTTATGATGGCACCCAGGCTGGCCTCCTGTTGATCCTTCTGCTTCCGACTCTCAAGTGCTGGAAATACAGGGGTGGGTTGCCACACCCAAATAAAAATATTTTCATCTATTTTGTAACAGTTTGTGTATATGTGTGTGTGTGTGTGTGTGTGTGTGTGTGTGTACCTGTGTGTAGGTATGTGAGTGCAGAAGAGGGTGCTGGACCCCTGGAAGTGGAGGTACAGGCAGTTGTACGCCACCCCACTTAGATGCCAGGAACCAAACTTCAAGAGCCATGCTTTTAAGCACTGAGCCATCCCTGCTTAGTCAGAGGTCTCCAAGTTGCCATCTCTAGGGCCTCTTTCCAACATCTTTCCAAGGGCCCTGAAAGAGCAGTTGCTGCATTTGCCAACCAGGCTGTGGTGTTCAACCAAATCAGGCAACAATATCAATCTTTAAATGTCACCCCAGGATCCCCACCTGTGTCCATCGCTAGTCATCCAAAGAGGAGCTAGAGTCAAAGAGGAGCAAGGCAGGAGCAGCTACCTCTTTCCTTCAGCCTAGCCTGAGAAGGAGGGCGTGGCCTCAGACCTGATGAAAAACCGGGCAGCCACAGGCAGCCTCTCCCCTTCTGTCAGACGCTAGCTCTGAGCCAGGACAGGGAGGCTGGCTGAGGATCAGACCTCAGGCTAAGAATGCACTGCGGTGTTTAAGGAGTGCTTTCAGTATTTCCTTCCAGCTCTGACCCATGACTGGATCAGAGCGGGGTGCCCACTGTTGGGAGGAAGGACTCCAGCCAAGACCAGTTAGAGAAGGAGGCTCCCCTGGCAGGGAGCCTGGCAGATAGGAATGCGGCAGTCCCTAGCAGAAGCTTTCTGGACGAAGTGCCACACATAGCTAGGAAACACATAGCTAGTGTCAGTTCAGGGAGCCACAGGCCTGGGACCACTGGAAGAAACAGAATCAGAAAAAGCAGGAATTGTTAGGCCCATTCTGAAGGCTAGTAGATCTGCAAGGAAGGAATTATCATTATTCATCATCTAGGTAAGGCTCACAGAAACAGGAAATGACTATGCATGGGGGGGAGGGGACACTAAACCAAGATCAGATTCCATGGGACCTGCTCTATCCCTATGCCCACCTATGCCCTGTGAGCAATGCTCTGCTAACAGTCTTCTTCTTGGCATGGAACAGGGTTCAGCTTATGGCCTAGTGAAAACTCACGGAAGTTGAAAGTGGGAGGGACAGGGGCTTCTCCCTCCACCTGACCTGGGGCTTGTCTAAGGAAAGCAGGGCCAGCCTGACTCGTAGGATGACCCTTACCTTATATGGAACCAGTATTTCTTATACACTGTGAGGGGTGGGCAAGATGTTTTGGATTTTTTTGTTTTGTTTTGGTTTGTTTTTTTGTTGTTTGTTTTTGGATTTTTCAAGACAGGGTTTCTCTGTGTAGCCTTGGCTGTCCTGGACTGGCTCTGTAGACTAGGCCTGCCTCTGCCTCCCCGAGTACTGGGATTACAGGTGTGTGCCACCGCACCCACAAAATGTTTTTAAAAGATTGCACTTGGGTCTGTGATGACCGGGTCTAGCATATATGAAAAACAAGGCCCTGGGGAGAGAGGTAACCATGGACTTGGTTCACAGGGCAGTGAGCAGCCTTCTACGTTTGAGGCCACCAATCCA
Source organism: Psammomys obesus (assembly GCF_907164565.1). Taxonomy (NCBI): domain Eukaryota; kingdom Metazoa; phylum Chordata; class Mammalia; order Rodentia; family Muridae; genus Psammomys; species Psammomys obesus. The sequence goes on from NW_026585504.1 coordinate 16,894,173, forward strand.
CGGGGACAAGGAAGAACAGTTCAAGTGCCCACTGCTGCTCCTGGAGGAGAGAAGACAACCGCCTGCCACGCCAGCTCCTCACAGACCCAGGACAGAGCCAGAGAGGCCTAAGACTGACAAACCTTATAGCAGAGACGTTCGGGTGGACATCTGTTGCAAGCGTGCTCTGCTATTTGGGAACCACCTTTGGGTCCTACCTCGGATCACCGTCACTTGTTCTTCTAACCTGTCACCCTGCTTTTCACCGGAAGTGAGCGTCCGGGGTGCTCACCCACCTTACCCTGTCACACCTGGCTCTGGATGGCTTCAGGTCTCTGCACCTTGAATGCCTTTCAAGGAGTCACTAAAAGGATTTAGAGAATGGACCGCAGGCTGAGAAAAAAGTGAATGGAAACCGGGTGTGGCGCCGCACGTGTTCAATCCCAGCACCCAGGGAGGCAGAGGGAAGTGGATCGCTGTGAGTTTGAGGCCAGCCTGTTCTACAAAGTGAGTCCAGGAGAGCCAGGGCTACAGAGAAACCTTGTCTTGAAAAAATAAAAAACAAAAACAAAACGTGAATGGAGAGAGGTGTGCAGATTAAGTTACCAACACAAGTGCATTCTGGGATACTGGGGTGAGGCTGGTGGGATCCCTACCTTTTCCGGGTATCAGGTTGACAGAACAGTGAAGGACACCCAGCTTAGGTGCCAGGGACATAGTGGCGAGTAATGTAGCAGCCTCCTCCCGAGAAGGCTCAGGGCATGCTTATCAGAGCGAGGTCTAGGGCTGGAAAGCTCAGCAGGCCCTTGGGACCCGTGGCCTTGACCTACTGTGTGCACGTGCTGCTGACAAGAGAAGGAATTCATTTCCCTCAGCTAGCTTCTTCAGGCACGGCGGGAGGAGAGGAGCAGGCTGTTCTCACTCAGGGAGCTGTCAGGATGGCTCTAATAAAAATCCCTCAGGGAGAGTCTGGTTGAAGAACCAGCATGTCACCTTCATGAGCGCTATCCAGAGGTCTGGGAGGAGCAGTTTACTCTCTGCTGTGGAGGTGAAAAGAAGGAGATGGCCACAAAAAACTAAGTTGCCCGAGTATAACAGCAAGGAGAGAGAAAGAGCCCACTTTAGACCCCAAGGCAAAGTTGGGGTATTTCCCAAGATTTCTTGAAGAAGGACCTACTTAGAAATCATGCTGCGAGATGGAGGCAACCTCTCTGGATTGTCCAGAGCTGACAAGTGTGTCCATTATTGCCATTATTGAGGCCCAAATCCTTGAAACTCACCTTGGGCCCATCATCCCACTGCTCTAGGAGCGGCGGTCCTTATCAGCTCCTGATTGGTTTCAACTGTCTCACTGGGCGGGAGCTTTTTCTCAGCCTCTGATCTCTGGAGTTGGCTTATATATCAGATTGTATCATTACACACTGCCTCCATTCTTGGCCCTTGTACGCCATGGTGAACAAGACTTCACCTCTGGGAGAGGTAAGCTGGCCTCTTCCAAGCAGATGTGGCTACGGGGTTAGCCTGCCGCAGCGGAAGAGAGGCTCACGCCACGGAGCCTCTGACCTGCTCTTCTGCCTCTGCCCAGATGTCCATCCCCGTGGCATTCCCAAGAGGAGTCTAGCTGCATTCTGCTTAAATATGTTCAGCAACAGGGAGTTCCTGTTCCTGCCCAAGGCCTGTCGGGTCCTCTCATTGCTCATCCTTCGCAAGTGTCCAGCCCTTGCCATTTGCTTCTCTTCACATGCCCTGATAGTCAGAAGAGGTGGTACCCCAGCTCCCTATTCTGATGCCCCAAACCATACCAGGAGGAAGTTTCACCTGCTTTTTGCTCAGTTGCTACCTTCAGGGTGAGACCTGAAACCTGGGCCACGGCCCTTTGCTCTGTGGCCTGCTGGCTTTGAAGAGCTGCCTAGAGCCACATTGTTGAGGTGTAGAAGGCCCCAGGACGTTGAGCGGGACACAGAGGTTCTGTCATCCCATTTGTGTGACCCAGGGAGATGAAGTAAGTCTGAATCCTCCTACCATTCCCACACTGCAGGCCCCAGAGACTCCCAGGAGAGAGATAATGTGTTGTTTAAAAGAATACGATGGAACTCATTCAGCAGCTTATGTCAACATTACCGCTGAATGAGAGGCTGAAGAGCAGGCTGGCCAGCTGAGGACAGACACTATTGACTTGGGCCTTGTCTGGGCCCAGTTCCAAACCATTCTAACAGTGCTGTGGTCCAGCAGCCTCTTACTCCAGCCCGGCCCTCTGACCTCTGCATGCTAGAATCCCAGTCTTTTCCCATTCTGCTTCTGGTGCACAGCACTGAGCTGGCCTGGGCGCTAACTCTAAGGATGGAGAATGGCGCTCTTTCAGGATGCTACAGGCCAGGGCCCTTTATATTGGCAGATTTCAACCGACAGAGCCCTGGTACTCAGGACCTTTCTACAAGAACCTCAGCGGTTCCCCAACCACAAGACTGCTTTACATTTCCATAGCCCTTAACTTTCCAGATCTGTTTTGTTTACCTGCTTGCTTTATGCTCACAAAACCACTGTGAGGTAGGTGGAACCTTCTTTCCTAGCTTTCTTTCTTTCTTTCTTTCTTTCTTTCTTTCTTTCTTTCTTTCTTTCTTTCTTTCTTTCTTTCTTTCTTTCTTTCTTTCTTTCTCCTGATTGTCCTAGATCTCACTATGTAGACCAGGCTGGTCTTGAACTCACAGAGATCCTCCTGCCTCTCTCCCTCAGTTGCTGAGATTAAAGACAGATGATGCCTGCCATGAGCCATATGCGGTCCGAGGTGCTTTTGATTCTTGCACTGAGTGGTTTGGGTAACTCTTTCCGGCTCCATGTGACAAGTGGAAACTGGAGAAACTGAGGTTCTTAGGAAGGCTGTCCTGCTTGACTGCACCTGGAGAGGTGGGATCCAAAGTCCCGCGGCCTCCAAGCTCGCCTGCCATGAGGAGTGCCCAGAGACATCAAACAGCCTGCCCTGCCGCCCCGCTGCTTAGAGCAGAGATGGACACAGAAGCCACAAGCCAACGGTGCCTGGTGTCCCAGAAACACCCAAGGTAAGGGTCTGCTCGGGTCAGGCGGTGAGCATGTGAGAATGGGTATGACGCGCACAGACGCTGCTGCTGTCCCTGTCTGTGAAGCGGGACTAGAGGTGGTGAGTTAGGGTCTCCTATTATTTACCTTCCTCAGACCCTCCCTCTGCCTTGGTTTTAGGCCCATCATTTGTCTCAAAAAAAATATCTTGCACTGTGTTCTCCAAAGCCCCCAGCTCAAGGTAGCTTAAAGCCTTCCGGCTGAAGGCCGGTGAGGTGGCCTCCTGGGTTGTTAAACATTAACCATTCCAGCTTCACATTTCATCTCTTCGATGAGGACAGCTTTATCATCACCATTTTACACCGAACTCCACTTCACAGACATTAAAATTTTTAGAGAGGAGGTAAAGCAACTTGTCTAAGGACTCAACAGCAGAGTGTGTGTGTGTGGGGGGGGTGTGTGAACCCACAACCATTTGGTTCCAAAGGTTGTGTTCTCAGCCCACTGTCCCATATGCCTGGGGACCCCTCCCCACCTTCACACAGAAAAAAGCCAAAAGAACCTAAAAAGTACTAGAACGTGGCAAACATACAGAGCATAGAGCTATAGCTAGCATCCCAGAAACTCTTGTGTCTAAGCCCCTGGTGATCCTGGCAGCTGACCCCACGGAGAAGCTACTCTCTGAGTGTGGGAAAAGCTGGAGCCCGCCTTCCTGCATCGATCAGCACAAACTTGAGTTCGCTCCTGTCTTTCTCATCCCGGGGCGTCTTGCATGCATTCCGTGAACCCGGGCTGTCAGACACTGCCTTGTCCAGCCGGTTATCAAACCTGGTGACATCGGAGGCTGGGCCGGAGGCTGGGCGGGCCATTTGAAGCCCTGCTGGCCTACCATGTGCTGGAAGGGGTTGCAAATGACTTATCAGGCACACTCCACGATTGAGAAAATGGCACCTCCACCGGGCCACCGCCACTGTCTAACGAGGAATCCAGCTCAGGAGGGCCCCCTGCTCTCCCACTGTCCCTCCCAACCTAGCTCCTGGAGCAGCAGGCTCCTCACTCACCTCCTGTGGCCTTCTCGCCTCTCCTTTCACCCTTCTGCGGTCAGCTGTCTAGAGCATGGAGGAGAGGCAAGATCCCCAGGACCTTCCAAAGCCAGTCCTCTGCCGGGCCTAGGGAGAAGCACACTGTGAATTAAGTGTCCCCGCAGATCCTGCGGCTGGCTGGAGGCCAGGACGTCGGGAACCGCACCCCGCCCGCCTAGCGACAGAGCCAACTCGGGTGCCTGCTGAGCCGCAGACCGAGGAGCTGGAGAGAGGGTGGGGGAGGGGGAGCGCCGCGCCGCTTTCGAGGTCGCCCCCCGCCGCGTCCCCCGCGCGCTCGGTCCCCGTGCGGCGCTCACGCCGAGGTGGCCCGCCGAGCCCAAGGGCCCCCGAGGTCCCGAGGCCAGGGCCAACCCCGAACTTCGGGGATTGCGAATCCGGGGGAGGGGCCGTGCGCGCAGGAGCAGCCTCGTCCCCCGAGGGAGTCGCGATCCCCGCTCGGATCCCGGGGGATCCCCCGGCCCCTCCGCGGGGCCCCGGGGCACCCACCTGCCGAGCGGGAAGCCGCGGAGAGCCCCGGAGAGGCCGCGGGAGCCCGGCCCGCCCTCTGCGGGAGGGACTTCGGCGCGGGCACGGCAAGGAGGGGCCGCCCGCTTCACCTGGAGCGGAGTTGTTGGACAGCAGGGTGTGGCTTCAGGTGGGACGCCGCGGGCGCCGGGGCTCCCGGAGAGATCGCCGGGGCGCTCGGGGCTCCGGGCTCGGCCTCAGGGGCGGTTGCACGCCCGCCGCCTTCCCTCCAAGCAGCTCGGGGCCCCTGCGAGCCGCGACCTCCCCGCGGCGCCATGCCGGGACCTGGATGATCTGCTGAGCGGCTGTTGAGCCGCTGGTTATCCTGGCTTAGTCCTGAGAACTTTCTGTGGCTTTAAGATTACAGGAGAGGGGCTTTGGGGGAGAGATCGCTCTCAGCAGCTTGGCACGCAGAGACAAAATATGAAACCGGGCCAGGGGTCCGCTACCTAGCTTGGGGGAGGGGCGGTGACCACCTGGCTGTCTCCTTCCCAAACGGGGAGTGGAAAAGAAGGGAAAGACCTGCTAGCCCCACAAAGGTCTATGTCCTGTCTGGGTGCAACTCAGACCTCCATGCTCTCAGCCGTCCTGGAGAAGGGCGCAGGCCCCAGTCTGGTGTATTATAGATGCTTCGGCAGCTGATCACAAATTCTCCCAGTGACCCGCTCAAAACATGTGTTTCATGCCTCTTGGTTGTTTGATGTCTCTCCTTTCTCCTCTCTCTGTCTTTTCTAAGTGGGGTGTGTTTCCTCTGGACGTTACAAACAAAACCCTGCCTCGTGCGGCCAGCCAGGAAGCCCTTGAAGTGATGCAAAAATGGCTTCCCCACGAATCAGTCACCCCAGAGCCTAGGTACTTTGCCTGATGTTGGCTACAGGAAGTTTTGTGCTGTGTGGAGGGAAGGGGGAGTTTGGCTGCTGTGTGTTTGAACTAACCCAAGCTGGAATAAAATGTAGCATTGACTCTAGAATCAACACCCTGAACTACTTTTTACTGATCCACAAGTGTGCATTTGAATTACTGTCTTCTCATAAAATACCTTTACGTGCCAAAACCGTGGCCCTAAGCGTTAATTTTAAACTGTTGAGCTACAATGAAATATGAATATTAGAATATTATCGGAAATCAACTGGTATCAAATTTGGTTTGAATCAAGGTGTATGCATCTCAGAGTAGCTATTGACCAAGTCTTGTCCTTTCTTTACAGGGAATAGGTTTAGAATACCCTGGGGTCCCCTTCACCCTTGGAAGCTGAACTGGGGCCTCAAGAAAGGCAAGGGCCCCCAAGCAAGATGCGTCAAGAAGGCAATGGCTCCACCCCTGATGAAGTTAACCGAGCCCGCCCTCAGAAAGATCCACTAGAGAAAAGGTCCCGCCCTCAGGACAGGTCTACACTGGGGCACCTCTCGGGCTCAGGATCTAACATGTGTGCATTTCCCGCTGCTGCTACACAACGTTCCACTGCAGCAGGTTGGATGATGCCCCGCAGGACGGGCTGACAGAGATAGGCAGGGTGGACTGAGAGGCTGACTCCTGCTTCCCTCTCTCCCTCTTCCCTGTGCCCCGCTCAGCCCGACCTCAGAGGAGAGAGCAGGACCGTAGCATAGAGAATCCTAGCAACAGACGGTTGCCTCCAGCGTGCACGCACCTCACTCCTGGCCTCTTTCCCCCACTGTGGTGCCAAGGACACAGGACACCAGGCCTACACTCCCCGGAGGAGACTTGGTCTCTGGCATGGCTCTGTTGCGGAAGGAGTTCATGTGCTGCCATCCACACATCAGGCAGGAGCCTTGGAGAACACACAGGTAACACCTGGAGAAAAGGCTCTTGGAATATCGGCCAAGCCAGCCGGTACAGTCAAGTGCCTCAGGGTGGCACATAGGGGTGGGGTGAGCACTACCCAGTTCTCTCTCAGCCAGTGGCTGTCGGGCCTGTTGTAACATCTGACCAGCACAGCCAGGGCTGAGAGCCCAGGTTAGGGCCAAAGAGGAAAGATATGGATCAACTTGTGGTTTAGAAATACAAACACATTATCCTTCCCTGCTCAGAACTTGAAAAGCTTCCTAGGAACCGCGAGCTTGCTAACATCCTATCTCTGGATGCCTCTGCCCTCCTGACAACAGTACTTATCACACCTGCCAATTACTGAATGCTTCCTGTGGGTGGAGCCCCGGGCTTAGCTCTTTTTCACTCTGTCTGGTGGAAGCACCGTCCCAGTATTATTACTTTACAGGTGATGAAACTGAGGCACACGGTGACTGAGAAAGGACCAATCATTCCCGAGAGCAAATGTACGGACCCTTCCCACCCACACATACACTTAGCCCATTCATATGTTGAGGCCTAATCACCATTGTGAAAAGGTTATTAAGAGGCAGAGTCTTAGAGGTGATTAGCATCTGAAGGCCCCTGTAAACTCCCCTGGTGGTTAACCCCGGCCAGCGCTCAACCCAGGGAGGCAGAGACAAGTAGATCTCTGTGAGTTCAAGGACAGCCTGGTCTGCATCCCAACTTCCGGGACAACCAGGGCTACAGAGAGAAACCTGTCTCAAAAAAAACAAAAACAAACAAAAAAAAAAAAAAAAAAAAAAAACCAAAGAAACAAGCCAACACCGCCCAAGGAACTGTCTGTCCTGGCTAGCAGGGAGATATTCTACAGAGAAACGCTTATGCCCCTCCCTTCCAGCAATCAGACTATGAGGTAGTGGACCACAAAGAATTATCATTTTCTGCTTGAATTCCTTTCTACGGGAAGGGATAAGCGGAAGCCCCGGTGCCAGCCAGAACTTGCCTGCCAGGGAAGGACTTCCTGCAGATCCGACAACCTGTCGGCCCACCTAGCAGGATGTTTCTGAGACCCAGACGGGCTACGGATGTGCAGTACCACACCTTGAGGAGGACTAGTTACAAACTCCCCTGCCCTTTATTTAAAAACAAACCCGTCAGTGCCCTTGAAGATGGACTTGGGGGTCACTGGATCCCTTCTTTTGTTCCTCTTCCCCAGTGTGGCCATATTGAATAAATCTATTTTTTTTTTCTGTACTCCCATCCCCTATTACTCTTTCTAATAGGCATTAGCAGTGAGGTGGGTGAGCCTAGCTTATTGGGGCTGACGGATCACAGACTTTTACCCTAAAAAAAACCAAACCCATAACATATCATGGGTAGGAATTAGAGCCCTAACCGGAAGACCCCAGAATAGGCCCCAGTCTCTAGCCAGCTGGTGTTTTTATAAAAAGACAACCATTTATATACCAGGAAACGGGCCTTTACTGAACACCAAATCTTCGGGCATCTTAACCTTGGACTTCTGAGCTCCCAGAGCCCTGAGAAACAGTGTTATATATAGGCACATGGTCAGTAGGATTCTGCACGGCAGCCAGTGGCCTGGGCCAGTTACTGAGTGGGAAAGCTGTAAGTATATGACACAAGTATGTGGCTAATGAGAATCTCTTAACTCTGGTGCTCAGATGTCCCTGAGGCCAAGGATAGTCTGGACAGCTGGCAGTGGGAAGAGGCCGACCTATACCACTATGCAGGAGGGGCGAGTCCGGGCATAGGGAGATCTCCACCCCGAACCTCCATAAGCGCAAGGCAAAGGTGATCACTGAATCCCCTGCTAGGAACCAGGCACTAGGTCTCACCAGTCATGAGTCAACACCCTGCCTGCGGATCCTGCCTCTATCCATCACAGACCCAAAATGGGCTTGACATGAGTCCCCACGGTCAGAGACTACTGGGGAGACGGGCATTGACACGCCTGCACGCTGCAGGGAAGGGGAGGGGTCCTGTGGAGACTGGGCTCTAGGAGGGGCAGTGTGCCTGCTCCCTGGAACTACCTGTCCCACAATCAGGCACTCCTTGGCGAACATCTGTTTTCGCTCCTCTCTTCTAAGGTGTTCCGCATGTATCTCTTTCCGCTCTGGGATTGGTTCTGGCTACCGCCCTTTCCATGACAGCCCACCCTCACATTTGCTAATGGGACAAGAGCACAGTACATACCCCTAAGGGCCTGGCAGCATGAGTGGGGGTGGGGGTGGGCTAACCTTACCAGACCCTTGGGTCCTCCTGTAGGAGGAGGAGACAGGCAGACTCTAACTCTAGACACCATGGGTTCCTGCAGGACTGGAGCTCCTTGTCCTGTCTAGATGTTCAGCTTGACCTCAGCTTTGGTTTCTTGATGTGGATAATGGGGGAAATTTTACTCTCTTCCCTCGGGAAGATGATGAAGCGATGAGGTCTAAATATTTGGAGGTCCAGTACCTCCAAACAGGATGAAAGCTCCAAATGGCTGCTTTCATCCAAGCAGCTGATGAAAGAGCAAGGAGACTACACCACATACACACACACAGTATCCACAGACCTTCCATAAAGAGCAGTCAAGCCCACTGTGGTATCCCACAGAGCAGAATCCCAGGATTCTTCCAGAAGATGAACCTCCCGCTACTCCACCAATTCAACAGGTCTATCTACTTCAGAGCCTAGAACAGAACCCAGTCCTGCCTGGGTCCAGTTAATGTTGGGATAAGTCCATGGGTGCCCACCTCATGGGATCATTTGCTGCTGGGACAAGCAGCATACAATTCGCATACTGGCCTCAGCAGAGGGAAACAGCCTCACCCACAACATTCTTTCTCTCGCTCTGACTACTTTTTCTCAAATTCTGACCCTTCCTAGATTGCCCTCCAAACAAACACTGACAGTGGGAGTTGAACTCGCCAGACCTTCCCAGGGGGCGTGGTAACCTGAGATGAGTCTTTTGGGAGCACTGGCCTCTCTGCAGACCATGGCAGCCTTCCCGGGTGCACGGACTGTGAGCTGAGCCATCCTGGGAAGGCCTGGGAGAACAAAGCCATCTCTGCAGTAAGGTCGCTCGCGTTAGACACATGATGAATTTATTTAATATCTTTTGGCTATAGCTGCTTTGCAGGCTCCACTATAAAGGCCTCCAAAGTTCCATCCAAACGCCTCTCCCTGGCGCTTCAGCTCTCTGGCTGCCACTGCTCCTGGCTGAACTAACAGCCGGAAGCGCCCTTGAATAGAACCCCTTCATTAGTCCCTCTCTCTCTCCCCCCCGGCTTGGACCTCCAGCTGCTGCCCCAGGTCTGAGGCTGGGGCAGGGCTATGACCGTGGCACCCTTGGGTCTGTATTTCTGAAAGTGACAGATGGTGACAGCATGGGTGTTGGGGAGACCTGTGCCCGGCCAGATGAGGACTGAAGTGTCTCAGGGAGTATGATGTTGACTGTCCAAGTACCATCCCAGTTCTTTGGATAGAAGATCATATTTAGGGTCTGGGCTGTGTGGCGTCTGGGGTGCTCTGACCACGGGGCTGATATCTGAAGGCATGACTTGTTTCACTGCCACTTGGCTGGTCTGTGCCTGACTGTTCGTTCCCTCTGGCTATTTCTTTTCCTTGCCCTCTGGCACATACTGGGCAAAGCTCCTGTTCGCTTACTGTGACCACTGACAGGGTGGCCACGCCACTGTCACACCCATGGCTGTGCCCCTGCTTAGCTGGTGGATGGTGGGGAGGTGTTCCTCACATTGCTCGTGTGTGCTTCGTAGAGTCCTGAATATCTGCCTTCTCTGCCCTACCTGCTGTGAGTCTGGCCCCATTCTTCCCGTAGGCTGACACCCCCCTTCACCCCTCCTTTCTGGACAGCGGACCCACCATCTTCTTCCAGCAAGTTTTACCCTAGAAGTCTTTTTTCCCCTTATCTGCTCACCTGAGACCATGTTCCTCCTCCTCCTGGGAACTGACCTCTGGTGGTGATGGCTTCCTCGGGAGCTAATAGCATGGCTCAGTGGGCAAAGCACTTGCTGTGCAAGCCAATCATGAGAACCTGAATCCATATCCGCTCCCCTGCCAAAACCCACACAGAATGTATCCCCAGCTTCTGGGGTAGGCAGGACACAGGTAGACCCCCAGGGATTTAAAAGGGGGCGAGGGGGCTGGGGAGATGACTCAGCACTTTAGAGTTCTTTCTGCCTTTCCAGAGGATCCAAGTTCAGCTCCCAGCACGCGCATCAGATGGCTCACTACTGCCTGTAAGTCCAGCTCCAGGGGACCCACTACCCTCTTCTGGCCTGCTCACACACGTGGCATCCACATACACAGGCACACACATATGCAAAACTAAATTTCTAGAAAACAGACAAACAAACAAACAAAAAACTAATGTATAGAAGTAATTAAGGAAGACCGTGATGTCAAGCCTTCTCATGGGTCCACACTGTTGGGCACACCATCATATAATGTTGGGCACACCATCATATAACACGCAGACAGAAAGACAGACACACACACACACACACACACACACACACACACACACACACACGCTCCTTGCTAGAAAGTAAATATATACTGGTGAAAAGGTGGTCTGAGGTACCCCCTCCTCGATATGCCTCCCCTCCCCTCTGCTCATATGCTCTCAATTCCAGATACTGGCATCATTGCCCCCTTCGTGGCCTGAGGCTTTCACAGCCTTCGATAACCTGGGACACACAGCTCTTGAGTCAATCCAATTACAAACGAGTTAGATTTGTTTATTGGCCAGCGGCCTAGTGCAGTGCCTAGGAACGATGTCTGTCCTTGGGGAGTACTTGGTTAATAAACGCAGGCCACACTGAGGCACCGTGTCGAGCAGAATTCGGGGTGAGATGGCGGAGCGCAGGCCCCTGTGAGAACAGCATGCACAGAGCAGGAGCAGCGACCTGTCCAGCCTCCCACTGTCAGGCCAAAGCACCTCCCTCAAAATTATCAGGCTACCAGCCATTCCTGCCTGCTGGCCAAGGGCGGGGCTTCTAGTTAGCTGGGTGACCTCAGAACCCACCCTTTTCTCTCCGTGCTTGTTTTCCTCTATAAATCAATGAGAGTTGGATTAAACATTGTCCTTTGTCTTGAAGGTCCTGCAGCATCTAAAGAGGGCCCGCTCTTTTACGGATAGCCTTTTCTCCCCAGGGCGACTTGGACTCTGGCCGAAGAGCTGTAGTCTAACTGGTCCCCTAGCTCCTTCTACCTCGGTACCCTCTTGTACAATTCCACATGATGCCTCATTGGAAGCCAAAAGAAAGAAAATGGAGCTGGAGATGCTCCAGGTCAGGAGACCAAACTACAGAACCAGTCCTCCCAGTTTCCACTCTGCTGATGCCATAGCTTTTGGGAGTCCAGGTGCCATGCAGATAGCATTGAGCAAGGTGACTGGTTTGTTGCTATTTTCCCTGGGGGACAGTAAGCTGGGCCCCGCTGCACCGAGTTCAGAGGCAGAACGAAGGTTTCCGCGCCTAATTTCCTCTCCAAGCACTCAGGGAAACCCCGTGCAAGCTTTGGGTAGCTTGCAGTGAGGAAGGACACAGCCACTGTGCTTCCCCCTCATCCAGAGGTCTGGGGCCCTAGGAGACAAAAGCAGAGCACCCCCAGGACAGCGCTGTCTCATTTGCTGGTTAAACAGGGCGATAGAATCGTGTGCCCCAGAGGAGTCCTGATTGTCCAAAAGCGGTCATCAGCATCCCTCTGTAAATACTTGGGTCTCCGAACTGCACTAATGCTATAATGAGCTTTTATAGACATTACTGAGCAGTGTGAGTGTTCCTGGTCCCCTTGCTGGGGCCAAGGTCCTGTGGCCTCTAGCCCAGAGAGGGAATCTATATGATTTCTCCCAGCTTAACAAAAGAACTTCTCATGTTCTGGGTTTGTCTTTGTTTCTAGATGAAATCAAAGGATGGGGGTACCTTTTCTCAATTACTAGGACATACAACCATTTGGTAGAAAAAGTTTTAAAAGGTCTTAGCGTTGAGCATCCCCAAGTCTTTCATCTCAGCAGTCTCATCTGCACGGAGCCTTCCAAGCTTTGGAAGGAGCTTCTGATGGAGATGGTAAGGACATAGCTCCTTAAGAACTGCAGCCACCATGTGAGAAAAGATGTTAGGCTCAGGCAGAAGCAGCACCAGACAGTCACACCTCTTCTCCATCTAAGAGCCCCGTCCAAATGATCAGGACCCTGAACTCCGGACCTCAGAAGGAACTGTTATCAGTAGCCCAGGGGACAGTAGGTAATTTGCTCTATGGGACAAATGGATCTGGTATTGCTATTCTCCCTCGCTTTTTGGGGCCTGGATCCATCAGCATTGTGATGCTTTGGCTTCTTTCTGGGGGAGAATCTTCCACAGACACCCAGCCATCCTCTCCTGGGTCTCTTCTTCCCAGCACCTTGATCCTCTGATAGTCTCAGCAGTTTCCAAAGTATCATAGTTACCCCTCAGCAGTGGGTTGGGAGAGGAGACTGAGCCGGAGAGACATGGTTACCAGAAGCAGCCATGCAGGCTGACACACACTCTGCATGGTGACTGTGGTCCTGCCCTGGCTGACTTACCCCTGAACACTCTGCTGGACCTAGAGATAGGAGTTGCTTCCACCTGTACTTTTTACTCAGAACGTAGGGAATTTGTGTGTGTGTGTGTGGGGGGGAAGGTACATTTTTATGAAGTTCTAGTTCAGGACTGGTTGGAATTCATAAATTATTTGGACGGGATGAGACATGGGTGACTTCAGGGATCAGACCAGGGCTCAGCGAAGGCATAAGGACGAAGCCACCCAATCATAACCCGGCTCTGTGGCTCAGCTGGTTTCTGGTGGCCTTGACCCCAGCCAGGCTCAGCTTCCCTCTTCATCCCTCTCCTGGTGGCCAGCTTCCCCAGGCCCAGATCTCTGTCTTGTTTATCTCTGTCCCACTCCCTCTTCGTTACTTAGTAGCCAGGCAATCACTAGAGGCAAGCCAGTGAGCAGAGCCACAGGCTTTCTGCATCTCACAGCGCACCAGGTGCCACCGTCTATTGGGAACCCAATGCAACAGGGTTGAGAGGTGTTTGGGTCGCCAGGGTACCACTCTCACAGGGGGATCACTGTCCTTATCACAGTTTACCGCAGAAGGGAGTTCAGCCCTCTTGCCTTTCTGCCTTCTGCCATGCAATGACTCAGTCAGCACAAAGGCTTTCGCATTGGCTCAGTGCGGGCCCTTTGACCGTGAACTTCCTGGCCTCCCGGAACTCTGATACAAATAAAGCTCCATTGTGTGTGAATTACCAAGATGTGCATACTATGTTGTAGTAACACAGAACAGGCTTCGACGCCAGGGAAGACAAAGCCTCCTTCATCTCATTGGCCCCATTCTCAGTGTATGGCTTCCTGGACCCAGAGTCTAAGTTATAAAAGAGGTGGAGTCAGGAACATAGTCCACGCACTCAGGAGGGCCAACCTCGATTGAAAACTTTCCATTTTCTAGGCTGTGTCCCAAGCTGCTGGCTAGCCTTGCTTCTACCAGGAGACTCAAAGACATGATTTTCTTTTCAGCCCTGCTAAGGCTGGCTACGAAATGCCCGACAGTGAGGTTTGTGGGGCCTCAGTACCACCCCGTCTGACCACCCGCTCGCCTGCTGGGTCTTCAGCCACAGGTCTCTCAGGAGCCTTTTCTGCCTTCTGCAAGGGAGACATCCTGCAGGCACCTGGAGGCACCTCTGGGCCGCGTGGTAAGGAATGTCATCTTCTAGTGTCTTGGTCTCTTCCTCGACTGGCTCTGCAGTGCCCTGTGCCAAGAAACTCCCACGGAGACGAATATGGTCAGAAACCAGCCCAGAGGCTTCACTGAACCTTCGGAAGCCCCCAGCAGCCTTTCCATCTCCCAGGGGCCTGGCTTCTACCCTAGGCTTCCTCCTGGCCAAGCCAGCTGCCTCCCTATTGGACCGCTGTTTGCTTGGGTACTCGCCACTCTGTCCCCAGCTGGGTCCTGGCTTCCGCTCAGCTCTGCAGACCTGGAGGCTCCCAAGGTTAAGAGTCACCTCCTGAGAGGAAGAAGAAGCCCTTCTGTAGCCTGGTAGTCTCCTCCTGACTGCGGTCCTATGTGCCCTCTCTCCCGGGACAGGGTAGTGTTGAATGATACATAGAGCATGCTGGAGCCACCCTGGCCTGTGCCTTCCCTGTGCCTGGCAAATCCCAAATGCACATTCAATGTATGGGGGGGAGGGGAAGGGTCACCAGAAAGGTTATGCCATCCTATATGCCCTGCAGGGACTCAGAGTTTCCACCCAAGTCAGATACTTGCAGAAGGGTTTTTTGCTCTTGGTGCCAACTCGCCATTAGATTCCAGGACTTACCACCAGAAAAAAAAATGTGGGTAAAACTGCCTGTAGAAGGGGGAACCTTCTTGGCCCAAAAGCCAAACCTCAATCTTAACTAGGTGAGCTCCCAAGCCCACCCTGGGGACTCAGTTTCCATCAGAACCAACTTAGGGAAAGACAACCTCCCCCACCCCAACACACAAACCCAGAAGAAACGCAGACTCCTCTGACCTTGGCATTCCACACCAGAGGCTGCACTGCATTAGCCTTGCTCCCTGGAGCATGAACCTGAGTTCGTGGGGCCTGATGGGCGCCCACCAGCTAAGGAGAGCTAAGCCTCTGAGCAGAGGCTGAGAGCTCAATGAAGATTAAGGGAAACAATGGCGTGTCCCAGCGCAGGCCCCTGGCCCTGGCCTCACACTGACTTTTAGAGCCGGGTTAAGTTCAGGGAAGGGGAGGAAGCCAGCAGGCAGAGGACGCACCATAAATATTTGTGAAATGACTACACCAGGGGCAGGTGAGAAGGGCTTCTTGGGAGGAGTCCTGGTGGCCCTGGCTTGGTCTGGTAGGAACAGGAAGCAAATGCAAGCACTGCAGAAACAAGCCTGGGAGGCCGAAGCTGGTTTCCACAGAGCTGTTTCAAAATCTACTGAAGAGGGGCTGGCAAAGAGTCAGGCAGCTCAGGAATCTTCAGTCCAGGACCTCACAGCTTTTTTTGTGGCATGGCGTGAGCTTCTCTGGCCTAGGCGAGGAGTGGATACCTCCACGGATGGATACCCCGTCCCCAGCTCAAGAACCCAAGGCTGCTGCCATAGTGGAGATCTTACCTTGGTGCTCTTTCTGGAAGCTGGGCCTCACCCTCTCCCACTGCAGGCCAGTGCTTGTCGGGAGCCTGGAAAGCTGCTTCTACCTTGAGGCAAAAAGAAAAAAAAAAAAAAAAAGAAGAAAAAGGAAAACCTCAGTGATTTTCTCCTTCAGCCTCCTTTCTCCGGAAGGTCCCTGATGGGTGTCATCTTGTCTCCGTGGGCACAACCTCCCTGCCTGCGGCAGCTTACTCACCGGTGTGCCCAAAAGCCTGCCAGTGGGGGTTGGGGGTGGGGAGGAAGGGGGCCTATACCCCTCTGCCTCCTGACACTTTGAGGCATGCCTGGAATGGGGTTTCGGGGTGGCCCCCAGCTGAGCCCCAGACTGTAGCTGGCTCACCGAATGTGTCTGAGTTCAGCAGGGGACATACATGGGCGCTGACCAGCTCCGCATGGGAGAGTGACAAGATCTTGGTAGGAAGGTGTTCCCTGAGCGCCCTAGGGCCTGTCCGGAAGGCAGAGCGGTGGACCTGCAGCTAGCCCCCACACCTTGTAAGTTTAGTTGCTGCACATGGCCGGGCCTCAGGACCACTTCCTACCTTGGCATCTGGCATGCCTCCGTCCTGTGGACCCAGCAAGGGCTTGGGCCTGCCCGAGCAGGCAGCTGTTCTTCAGTCTGCTCAGGCCATGTGTTTGGTGATCCTTCTCCCCAGCATGCATTCAAGCCCAAGCCCTCCCCAGCATCGGTCAGGATCAACTGCTCTCAAGTCCTCCTCCCCAGCGCTCTGCTGACCAGCCGCCGGTCCTCAGATCTGGCTGTGCGCACACCCTGTGACACGCCCTCACCCTCTCTCACACACACACACACGTGGGTCCACACCCAGTACAGAGCCACCTACCTGCACAGGCCTGCCTATGCCAATCCAGCCTTGTTCTCCAAATACCAGTGACCCTGGAAGCCACGCGTTTTCACAGAAAGATCCCCTTGAGAGGTGAGCTCAAAACCAGCCCAGAAGGACTCCGGTTGGTGCGGACCAGACTCCCCTTTTCTCCCAGAACCTTCAGAAGACACACAGGCAGCCCGTTCACCATGTCTGCTATTGTATTCTGCCAGCTGCCGTCTCTCCCTGGGCACCTCTGGCTCCCTCGGTGCCTTCCATGTCCTTAGAGGGTAGTGGCAGCCTCCCAGAGAGTTCCATCTTCCTCCAGGCCGAGGTAGGGAGGGGAGAGTTAGAAGGGGCGGGCCTCAGGTACACCTCCAAGTTTTCCAGCTCCCCAAATAAATCAGATGGCAAAGGGGGGGAAGGAAGAAAAGCCAGGGCGGGTGGCTGACTCAGAGGCGGTGGGCCGGCTTAGTCACCTGGAGAGCTGCTGGCTGCTCCCGGCTCCGTCAGGAACGTCAGGAACGGAGCAGCGGCCCTCCCCCCACCTGCTGTGGTCCGCGGCTGCTGGCAGGAGGAGCTGGCGTGGAGCCACCTCCCCCCCCTCACCCGCGTCTCCAGGCTGCGGGGCAAGAGGCATCCGCTCCCGCCTTCCTCTGGCGAATCAATCAGGGCCCAGCACCCCCGGCCGCGGTGCACCCCTCCTCCAGCGTGCACCCCAGCTCACTTTGGGATTTCTCCATTAGCTCCTCAGGCGGAGACCTGCTCCTTTAGGGCGCGAGCAGCTCCAACGTTGCCTGGCAATTTTGATATCGTCGGGGGTTGCCATGGGGAGGAGGGTGATGTCATTGACACACACGCGCGCGCACACACACACACAACACAAAAAAACCCACTGAATTTACAAATCAGCTGGGGCCGGAGCTATTTATAAAAACACGTTTCTCACTGCTTTCCTTTGCTGAGGGGAGGGCGAGGAACGACGGAGGGGTGGGGCTCGGGGAACCTACTGTGGTTCACCTCACCGTTGTTCCCCAGAAAGCCAGATCTTCTTTGGCACTCCGCCAAGCCTAAACCCCCCCATCCCCGCCCCAGGTTTGCAGCCGTGAGGCTCAGCCCTGCAGGCGTGGCCACAGCTGGGCTGCACACCCCTTACTGGTTCTCATCTGGTTTTGTCCTAAAGGGCAAAAAGGGTGAGGATGGAGGATGAGGGAATCAGCCCCGTGGGTACCAGCCTTCCCTTTCCCCCTGCCCCAGCGTCCTGGCTCGAACAGCTGCAATGGCTGGAAAGGAGACCTGGGCTCTAAGGATGCCCACCTGAAGGTTCCCTGGAGAGCACTTGGTGAACCGAGCCACTCCCCCTGTCCAGAGCCTCCTTCATTGACTGTTTTTATTTTATTTTATTTTTCTCATGTCCACCTGGGAAGTGCCCAAGATCCAGTCTCGGCCAGTTGTTTGTCTTTTCCCTGTTCCCATCCATCATTCCATTGTAACACCTCCTCTCTGTGGCTTCCACTAAGATCTGGTAACGGCTAGCCCCAAACTGTGTAGAACCTGCCCCATTGTGGGTAGCCCACACCACGCACTGCCCAACACATGGCTCTAGACCCACAAGTACTGACAGGGAAGATCTGGGAGTTCTTGATTCTAACTACACGGTGCCACTAAGGTGTACCTATTATTTTTAAATATTCGTTCTTAAAATTTGGCTAAAATCCACCCCAAGCTCTAGATTTTTAATCTTGGGGTCACATCTCAGCCCGGCTGTTCATTAGCTGAGTGACTTCGGCATGCTGTTTAACTAACTGAGCCTCGGTGTCATCATCTATAAAATGGAGACAATTTCACCTGCCTCCCAGGATTGTGTGAATTCAGTGAACGAATCTCCCGGCTCCAGAACTATTTGTCCAAGAGCTCAATAAACACCTGCTTTCTTCTCAGTTGGCCTCTGTCGTTTATTGCTCATTCTTATCTCCCAGTCACCAAGTTAATCTCCTAAAACTATGACTCCCAGTTACTGCCTGTGCAAAGGTCTCAGGCTGTACACGGGGACAATTTCATCACAGACGTTAAAATCCAAATCCAAACATCACTGAGGGGCCAGCAGGAAACTGTAGTGACAATACCAGGATTTTAGTTTCTTTAAAAACAGCAGTATTATACGAATGTGTTTTCATTCTAACCCCAGATGTGGGGAAATGGGGCTGCTTCATAGCAGCTGACTGTGATTTACCTCGTGCTCTAGCAAAGGCCTGGCTTTGCCAGCTGCAGATAGTTTCTAGGACTGTGTGATGTTTTGATTTCTGGGAAATTTTCAGAGGTTATTTAAATGCTAACACCCTGACGGGTGTGGTGGGTGGTTCTTCATTCAGGTGGTTGGCTGAGGTTTGTTAGTGGTCCCCGATTAAAGAAGAAATTAGATTCAGGGATCTCTCTCTCTCTCCTTTCTCCTTCCTTCGCCTCTATCTAGTGATAGGGGATGAAGTTAGGGGAATAAAGGGTGAGAAAAGGAAGAACCAACAAAGGTAGCAAAGACCCGCTACAGGGAACATTTCCCTTTAGCTAGGTAGCAGCTCCTTTCGAGAAACTCTGTGTTTCCTTTTAGTCACTCAACATGACATTGTGGGGAAGCAGTTATAAAGGGCCGACATAGGCTCTAAAAACCAGGCAGATGCAAATGAAGTCAGAAGGAAATCTATGGTGTCTCATACTTGTAATTCCAGCACCCAGAAAGCTAAGGCAGGAGGGTTACTCTTAGCTTGAGGCTTGTGGTACATAAAGAGCTCTAGGCCCGCCGGGGATACAGAGCATCTGATATCTCTCTATTGTGCCTCCTAATAGTTGTATTGTTTATGATCAGAAAACAAAACAAAACAAGAAAAGCTATAAAAAGGTTCACAAATAGGGGATTCACTGATATAGGATGGTATTTTCTTATGCAACCAAGTACCTGGATCCTAAGGAAGGATGAAGTTAGGCCAGCAAGATGGCTCAGTGGGAAAAAGTGCTAGCCACACAAACCTGACAACCTGAGTTAGGGCACCAGATACCATGGTAGAGGGAGAGAAGTTGTCCCCACATGTGCGCCCTTGCATTCATGCTCACAGGAACATGCACACACACAGAGATACACATACACATACACACGCTAAATAAAATAAAACTTAAAATTGTTATCTGTTTCCGTGTGGGGAAAGAATGGCAGTGACAACAGAGAAAAAAAGACACCAACTTGCTGCAAGACTATTGGAAAACATCACCTCGTGGTCACTGAAAAGTGAAAGATATGTCTACACCCGTTTTTAACAATGAACCCTCACACTGTTACCTTGAGATGGGAGCTAGTGACTCTTTTACTTTTCTTCTTAAATTTTGACTTTTGCATTATCTGAAATTTTCACTGAGCATATTTTTCTAGTTTTGAACACAAGAAGGGGGCTGGAGAGGTGGTTCAGAGGTTGAGAGCACTGAATGCTCTTCCAGAGGACCTGGGTTCAGTTACCAGCACTCACATGGTGGTTCACAACTGTCTGTAACTCCAAGGTTTGATACCCTCATACATTCATGTAGACAAAACACCAGAGTACACAGAATTTAAAAATTACTTTTAAAAATAAGCAAAAAGGGCTGGAGAGCTATCTCAATGGTTAAGAGCACTGGCTGCATTTCCAGGGACCCAGGTTTGATTCCCAGCACCATGTGGCAGCTTGAACCACCTGAAATCCTAATTCCAGGGGATCTGACGCCCTCTTCTGGCCTCTGTGGGCACCACACACACCTGGTGCACAGACAAACATACAGGCAAACAAACGTTCATGCACGGAAGATAAAGACATAAGCTTACAAGGACATAAGCGATGGTTTAAAATTTCAAATACAGAATGCAAGGCTAACATAGAAACCCACAATCTGTTAAAACACATACATTTGAACATTCTCCCCTCATTTCCATTTTAAGGCAATGTGGGCATATGAAAAAAAAAAAAAACAAACAGGAAGAGCAACATAAAGATTGAGGGTGGGTTGTTTATTATGCTGTGTTTGAAAGAATAATTGATTGGGATAACAATAACTGGTCTCCCTCTTTAGGAAATGTAACATTTCTAAGTTCCTGTTGGTTTACAAGACGTAGCCGAAATTTCCGAAGAAACTGCCAGCAGCTGTGACCCAGACAACTCTCCCTTATGCTACAATCCCAGCAGTCACAGATAACAGCGAGTACAGGAAGAGAGCAACACTTGACACCTCCCCCCGCCCCCTCTGGATCAGCCCCCGTCTTCAAACACCACACTGGCCCCGGGATCCAGGACAGAACGGAGAAGTCAGGCCCTCAGGGCCCCTAAGCGGCAGCACAGACCCCACTCTCCACAGATGCTCACACCTGGACAAAAGATGCTGGGGAACACCTACTACATCCTCTGCCACCACCACCCCGCCCCCTCACACGCGCTGGGCCTGAGGAGATTCTGATTGGTTGGCTCAGGTCATGTGCCCACCTCTCTGACAAAGCGTGGGGAGATTCTGCTATGCCTATGATGTGGGCTGGAAGATTAGTGTGCTACCATTAAAGGAGAGGGGACTAGGGGCCAGGCTACCGGAAAAAAAAATTAAAAAATTGAGCCCCAACGAGAATAAATACACCAGGCCGGTCACAGCAGCTCCAGCACTTTTTCTAATTAAGGTCAGTTCCTGAGTATGTGAGCGAGCAGTTGCTGACTCTTAGATTCCTCACAGCGTTGGAGACTTCTGGAAACCGATGGCCTGCACAGACGGAGACCAGTCCTCTCTTGAGTCGCGTGGCTGGGAGCTGCGGTGAGATATATGTGAACTCGGGTCTATGCCCATGAGCACGCACGCGCTCACGCACACGTGCACATACGCACGGGCCGTATCCAGGAGGGACCTGCGGGCCTAGGGAGAATTCCTGAAAAGGCTTGACTACCTGTTGCAAGTGAGAGGTCTCGGATATCCCAAGTCCTGGCCGGTGGCATGCCCCGTGCCCTCCTTATCCTTCTGGGATAACCTCTCTCACTCCGGGTAGCCTGAGAGCTCTCTAGGACAGGACACAGCAGCTGCCGGTGTCATTTGGTTGAATGAACGAGGGAGGGAACATCTGAAGAGGACACATGATTCAGGGCTCAAATGGATTCGAGGAAGCCCCACCCCTCCCTCTGAAGATGCCAACTGCCAACTTCAGCCCTGGGAGATGAAGTGACTCAGCGGAAACACGGAGGAAATTTGGGGCGGTCAGGACTAGGACTTAAGTTGCCCCTCTCAGGCGCATGGTTCCCCTGACTGCTGACAAGGCCCGCTGCAGAGGCAGCCTGAGTGTGATGTTTCCGTAATTCCATCAAGGCAGCGGCAGTCCTGTTCTTGTGGACATTTTGGCTCTCCGGGATCTGCTGCAGCATGAGTCAGCCAAGCCAGTGTCCTGACAACTTCAAAGAAAGTCTTTCACTTTGCTCTTTGTGAATGAACAAACTCAGTAGTAACAGACTTTACTTCTCAGGGTAACTGCTTGTGCCTGCACTGCCTCGCTTTGTGATTTTTAAACTATCGTTTGGGGGTGCCCTAGGAAAAGCCATGCCAATAATGAAACCTGAAGTTCTCATAAACCAGTAGGTCCAACATTTCCCTGGGTAATAAAAATATTTGGATGCAAACTTTGGGGTTTCCGGCGTGTCCAAAAACTTCCCCCTTACAGCCCCAAATGTCTAGATCTTCTGGCGCTTCCACACACTCCCACCCACTTTTCCCTAGGCCTTTCTGCTGACTGAGCTGGGCTTGTCCCCA
Source organism: Psammomys obesus (assembly GCF_907164565.1). Classification (NCBI taxonomy): domain Eukaryota; kingdom Metazoa; phylum Chordata; class Mammalia; order Rodentia; family Muridae; genus Psammomys; species Psammomys obesus. The sequence goes on from NW_026585504.1 coordinate 16,916,387, forward strand.
CCTGCCTACCCTGGCAGGGCCTGGAAGGAAGGCACAGACTTCCTGCCACACCCAGCCCAACCCAGGGCGAGCTTGAGAGGAACAGCCAGGTGTGGCCACTGGAGGCCTATTCGTCCGTCTGGCACCTCAGAGCTGGCCTTCCCCTGGCCTGCAGGAGGCTAGCCCAGGGTTTGGGGGTCATCAGGTATCCAAGGCCACAGCTCCCAATCTAGGGAGTTTGCTGCGGAGGGGAGAACCACTTTGTCTGTTCAAGGGGTTCCTAGAGGGAAGGGGACCCCAGGGCCCTGTTGGTGGGGTGCTCTGGATCTCTGGTGTGCCCTCTCCTGGCTCTGCTCCCCCCCCTTCCCTGTACGATGCGGAGGCCAGAAAAGCCTGGTTGGCAAGACTGCCACCATTCTCCATTCTAGATTCGGATGCCAGGGGCAGCAGCTTACGGAGTGTCCTTGGGAACTCCCCCTCTGCTGACAAGGCCAACTGAGTGCTGGGAGAAGGGACCACCAGAGGCCACCTGGTAGAGGCCGTTGTGGGCCACACCCCTCCAGCCATGACCTTGGGGGGAGGTTGCTTCTCTTCCTGGAAGGAAGAGGAGGAAGAGGAGCCTTTCAGTATACAGGGCTGGGCTGCAATCCTGGCTGCCAACGACCCAATGGGCAGGAGCACTCACTGTGAGGAACCTGAAGGAAGGCAGCGGGTTACCAGAGACACCCCCACACCCTCCACACCACTGTGTCAAGGAGCTGGGGAAGTGAGATGATAGGAACACACTTCCCTTTCCACCCACTTTTTGGTACCAATGCCGTGGGGGAGATGAGTTCGAATGTCACACAGTCAGGAACGACCCTGGTAAGGGACTCTTCTCCGGGGGAGGTTTCACTTGGAACAGGGATTTTCAAGTAGGACCTTTCCTATTTAGGAGATGGAATTATTTGTCCCAGGACAAGGTGTGTGGAACTGTGAAGACACCGGCTTTGTAGGACGGAGGCCGCACAGAGAAAAGCCCTCATCGTGAGGCGGCCAGGCTCTCTCTACCTCCTTTCCGGACTGACTCCTCAAAAGAGTTGAGGCCAGTGCGATTAGTCCAGAGGAGTCTGCAGCTCAATGCCTGAAGAGCTTGTCCCATGTCAGAGAAGGACTGGCAAGCGCAGGATCTGGGGTCCAGGTCAGGCCTTTTTCAGGGGCAGTTGGGGGCAGAGGCGAGGCTTGTTGAGGAGCACGGCGGTCTGTGGATGACACAGCGCAGGGTTGTGTCACTGTGCCTCCGTGGCTGGAGGTTTCAACATCTGTGGGCCAGGAAAGCCTGGAACTTAGGCCTCAGGTGGGAGCCGCTCTCTGTCTGTAGCTGTTCTGCAGCTGGCGGCAGGCCCAGCAGCAGCCCGGCTTACTGATGGCCAAGCGTTTCATCCCCTACAGGGGAACCTAGAGCAGCGGCTCCAGGAGGGGCTGCCCACCGCTGTCAGAGCAGTGAGGAAAAGATGAAAAAGAGAGAAGCCTTTTGCAAAAGTCAGTGATGGGCGCCTATCCAGATCCCCGCTAGGTGGCCTTGGAAGTGAGTGAGGCTGGTTCAGGGAGGGGCGGGGTTAACCCTGAGGGGTTAAGGCGATGTGGAGAGCTGCTCAGAAGCCAGCCGGAGGAGAGTTACAAACTGAAGTGCCAAATACGACCTGGCTGAAAGCCAGGGAGCTACAGGTACTGGTGTGCGGGCCCCCTACCAGCGAAGGAAGTGATGGGCCTTTGTGTTTCAGTGCCATCGGCCTTCTTAGAACCTCCCAGCTTCTGCGAGGCCAAGGGCAGCAGGAAGCTTGTGGCGGGCAGCTCCTGCAACCCCAGCCACTCCGTAAGGGCTGCAGCCGAAGGGAATTTTCTCCCCACTCATACGACAGATTACTCACCCGGCTAATCCCTTATTAAACATGAACTCTTCTAAACCTCACAAACACCTCAGTGAACGAACCCTCCCATTCTGCAAACACTTAGTGAGTGCCTGCTAACCGCCAGAGATAACTCAGCCAGGTCCCCATCTGCATGGAATTTGTAAGCTGGGAAAAAAAAAAAAAGAAAGAAAGAAAGAAAGAAAGAAAGAAAGAAAGAAAGAAAGAAAGAAAGAAAGAAAGAAAGAAAGAAAAACAGCAACAACAAAAAACGATTATCCCATTTTAGAGACAGGGAAACTGAGGCTTCAGGCTTCAGGCAGTGTGGCAGAGCATAGCTGAGAAACCATCCTTTCTTCTCCTGGCCTTTCCTGCTTCCTAGCACTGTAGATGCGGCAAACACCATTGGGTGCCCTTCTGAACCAGCCTCGCCTCCCTTCTTTGTGGGTGAAGGCCATTTATCTGAATGGACACTTCTACCTACATGTCCAGGAAGAAGTCCCCTCCGCACCCTGGGGACGAATGTGGGTTAGATCAAAGCCATCTTTAGAAACTTTCTTTTTCTCACTTGGGCAGGAGTTGGTTTAAGCCCCAATATGTGACTCTCTGGCCAAGAGAGACATGGCGAAACTGGGTTTCTGTAAACGTTTTTGTTTGTTTGTTTGGTTGGTTTTGTTTTTTTCCCAGCTTCAAGTTGCCCAAACTGTGGTAGCCAACTGCTCTCATAAGGGGACCAGTCTGAGGCAAAAGCTAGCCTTTCATGGCAGGACAGGAGGCTGGCAAGAAGCCGCTTTTTAATACACTGGCCTGCTGAGCTCCAGGCTTTGTTATGTGAAGTAGCCTGGCCTTTCTGATTTTTTCTTCTTTTTTTTTTGCCCCAGTTCCAGACTGCTTAACTCCAGGCAGCTCCAACTGCTGGCTGGCTGTGGTGGCTCCTGGACGCCCCGTCCACTGGTTTTCACTTTCTGAGTGTCCTGACATAGACTATGGGTTCTACATCTTAGCTCTTGCTTGTGGCTTCCCTTGAGACAGCTCTCTAAAGTGTCTCCCACCCCCGTGGCCCAGTGGTTAAGAGCGTTCACCCCTCTTACAGACCCGAGCTTGGTTCTCGGCACCCACACAGAGACTCATTGCCGGCGTCTCAACGTCCAGGGGCTCCAATACCCCCCGAGACAGTATGTGGCCATACACATACGGACAAAAATACCTTTCACACTTTTCTTTTTTTGTGTGCATTGGGGGTGGCAAGGATCACCTATGCTATGGCTACTTGGAGGTATGTGGAAGTCGGAGGACAACTCGGCGGAGTCATTTCTCTCCTACCGCTCGTACAGTTTACGGATTGATCTGGGTTGCCAGGCTCGCGTGGAAAGTACCTTTACCCACGAGTCATCCTGTTGGCCTAAGTTCACTCTCTCGGATTTATTTCCCTCATGTGCTTTCTTGGCCATTCTGTTGTTATATCCCATTAATTCTAAATTATAAACTCCTTTCCGGGAGTAAGCAGGCCTTCCGTTTCTTTAAATCCTGTCATAGATGAGGGGCCATGATAGAGCTTAATAAATATTTATTGGCTAATTTTTCCCCCCACATTCCAGGATATCATTCGCTAGCCAGGAGGAGGTCCATGAACTGGTTTCAACAAGCAGTAAAACAGGAGTCAATGTCTGCAGCTGGAGGCCTGGGTGAACAGGCATGTGAGGCATCTCACTTGCTCGCTCTCCTGGCTTGCATTCAGCAGTGGGGCAGCTCCAGCCACGCTTTTCTCTGGGCGGGATGCCGGCAGATGACCCTGTGGCTTGTTGTGAGCCCAGGCAAGGTCCTGCTCCTCTCTGTCCTGCTCACTCTCACAGCCCTGGAGGTAGGAAGCACAGGCCCTGAGGGACAGCGATGGCTGACTGGCCTGCTCTGATGGCTACTTTCCCAGTTCCTGAATCAGGCTCCCAGAACTTCCTATTTCCCTCTGACTTTTTCCTATGAAGCAATGGATGGCCTGGTATTCATTGACTCAGAGAAAGATACAAAATTTAAAAAAAGGTTCCAAAAGTCCGAGTCCAAGCAGGAGGGGACCTTATGTGAGGTCAGCAGACCCTATACCCCAAGACAGCCAGATATTTCCCCCGAAGGGAAAAGAAGAGGGGAGAGGAAGGACACCCTGTCTGTGGGTGGGCAGCGGGCCACAGGGCTCTGCCTGGTCATGGATGTAGACAGGGCCCGAGAAAAGGCTTCCTGCGCTCTGCACACAGAGCAGAAGTCCCGCTGGCAAGCAGTGACGCTGGCTCTTCATTCCATCTACCCCCACTCAGAGTCTCTTGGGCTTTGTCTGTGCTGTTCATGGGTGTTCTACTACCCACAGGAAGCTTGGTCCCCCTGCTTTTGCTCCTGCTCCTACTCCCCACGGCCGAGGCTGCTTCATCCCTATCTGTGTCTGGGGCGTTTCTGCATTCCCGTGGCCTGTCTGCCATGTTGACCCACTAGCAGATAAGGAATCCTGGTGAGCTAGGTGGTGGCTGTCCCGATGATCCCCTTGCCACCGAAGGCTGGAGGAACAAATCCCCAAGCTGTTGTTATTTTGCTTTTGCGCTGCTGGCTTTGACATCAGGGCCTGACTCATTCGTGCAGAGCAAAGGCTGTACCGCCACCGGGCCACACCCAGGTCCATGTGCTCTTCATTCAGAAATTAACCATTGATCTTCATGGTGCTGGCAATGGGTCCTGGGGCCTCGCAAGTGCTAGACAAGCATTCTGCCACTGAGCTACACCTCCAGCTCACAAGTGCTTTTAAACATACCTCGCTGAGGTGAGAGGAAGAGTTGGAGTTTAATCAGGCTTCGGCTCCTTCAAAGCGCTGGGAACCACACCTTGACAGGGGTGGAGGGGAAATGTCAAACCAGCCTCACAAACACCTCCTGAGCAGGACAGCCCCCGGCCTCAGAGCAGTCCTTAGGAAGTCCGGGGGGACCTTACCCCTCCCACAGCCACTGTCACCTCTGCCCTTTCTTTGTAACCGGTCTTATAACAAGCCAGCCACTTTTTTGAGACATGGCAATAAGCATTGTGTACATATAGTACATCTCCTTTCGAATTGTGTTACTCTGCCAAGCAAAGAACCCAAATTCTTTGAAGCTTGGGCGCAGACAGGATTTCTAAGAGTTAGTGGCTTTGCTCTGCTCTCTGTAATGTAGGACCACCAGGTTATAATTGCTTTTGAAGGGTGTTATGTGAGCTGGAGAGCATGCAGAGCCCTGGGTTCCATCTCAGCACCTCCTAAAACAGGGGTGTGGAAAGTCTGCAGTCAAGGGGGGGGGGCAAGGGTGTGGTGACACAGGCCTTTGATCCGGGCACTCGGGAGGCAGAGGTGGTAGGACCTGTGTGAAATGGCGGCCAGCCTGGTTGACGCAGCGAGTTCCAGGAGAGCCAGGGCTGCATGCAGGGCCTTTCTAGAGACCGGCCACAACACACACAATGAATGGCTCAGTAGGTTACAGCATTTGCTGCCAAACCCGGCTCCCGGAGTTCAACCCTCTGAACCCACACGGTAGGAGAGAAACTCCTGAAAGTTGTCCTCTGATTTCAACAAGTGCGTGGCATGCATGTGTGACACACACACACACACACACACACACACAAATAAATAAATGTAATAAGAAACAAACCTGCTAGCATTGCGGTGTGTCTTGATAGAAGGGTTATAACAAAGCACAGGAGACCACTGGTGTGTACACATATGATAGCCAGGCTCCAATCAATCAGCTGAGATCCCAATCTTGAGAGCTTTTTCATGGAACCTTGGGCCGTGAAACATTAGAACTAAGTCAACACAAACAAGTGTGCTGAGATCATCAGCTTTCAACACCTGTGAAGCAGGCTCCTGGGTTACCGTCATGTTCGAAGATGGCATTGGGGGCTGGAGAGATGGCCTGGAGGTTAAGAGCACTGACTAGTCTTTCAAAGGTCCTGCGTTCAATTCCCAGCAACCACATGGTGGCTCATAACCATCTCTAGTGAGATCTGGTGCCCTCTACTGGCGTGCAGGCATATACACAGGCAGAATGCTGTATCAATAATAAATCTTTTCAGAAGATGGCTTTGGCTCAGGGAATTGAGGTATACAGCTAAAATTCAAGTCCAAATATTCTGTCTTCAAAGGCCTGGCAAGGTGGTATACACACTTATAATTCCAGCTAGCCTTGAGAGGGAGAAGCAGGAGGATCACCATAAGTTCAAAGCTAGCTTTGTCTTCACAGCAAGTCCTAGGTTACCAGTGCTTTATAGCGAGGCCATCTTAAAAACAAACAAACAAACACAAGGCAGATTTCCGGCCTCCACACTTTGTCCCGTCTGGCAGGCAAACACCACACTGAGAACTAAGCAGGCCCAGACCTGAAAAGCTGGTCCCTGTAATGTAGAGCCTGACCCCACCTCCACAGAGCTGGCCTGAACTGGGAACGCAAAGAACACAAGGCAAATGCAACTCATTAGATAGCAGATGAAGAAGCAAAAGCATAGAGCTAGCTATGGGGTGGCCCCAAGGGCCTCGCTGGGGGATAGGGCCTGCCTGTCTGAACCCTGAGCAACGCCTCTCTTGTCTGGGTAGTGACGGCATGCCCTTGGTCTGGAAGACGCTACCAGGCAGCTTGCTTCCGCTGCCTCTATTATCTTTCTGACTCCTGTGCTTAATGCAACTTCTCATCACGGTGGTACACTCGCTCATCCTCGTGGTGTTTCCTCGGAGCCAGCCTTGGCGAAACTTCCCTCGTGCTGCACCTTTCCCACCCTTGTTCGCACGTCAGTTTAGCATGAAAAGATTTCCACTTTACAACACAAAAGCGAACAGATACAGATTCGTCTCCTTTAAAGATTTTAAGCGGGTTTTACTTACTTATGGATGGGGGTTTCCCTGCGTAGCCTTGGCTGGCCTGGCACTCACAGAGATCCCCCTGCTTCTGTTGCCAGAGTGCCGGACCAAAGGTGTGTGCTACCAAGCATGGCTTTTCATCCAGTCTGTGACATTCAGGCCAGGTAGGCGACAGACTCACCATCCAGGTGAGGACAATCAGCTTCGGGACCTCCTGCCTTCACCTGCCAGGTGTTGGGATTGCGGAAGAATCACCACAGCTGGGGTATGCAGAGCTGGCTCCGGCAGGCGAGTCACATCCCTAGTCTGGCATTTGCTTTTAGGAAGTACAGTCCCCCCCCCAACCCGCAAATCTCAGAACAGCGGCAAAGAGCATCACACGACTCAGGCTGGGAAGTTGAACAGACCCTGAAACGGCGGCGGCGTGGAGGCCCCCGGCTGCCTCAGCTGAGCTCAAACCCGGATGAAGCAGGCATGGAGATGAAGAAGAGCACCCTCCACAGAGAGGACCCTTCTGAAATCACTTGCCTTTAGAAATAGTCTCTGTATGTAGCCCAGGCTGACCCCAACCTCGAAGCCCCGCTCCTGCTGGGTTACAGGCCTGCACCACCACACCTGGCATGACATTTCTCCTGAAAGGGGCGACCCAGACAGTGGATCCAACAGTCGGTTGGCTCGCTAAAACAGCATATTAAAGTGGCACGCTGAAAGTGAGATCCAAGGGCAGGCATCGACCTCAGAACCGATATAACCTGTCTCTGAATTTGTAGCCGTACCCCTCCCAGTGTTTTCGTTCCTGAGAATTACACACATTTCTGGATCCAGGATAATAGACACACAGTCCCTCGCTTACAAGCGGTTTGAAAGACCCATCAGCCTGAGCAGCCTCGGTGACACAGGGAAAGACGGATGGGAACTCGTGGAACGATAACCGCTCAGCATCAAGTCAGCGGCGGGAGCCTCTCGGGAGCAACAGAGGAAGCAGATGCCCGGGTGGGGGAAACAGCGCGCTTACAGATGTTCACCCGACATCCATCAGCGAGCCTCTCAGAACCGTACAACATGGGCTGTGACAGCTCAGGCTTTTATTCAGAAATATTTAAAAATTACATTTATTTATTTATTTATTATTATTTTTTTTAATCTATTTATCTGTGTATGTGTGCAGGCACAAGGACAACTTGCAAGAGATTGTTCTGTGCTTCCACAGCGTGTGGGGCCAAAGAATCTAACGCAAGCCGTCAAGCTCAGAGACATTTTATCTGATGAGCCATCTCCCTGCACACACTCACGCGCAGATGCACACGCGAGGAGGTCAGAGAACAACATTCAGGAGTTGGTTCTCTTCGCCTATTATATGGGGTCCAGGTATTAAACTTAGGTCGGTCAGGCTTGCTGCTAAGTGCCTTCACCCACTGAGGATTTTGTTTTTGTTTTGGTGCTTTGGATTTTCAAGACAGGGTTTCTCTGTGTAGCCCTGGCTGTCCTGAACTCACTCTGTAGCCCAGGCTGGCCTCAAACTCGGGAGATCCACCTGCCTCTGCCTCCCACGTGCTGGGATCAAAGGCGTGTGCCACCACTATCTGGCTCCCACTGAGTTATTTCAAGGGCCATTTAAATATTTTATTTTGAAAACAAAAGTTGGACTGTATGTCATTCAATCGATTGCTCACAGACCTAAGAGAGCATAACAGGAACAGACATAGTGGTTATAGAAGTATTATCTAACATATTACAAACATTCAGACACAAACTAATTTTCAGCCTATGACAAACAGAAGTTTAGATGCTGGCTCTCTAATGATTTCAAAATGAAGAACCGAGGGCTGGCTCAGTGATTAAGGGCACTTGATGCTCTTGCGGACAACCCAAGTTTGGTTCCCAGCACCCACCTAAATGGAGGCTCTCAACCATCTGTAACTCCAAATCCAGGAGATCCAGAACCCTCATCTGACTTCCACAGGCAGTAGGTACGTAAGCTGTGCATGAACATCCAAGCTGGCAAAATGCCCTGTCTTAGCTGGGGTTTTATTGCTGTTGGCAACTCTTACAAAGGAAAACATTTAACAAGTTTCAGAGGTTTAGCCCATTATCATCATGACGGGAAGCATGGACGCATACAGGCAGACACGGTGCTGGAGAATTAGCTAAGAGTCCTACATCTTGATCAGCAGGCAGCAAGAGGAGACTGTGTGCCTCACAAGGCATAGCTTGACAATAGGAGATCTCAAAGCCCACCTCCACAATGATGCACTTCCTCCAATGAGGCCACATGTTGCAGAACATTTGATCACACTGTGAACACTGAGGTGTGTGTTTTTTTTTTTTTTTTTACTGGAAAAATCTGTTTCTAATTATGGTGTGGCTCAGCCTTAGCACACAACTTTAATCCAAGGGTTTTCCGTTTGAATACTGTAAACAGGGATTGAATAAAGTCAACCATAGGTCAAGAGGCAGAGAAAGCAACCAGCTGACAGAAAGTCAAAAAGGAAAAAAAAAAAAAAAAAAAAAAAAGGAACATTAAAAAGGGAAAAAAAGCCGCAGAGGGTAAGAGGACGTCAGGGGGACACAGAGAGAGACCCACAGGAAGTAGGAGGGGGAGACATTCAGTTTGAGGGGTGTTTGAGCTGCCACTGTAGGGAAGAAGCATGTTAACTGAGGAGGAAGGTCAGCTGGGTGCTTTCTCTACCTCTATGAGCTATCAGGCATCCAACCCAGCATCTGGCTCCCAGTTTTCATTGGTAAAATCAAACAATTTTGTTAAAAACAATAGCCACACCCACCCCAGCAAGGCCACATCTCCTCCAGGGCCATTCCCTATGGGCCAAGCACTCAAACACATGGGTCTATGTATTTAAACCACCAAACTCCACTCCCTGGACCCCATAGGCTTGAAGCCTTAACACGATGCAAAGTGCATTCAGTCCTCATAGTCGATCACGGCCTCAGCAATGTTTAAACGTCCAAAGTTCAAATTCCCTTCTGACATTCATGCAATCTCCTATAAAACCAAAGCCAGCAGATCACATATTTCCACCATATAATGGCACAGGATATCTATATCTATATCTATATCTATATCTATATCTATATCTATATCTATATCTATATCTATATCTATATCTATATCTATATCTATATCTATATCTATATCTATATCTATATCTATATATATTACTGTTCCAAAACATAGATAAGGGAGCTTAGTGAGAAAAATACTGCATCAAAGCAAGACCAAAAACCAGCTGGGCAAACTCCAAAATCTGCATCTCCATGTCCGATGTCGAAATGCTCTTCAGATCTCCACTCCTTTCAGCTTATTGACTGTAACACACTTCTTTCTCTTGGGCTGGTTCCACTTCCTGTTAGCAGTTTTCCTCTGCAGATTTCCCACGGCTCTGCCATCTCTAACCTCTAACTCTTGCGGGGGGGGCAGTCCAGGCTTCACCTTCACTGTTTCACACAACGGCCTCTTTGGGCCTCCAATGCAGGGACACTCCTGCCACATGCCTGGCCTCAGTGGTTTTCTTTTGTCATTTCTTTTGTCTTCTATTCTTGACTTTAAAGCTGGAACCATGTGGTCTAGCTGCCAAGTACTGCTGCTTGCTGGGTCTGGAACATGGACTCCTTATTCAATGACATCTTTATCAGCTTTCTGTTTTCCATGGTTTCCTTCACTGCCCAACCTTGGCTGTTCTAGAACTTGCTCTATAGACCAGGCTGACCTTGAACTCAGAGATCTGCATGCCTCTGTCTCCTGAGTGCTGGGACTAAATGCATGTACTACCACAAGTGGACCTAAACTGTTCTCTTCACAAGATAGAATCTTAGCTGGGTGGGGTCTTCCCCTGAGGTCCCGGATCCCTTATTCCATTTCTTAATCTGCTTATCTCCTTGAACACAGCTCCACTCTGCTTTTTGGTGCCCCTTTTCACGTTCTGCACTTTTCCTTGCTTAGCTTGCTCTTTTTCATCAAAATGGAAGGTAGCAACCACACAACAGCTATACAGGGCTCTTTTGAGATTTCCTTTGCTAATGCAATTAATCTAAATGTCTTCACTTCAGCCTCAGGCAAACTCTTCAGACAAGGGCAAAAAGCAGCCTCATTCTTCACTAAAACATCACAGAAGGATCTCTAGGCCACATACTAAAGTTCTCCTCTGAAACTTCTTGAGCCAGGCCCCCAGTTCAAATCACCCTCAGCATCACTGTCTTCCATGCTTCTACTAGTATGACCCAGTAAGCCCCATTTATGCCATTCCACTGTTTTGCTAATCCAAAGTCCCCAAATCAACATTCCCCCTAATTTGTTTTTTTGAGCATGGTCAGGCCTATCACAGCAATGCTTTAGTTCCTGGCATCAGCTTCTGTCTTAGCTAGGGTTTCATTGCTAAGAGACACCATGACCAAGGCAACTCCTTTTGTTGTTTGTTTTTTCAAGACAGGGTTTCTCTTTGTAGCCTTGGCTGTCCTGCACTCACTTTGTACACCAGGCTGGCCTCGAACTCACAGCAGTCCACCTGCCTCTGCCTCCCTGAATGCTGACATCGAAGTCTGGCCCCACAGTGACTCACTTCCTCTAACAAAGCCACATCTCCTAACAGTGTCACTTCCTATAGGCCAAGCATTCATACAGTCTATGGAGGCCAGACTTATTCTAACCACCACATACCCACAGATGAGATAAACAAATCCTTAAGAATGAACAAAAATGATAACGCTTCCTTAATTTCCCAGGCTTTTAAATTTGCTCTTTCCTTTCCTTTCCTTCTTTCTTTCTGACAGGGTCCTGTCTGTCGTAGAACTGCCTATGTAGACTAGGCTGGCTTGAACTCAGAGATCCACCTGTCCCTGCCTCCAGAGAGTTGCGATTAAAAGTATGGGCAACCATGACTGGCACCCTAGTTTGTTTGTTTGTTTGTTTTTTTAAACACAGGCGGGAAGTGACTGCTTGTCTCAGGTTCTGTCATCTCTAAGGAGGTCTCATGGCAAACTGGTGCTAATGACAAGATGTCTGGGGTGTCACATGGGTGTGACAACGTGTCCTTCCTGGGGAAAATGAGTCTTACACTGAGAGCAGTGTTAGTGCACTCTAGCAATGTTTTGGTAATATAAATTGCATATACATTTAAAACACACTCATAGATTTTATGAGTGTTTTGCCTGTATGTATATATGTGTACCTCCTACATACCTGGCGGCCTCAGAGGTCAGAAGAGGAGGGCTGGATCCCCTGGAACTGGAATAACAGATGATTTTGAGCCACCATGTAGGTCCTGGGACCAAGCCTAGGCCTCTAAAACAGCAACAAGTGCTCTTAACCCGAGTCATCTCTCCAGCCTCTCACCAACACAATACTCATTCCTGTAAATGATGTAGTTTCATTGTATTTCATTAAAGTGACCCTGACCTTCTCACTTAAATGTCTTAGTAGGCTGTTCACTTCCTGTGTGTTTCTGTTCTGTTTTTCTTGTTCTTCAGTATTTTGGTAAATGGTCTTATTTACACCTAGGTGCTGTTCTATGTACGTATCAGAGTTAAGATAAGAACTAACATAAACTCCTTTAAATTGCAGTAGTAGGGTATGGAAAAGGGGTTTGAACATACCAGCATACATGGGATCACTCCCATGTGCACATCATGGTGAAAGGTGCTATAAAAAAATACAAAGGGCAAAAAAGGACAGGGAGCAACAGCGAAAAACGCACGGGATGCTACATCGCATAAGGCAGACAGGGAGGACCTCTCTGGTCAAGAGATTTGAGAAAGCACCTTCTTGAAGAAAGTAAATAAGCCATCCACAGAAATGGAAAAGAATTCCAGGCAGAAGAACATGGCAAGAGGGACGTGAGTTGATATATTGAGTAAGGAAGGCGAAGAGGAGTTAGGGAATGGGGCAGGAACCACTGAGGAGTGTCCTGAGATGGCTTGGGGGACGTGGGAGAAGCAAGTGACTAGAACCTGAGGTGATGAGCACTTGCTGAGGAACAGAAGACCCTCCACGTTCACAGACTCAGCTAATCCTGGCTTGGAAAAACAAAGCCTCTTGGACTCAATCTTGCAGAACACTCCAAAATCACCAGAAACTGGTAGTGGTAGAACATGCCAGGAATCCCAGCATTTGGGAGAGGGAGGCAGGAGTTCAAGGCCACCTTGACTGCATGAGATCTTTTTTTTTTTTAATTGACCTATCCAAATTGGTCTGGGAAACGAGGAGTTCAACAGATTAGACCACAACATAAGGAAATGAAGTTCATTCTCTTCACAAGGCACCAGAGGGGGTTTAGAGGGGTAGAAATGCCGTTGAGCTGTGGCTCGCTGGGAAATCGTGGGGCAGGGTCTTTCACTGACATGAAGGCATTCTATGAGCTGACGAGGCACTAGGAATAGGGTTCAAGCTTAAGTGACGGTGTCAACATTGGATGCTGAGCAGTCCATCCTTTCTCACGCTGATCTTTAAAATTTTTTCTTTATGTTTATTTATTGTGGGTCTGTATGCATTTGTTTGGGCTCGTGCGACATGCATGTGTACGGAGTCGGAGGATAACTTACGGGAAGTCTGTTCTCTCTTCCACCGTGCAGAGGGCAGGCTCTGGTCATCAGGGTTAGTGGCAAGTGCCCTTAGCCACTGAGTCATCTTTATCTTGGTAAATACTCAGCTTCTATGCCTCTGACCTCATTAAGGCCAAAGTTTGTCATGTTAAAAACATGTTTCAAATGTACCCTGCTCACTAGAGAGCTCAGTTTTTGAAGTCAGAATAGAATAACTTTTGAAAGAAAAAGAATTCCTCATTTTCGATGCAGTGAAAAGCACTTCTTTGCTTAGATTTTGACCTAAGGACATCAACAAGTTATTCTGAACGGCCATATGCTAACCCCTGAAAGGCTTTTCTACTGACCTGAGCTAACAGCTCAAGCAAAACTCCAAGTCTTCTCTTGTAGGAAAGGTTTCACTTCTAGGTTAAAGTCTGGCATCACTTAGAACATTCTGACTCAAGGGGAGGAAGCCCCTAACAGGCCCCAGAGCAAGTGAGGGCACACATTCTTTGTGAATGGGGATATCTTATTCCAGTCTTTTTTCAAATAAGTAAAAATCCTATTTTTCCCAGTTGGGTATCATTTTTCCCTTCTCTCAGGCCCAGCGTTACGCTCTTCATCTGAGACCAGATTAAGAGCCATCTGAACCTTCTGCAGAAAGACAAAGGTTTCCTCCAAGACAATAGGCATAAAATACAAGGGAGTCTGGTGGACACCTGAAATGCCAGCACTCTGGAGACGGTGACCAGCACACCCGGAGTTTGATGTCAGCCTGTGCTACATTAGTGATCCTATCTCAAAGGTAAGAAAAATGAGAGGGAAACGCAAAGGACCCTATTTTGTGGTTTTATGCTTTTGTAGAGAAAATCTAAGTGATGACAGGCACTGCTCCACCAATTCCTGCTTGTACTTTTAGAAACAAGGGTTTGTCCACACAGTAACTTGGCTGCCTACTCTGCTGAAGGATTCTCTAGATGGAAGCCTACCTAAGTTAAAGGCTCCAGATTTCCTGGGCAATGTAGAGAACTGAAAACTAGGCAGAGCAGAGCAGAGCAGAGCAGAGCAGAGCAGAGTGGGGTTTATTACAGAAAGATAGTTTCATCATTTTATATCTTCAGTATAAAAGGGAAGTTGAGGATGTTTGAAGAGTTGTATTTTGGCTGGGAGAGAAAATATTTCTTAATTGTCTTTCAGGCCCAAATCATGTTTTCCAGGTTGACCTGTACGGTTTGCTTAATATTGTCAGTTGAGACATTTAATTAGGCTATTTGATTTCTAGCAATATCAGTGACAAGTAGAGGGGAAACATGAGGTACCAGCAAGGATGAACATTAGGTTACTGATGTCTTAATATGAAAGAAATAGGTGATTTTATTACTCCTACTGAAACAACAAAACCCTCAAGGCCGTGAGAGCTGATGCTCCCCTCTGGGTGTCCAGTGTTCCATCAGAATTGCTCTCTTCCATAGAGTACACACTTCAGAGCCCTCTTTATGTTCTGGCCCCTGCTTCCTCGAGTCTGTGTGAGACTGTCTCCTCGGCAATCCTTCCTTCCTTCTGCATACAATGGCAGAACATGGAGTGTCCCATTCCCACAGGTGGCTAAGAGCTTTCGGCAACCACCAAATAAAACGGAAAAGACTCAACTGTGAGCCACATCCAAAACACAACTTTAAAACTTAAGGAGAGTTGGTCTTGTGTACCTCATTTTACCTCCTTCCCGGCTGGATACCTGCTAGAAGGCCAGAGACCTCTGAAGAAATGGCTGGCCAGCTGGCTTGTTATAACCCAAGGGCAGCTGTTCTAAATCTAGGATACACAAGTTTCCATGGTAAAATAATTTATCCTAAAAAATTAAACCATTTGTTACCTTAGTTTGCAAATACAGAGGAAATGCCAGAAGCACAAATTTAAAAAAACTATTTTATTATGAAATACACAGTGAGTGGAAGAGTACATGTTACAAAAATTACAAAAGAGAAAAGCAGAGACAAAAGGGTTAAGTACCCATTTGTATGGGCTCCATTTTGAATAAAACAGACGAGGCTGCCGAGGCTGCCGGGGCACAGCAGTCTGTTGAAAGCTGTGTTCCTTGGAGTAACCCTCTGGTAGAAAAGGACTAGTAAAGTGTCTAAGTGTGCTCTAAATTAAATTACAGCATCTCCAGGCCAGCTTCCACAGGCGTGCTTAGGCAGGGATCTGTGAGAGACCCGACTGCCTGTCTTGCTGAACGAGCAAAGCTGCGGGACTAATTGTCTTCCCCACCTTCCACAAGGCTTTGTTCAGGTGACTGTGGAATGTGGTGTCAAAAACCCCATTCATTTCTGCTGCAAGCTCCCTCAGAACAGACACTGTGCACTCATCACCGGCATTCAGAACCCGCACAAAGAACTTGCTCCATAAGTCACCGTCTTTTAGCCTAAGAAAATATAAAAATCATTTCTATCAAGTTCAGGCAGATGAAAATCGGAATTCTTTCTCAGTTTAGCTCAGCGGTCCATTAATGTGCCAAAGTGATGTAGGGTAATACCAAGAGTTCTAAGGCTGGGGATCGTTCAAGCACTCATTTGAAAGCTCAGGGAGGAACTCAAAAACAAGTCTAGCACGGTGGTGTTGAAGGCACATAAGAGAAATCACATTCCCTCACCCAAGCCCACGGGTCTCTTCTGTATACCAAGATGCAGTGACACCTGCTAGCGCTTCTCTACAGTGGTACCTGCTGGCTTTCCTCGACAGCACGCCAGGAAGTGACATCACTCACACATCAGGCTCTGCCATCCTCACGGTTCTCTGGATCCTGACCTCGATTAAAGTGACTTGCTTTCTTATTCTTTTGTCTTTTCTCTGAACACACCTACTATTGTGGAGGGCTGAGAAGGGACACCCACCCCAGCTATTTCTGATTGTGCTGACTATCACTAGCAGGTCCAAAGCCAACTGGAGATGCCTATTAACCCTTCAGGTCTGAAAGCATGCTTCAAGCTATTTCATTAATGTATTTATTTTTGTTTTGGTTTGAGACAAGGTCTCACCATGTAGCCCTTGCTGGCCTTGAACCTCTGCCTTCCCAAGTTCTGGAATTAAAAAACAGATCAGGCTCAAACCTATTTTAAAAATACACATGAGAGACAAATGTGATTGGCCAAGTTCTGAATCAAATGGAGAAGAAAATACAACTTAAGGTTTTGGAGAGGAAAATGGGGAAGGAGCATTAAATCTTCAACACTGATTTAAAATTAAAACAAACCTAATAATGGGCAACAAGTCATTACCTGGTGAGCTTATGCTGAGAAGCCATTCGCAGCACATAAACTATCTAACAGGCTCACAAGAGGCCTGAGAAGTGCTGATGTCCTGAGATAGCACTTATTTTTGCTCCGGGAGATTTTGTTCTATGGTTTGGTTCTACCTACTCATTTAACATATGATAGTCTAAAATCAGTATATAACTTGGAAACTTAACTCTCCTTCCAAAGATGATTAACTTTTGATAAATACAGCTGTGAAAAAGCCTAGCACCAGCCGGGAGTGGTAGTACACGCCTGTAATCCCAGCACTTGGGGAGGCAGAGGCAGGTGGATTTCTGTGAGTTTGAGGCCAGCCTGGTCTACAAAGCCAGTCCAGGACAGCCAAAGCTACACAGTCAAACCCTGTCTCAAAAAAACAAAAACAAAAACAAAACTAGCACCAATTGGTTAGAGAATTATTCTTCTAAAATGTTTCTGATATCTCTAAACTAAGAACCCTCCATACTCCTATATATGTCGCGGTTCTGAAAAGTCTGTCTTATTTTCAATCGGCAACTCCTGTGCCCTGCACCAGGTCCCCTGCAGAGAGAAGTCACTGGGATCACGGAACTTGGTTTAGAAAAACTAAGGTTACCTTCTACAGCAGGGGCCGCTGAAGGGAGGGAGACTATCAGGATGGGCAGACACCCTGCCAGGTCCAGTACTTACTCAGAAGTATTTTGGCTCAGTTTCCACAGTTGCCCATCCCAGAAGACATCCAGGTGTTCCTTGAACAACAGTAAGTGAGCTACGTCTGCTATACCCAACAGATCCACCTGAAATCACAAAACGCTCCATGAGCCAAGGCCGTCTCTGCCTGTTATCAACTTATTTACATAAGAGTTGAAAAGTGTGGCAGAGCTTAACTGTTCATTTTATGACACATTTTAGTGGATGGTCCTTTATCTTTACAGGATGGGGACAAGCTCCTCAAAGAAAAGATCAGAGATAACTTAAGGGATTATTATTATTTTAGCTTTTCGAGACAGAATTTTTTTTTTTTGTCTGAGATAGGGTTTCTCTGTGTAGCCTTGGCTGTTCTAGAACTCACTCTGTAGACCAGGCTGGCCTACAGAGATCCTCCTGCCTCTGCCTTGAAGGTGTTGGGATTAAAGGCATGCACCACCAACTCCAGCTTTTTTTTTTTTTAAGAGCCAAAGACAACAGATGATGTGGATTACCAAATTACATCAGCAAAGCTACTATCCTCGCATGGACTCCAGCTGTGAGCTACTGCGGCCCACGTGGCCACTTCAGGTACACGCCACATATCCGGTCCACAGACACCTTATGTCTAGAGCTAAGCCAGAAGATGTTTGCATAAGACACTTTACGTCTGCCCTAATGTCCTTTTTATGTATCACTGCATTTACTCTTCACAGCTCTGATGTCTAAAGAGCAGAGGCTGCTATCCTCACTGCAGAGTGAAAAGCAAAGGGAATAAGTCACAGGGCATGACGTGGATGGTGAATAACAGAGATGGCCTGAGCACCTAAGTCACCGAGTTCCGTATTTACATGTGTATGTTTACAGTTCTTCACGGAAAAATGGTTAACTGTAAGTTGCATGGTGATACACTACTTGAAAACTAGGCCAGCTTTTCTAGGCAAGTCAGTGCCAGGAAATACCAGCTCTCACAGCTTGTCTGGCATATTTGTCCAGGCTTGCCTTCCACTTACCTGATAGGGAGAAGAACAGTTCTCCAGGATCTTTTGTCCTTCCAGGATCTGTACAGTCCGAAAGCCGCTGTAGGCAAAAGCATCCAGCTGCGCCCTCAGGTCAACACTGTTGGAGAAGTCGACTATCTTCACAGCGGGATCGTTCTTACTGCAATCATAGGGATCGTGGATTCTGAAGCCAGATTCAAGAGGAGATAATAGAAAGAGGCTGTGAAAGCAGCTGCAGAGCTGGCCCTTTTTTTTTTAGTTCTCTTTTTTTAAAATAGGACTGCAGGTGTGTCTTAGCCTTGGCAACAGTGCCCTCCAGTGGTTAGTTATGAAAACGCACACATAGAAGTAATGGCAAGGGCAGCCCAAAGGGTTAAGATGGCTTTGGTCACACAGAATCTCTCTAATCTAAACCACAGCGTGTGGTCACCACAGAACATCTCAAGTTTCTATACCATGTATGCAGCAGGCATTGTCATTAGAAGTAGGCTCTGCCACACACAGGAGTCAGAGCCCTTCTTGTTTACTGTAACAGGTGGGCTTTCCAAGTAGCAAGGGACCTACCTCTGAAGTTTAATAAAAAAGTTTATGAGGTTATTTTCCAGTGAACTGCTACCTATATCGTGAAGTTTCCTGTTTCAATGAAACCAATACCATATTTTACCTTACTTTTTTGGTAACCTTATCTCTTACTTTCTAAGAAAATACTTCAAAACATAAACTTACTATCAATTAGTGTATTTCATAAAATATTCGCTATGAATATCCAGAAACAATTTGCTTGAGGGGGGAAATAGCCTTTTGTTTCCTTTCTCCATCAGTTACCTCCAGTTCCCCACTGGTACCAAGAGAGGCTTTACAAGACATGAATCACACACCTCTGTAGCAGAAGGATTTCGGAATGTACAGCATTTCTTTTTGGCATAGATCCAACTGAATTTTGCTTTTATAAACTATGATCACTTAAAACATTTTTTCTAAGCTCGAGAGAATGCGTCACAGATTAATACAGAAGCATAACTGTTCTCTAGCTCTCTCTCAGCTGCTAGCGTTGCCATGGGCAAAACCTTTCTCTTCCTCCTCTCCCTCTCCAGGCACCAAACCCAAGTTATTAATCACGTTACCACTGAGCAGTCTCCCAACCCCTCGATCTCATTTTCCTCACAAGTTACATACACAATAAACAAAGCGCTTCAAAAGCCTCTTTCTTGGGGGTAAACATGGCTCAAAGGTTAAGCGCATTTGTTGCTCTTGCAGAGGACAGGGGCTCAATTTCTAGAATCCACATGGTGGCCTACAACCACCTGTAAGTCCAGTTCCACGGGATCCCAGGCCCCTCTCCTGCCCTCCACTGGCATTAAGCGTGCATGTGGTGCGCATCCACACATGCAGACAAGCACACATTTTACGTATATAATAAAAAGGCTCTTCTGTATTTACTATCTTATGACTATATATACTCCTGTCCAATTTCTTAAATAAAAGATAATGTCCTTTTATATTCTTCCCGGTGCTCAGTTGGAGCCCAGGGCTTTACCCATGCAAGGCAAGCACCCACATGGCAGCTTTCAACCATCTGTCACTCCAGTTCCACCCGACTCCTACTTCTGTCCTTGCTGGGTTCCACGCATGCACGTGGTGCAGACATACAAGCAGAGAAAACACTCACACACACTTTTTTTTAAGGCATAAATATGACAATTACCTTTGTTTTCAAAAACAAAAAACAGCCGATGTAGGGAAATGAAAAGGACCAACCTGTTTCTTAGGATCAGACTCCTTGGACTCAAGTCTCCATGAACTATTTCGGCTCTGTGTAGCTTCTCTACGATTGTCAAAAGATTGTGAATAATCAACACTATTATTTCATGAGTAATGAATTCGCTGTGTTGAAGAAGATCCTGGAAACAGAAGGACAGCAAACTATTCCTCAAGCTGCCACATCCGTAGCACGCTCCCCTAGGACACCTGCTGTGCACATTTCCTTTTGTTCCCCACAGGAACACAGCCTGCGCCCCTGCCCCAGCGTAAGCTCTGAGGTCTTCCTCCTTAAGACTGTAAGGATTTAATGAGACTGGATGAAGAGCATGAAGGAAAGGTGAAGGTGCTTGCTGCCAGGCCAGAAGAGCGTTGTGATCTCTGGTGGACACAGACAGAAAGGACTCCTGCAAGCTCTTCTGATAATCACATGGATGTGCATGTTCATGTATACACACACACACACATGTAAATAAAGTAAAACACTAAAAAATATTATTTTGGGGCTGGAGAGAGAGATGGCTCAGAGGTTAAGAGCACTGGCTGCTCTTCCAGAGGTGCTGAGTTCAATTCCCAGCAACCACATGGTGGCTCCCAACCATCTATAGTGAGATCTTCTGCCCTCTTCTGGAGTGCAGGTGTACATGAAAACACAACACTGTATACTTACAACACATAATAAATAAATAAATCTGTAAAAAAGATATATTATTTTGTAGCTGGGTGTGGTGGCACACGCCTGTAATCCCAGCACTTGGGGAGGCAGAGGCAGAGGCAGGCAGACTGCTGTGAGTTTGTGGCCAGCCTGGTCTACAAAGTGTTTTATTTAAACAAAACAAAACAGAAAACTGGTAGCAAATCCTGAAGAATACAGCAGAGAATAAAATGATATATTATGTCTGTATTTTAAAAAGGTTGCAGGGGAGGCAGTAAGGGCAAGACAAAAAGTCCATTTTGCTTTGAATAAGATGATGCTTATTCTAGTTAGGTGACTCATTCACTGCTTCCTCCCTCTCCCCTCTCAGGATAAACTGTTAAAATACCAAATAGGTACACGATCAAAGCCACTCTGAAAAGAAGGCTGGGAATGCAGCCCGGCGGTAGAGTGATTGCCTAGTCTGTACTGGGAGCTGGCCCATCGTCAGCACTAAAACCTAACCAGCCAATGAACTGTCACTTGAGAAGAGCCATCGAAACGGTTAAATTTTAATTGGCTTTGTCTTTCTCTAGAGATGGTATGTTGGTGAACACCGGTAATCCCAGCACTCAGAAGCCTGGGATAGAAGAATGAAGAGTTTGAGGCCAGCCAGTCTCTGCACTTACCACCAAGGCTGCTGACTTAAGTTTGAGCCCTGGAACCATGTGCTCAAAGGAGAGCTGACCTGTAATTATCCTCAATTCCCACATACGCACCATGGTGCGCGCGCGCACACACAGAGTGAGTGTTAAATAAATAACAAACAACAACTGGGCTACTTCTTTTCTCTTTTTCTGAGGCAGGCTTTTTCTTTGGGTAGCCCTGGCCGTCCTGGAACTCTCTTTCTTGACCAAGCTGGCCTCAGACTCACAGAGATCAGCCTGCCTCTGCCTCCCAAGTGCTGCGATTAAAGGCGTCCGCCACCACTGCCTGGCTGGTCTATTTCTGGATAATTGAGAGGAATTTTGTATTAAATATCTTAAATTCTTAATTACATTTATTTATTAGTGTGTGTGTGTGTGTGTGTGTGTGTGCGCGTGCGTGCCATGATGTGAGAGTGGAAAGAAGAGAATTTACAGGATTTAGTATTCTCTCATCACAGTTTGGGTCCTGGGGATCATACCTAGGTCAGACTTGCCAGCAAGTCCCCTCCTGTTGAGCCATCTCACCAGCTCTGTATTAAAGTCTTTCATAAATGTAGAATAAATTTGTTTAATTTTAAATTGTATGTTTTTAGTATGACAAACCTGAAGGGTGGAACAATTTATATATTGGTACCAAACGATATGGCCATCTTGGTACTGACAGCAGCTGGAAAGCTGATCATAATCCTCATTCAGACGCTCCTTTAACTTGAGGTTGATATAAAAATCCCACGGGATAGGTTGAGAAGATGCCTGTGAGACATAATATATAAAATGTAAGGGCAATTAGAAGATGGGGTGATGGCTGGGAGATTGAAAACCCAACTGGAGACATGATCTCACCACATAGCCCTGAATTGGCCTAGGGCTCTCTATATAGACCAGGTTAGCCTTGAACCCAGAGATCCACCTGCCTCCGCCTCCTCGAATAAAAAGTGTGTACCACCATGCCAAGCTGGAAAACACGTGTCTTGGTCATAAAGAACAAAATCGCATTAATTGTAGGAAAGTGAACTGTGTTAAGTAAAATGAGCCAGACAGAAAAGGACAAACAGGCTCTGTTTGCTATCATACACAGAATCTCAACTACCCGTGCATGAAGGCAGGAAGGAACTGTAAGGAGGGCAACGGCAGAGGGACTAACTCAAGTTTAGGCTAGCCTGCTCTACATATTGAGTTCCCGACCAGCCAGGACTTCAGGGTGAGACCCTGTCTAAAACAAAAACAACAAACTACGGTTTTAAATCAGCCTGAATCTACAGGTTGTATGGTGCAAGACTCAACCACGGATGGAAAATACTTGGGGTGTGCGGTCGTGCGGGTCAACAGCACACGATAAGTAACATGGCTTGTACATTATGTCAGGTATTATGAGTAGCACGGTGACGACTGAAAGCATATGGAAGGGTGTGTACAGGCTGTTTGCAAATACTATGTCAGTTTATATAAAGGGCTTGAGCACCCTCAGGCTGAGGTCTCTGGCACGGGTAGGAAGTGTCTTAGAAGCAATTCCCTGCAGCTACCAAGAGACAAATGCACTACAGAAAGTAAGACAAAGGAGAAGCTACAGGAGGAATAAAAATATTTTACTTTTGTTTGTGTGCGGTTATGTATGCCCAAGGAGAGGGTCCCTCAGAAGAGGGGCTCAGATCCTGGGGAGCTGGAGTCACAGGTCTTGTGAGCTGCCCAGCATAGGTGCAGGGAAGAAGAGAGAGAGAGAGAGAACATACAGGAAATAGTGTAGTGAGAATCTTGGTTTCTTTAAAAACTCAGCTGTTATGTGATTATTGTTTGCTTTTTTTTTTTTTTTTTTTTGGAGACAGGGCTTCTCTGTGTAGCCTTGGCTCTAATGAACTCACATCTTAGTTCAAGGCTGGCCTTGATCCATCTGCCTCTGCCTTCCTGAGTGCTGGGATTACAGGCATGCACCGCTGCACCAGGCTGTGGTTGTGTTTTTGTTTTAATCCCAGGTGTGGACTATGGGGTGGCTTCAGATTGCCCACAGTAGGTGACTATGATTTGCCCTGTGCCCTGGCAGGGGAGTGATTTTGCCAGCTGAAGATAGTTCTTGGTTGGAATTCTGGGGACTCTGCAGTGGGTGTATCAATGCCAGAGCCCCAAGAAAGGTGACTGCTGGTCCTTCTGATGCTGCTTTTGTTGGCTGCTGACTACAATTTGCTGGATTGCTGGCTGCTAGTTTGAGATATCCTGATAAAGACTGGACTTGCTGCAAGCAACTCGATGCCCCTAATCAGCAGGAAGTAGCCTAAAGAGATCTACACCCCTTTCCTCTCCATCCTTCTTTCTCTCCTACCTAGTGTTGGAGTTGCAAGGGATGGGTATGGAGAAGGGTAGTAGGTAAAGAACCCAATGAAGTAACCAGAACGTACAGCTCCAAAATAGGGCTGGTGAGATGGCTCAGAGGGTAAAGATGCTTTTCACGGATCCCAGAACCCATATGATGGGAGAATAGAGGCCCACAAGCCATCCTCTGATCTATACACACATACACAAACTCAAATAATTAAATGCTAAACTAAGAAATAATTGTACAGGAAAACTTACACCCTAATACAAGAAATTACAAATTGAGAAAGCAAAGAAAATGTCAAGACTGAATGAGCTTCCAGACTAAAAGTTCTGCTGACTACCTGCCTAACACATGGGTGATAAGAGACCTTCCATGCTGGCGACAAATAACACCTTACAGAATCTGGAAAGGATTAAAGTGATAACCGGGCATGGTGACACATGCCTGCAATCCAAGTATGCCTGAGGCAGAGACAGGAGGATTACTGGTTTGAGGGCAACCAGGTCTACATAGACCTTTATTTGAAAACACCTCATGACAACTAACTCCCACAGGTAAAGCTTTAGTTCCCCCTAAAGCCCACTGCACTTCTAGAACTTGATGGCACGGAGTGGCTGACCCTTGACCCCTTTCCTTCATTCCCTTTGTGCTGATTCTTTTAAAACTAGCCCAAAGCTAATGATATTAGGTTGCACCCTAGCCAATTGGGAAAAGACACAGTTGCCACATACGTTAGAATAAAAACCAAGTCAATGTCTGTGCTTGGTTTGGTTTCTAGCACATTCTTTTTGCAAACAAAATTGATTTGCTGAGCTCAAAATAAAACTTAAATAAATAAATAAATAAAGATTAGCGTGGCAAATTACTTCCAAAGTAAGGCTAGGGAGGAGTCGAGGATGTGGCCCAGTATTTGGACATTTGCTTACGCAATGCCTATCTTCAGTTTCTAAAACTATAGAAAAAACAAACAAACAACCCCCCCCCAAACCAATCAGCCAAACAACAACAGAAAAGAAAACCAAACAAGGTTAGAACAAAAGCCTTTAAAATTATAAAAAACAAAAACAAAAACAAAGAAGTCTCTATCCAGTCAAACTACCAATCAAGAAAAGACACAGAATAAGGAATCCTATGACCCAGAGGATTTAAAAACCTTTACCTTCTTTTCCTCAGAAAGCTTCTGAAGAATGTCCTTTTCCAAAAGAAGAGGAATTAAGCCAAGACAGAAAGGAAGGGGAGGCTGGAGAGATGGCTCAGATAAGAGCACTGGCTGTTCTCCTAGAGGACCCGGTTTTAATTCCCAGCACCCACACGACAGCTCACAACTCTCTGTTACTCCAGTTTCGGGGGATCCAACTCTCATATAGACTTACATTAAGGTAAAACAGCAATGTACATAAAAATGAATAAGGAATCATTAAAAAAAAAAAAAAGAAAGAAAAGAAACTGGAAGGAAAAGATATCTGGGTGTCCAAAGTAAGAAAAACATAATGAAGCTATCCTACAGTAATGGTGAATGGAGATTTCAGGGCGATACAAGACTAGAATCTGGTCTGACCAGAGGGGAGCAGTCCACATACTCCAGGGCGTATTTTCTCAACACCATCAAGTCAACACAATAGTATGCCTAGTATGCTTGGACACAGAGTCTTCACAAAATAGTCTGTGTATGATCTGTCATCTTGACCCAGAATGGTGACTGACTTTTGGATGGCTCACTGATTTCTCAGCAAATGAGCCAGCAGACATTAGACAGGGCCGACAGGGCCCTGGGCACAGCCATCTTCCTTGTTTATTTACAAGCTAATGCACTGACGAAGGGTCAGCCTCACCTTTATCATGGTTAGCTCTGCGGAGTGTCTTGGGGCCACCCAGAGTAACTTGTAATCCTCACAGATCAGGAACTCCTGTTTGATGCAGTAATCTTCGTTACCTGTTGGAAAGGTTTGATTCCATTTTAAAGTCACTGTGAACATATGTAGGTCCTCACACTTTACCTCCTGGCTTAAGCGTGAGAGGTCTGAGTGTTTTTGCCCATAAGTGGCATCTAGAATACTTTTCAAAATCATTCGCTTAAAAATCGAAGGGGGAGCGGACAGATGGCTCAGCAGTTAGGAGCACTTGCTGCTCTTGCAGAGGACCCGGGTTTACTTCCCAACACCATATGGTGGCTCACAACTACCTGTAACCTCAGTTCTAAGGGACACAACAGGCATCACATACACACAGGCAAAACACTCATAAGATAAAATACATAAACCTAAAAAAAATATTTAAAAGAGGCAAACGAAAGTACAGCTGTTATTGTGGCATGAAATTATCACTGTGTTAGACACACTACATTCAAGGGCTTACGGTGTCCAAATCACTTATTTGTGTGCTGTCACAAGCAAAAGAACAGGTGTTCAGCAATACTTACCAAACTCAATTTCCTCTCCTATTTCCAAGGTAGGCATTGGTCTATCTTCCACAGACAACTCTGTACAATCACCTAACTCTGGCAGGGATTTTAACAGTTGTAGGCGATACTGTGAACACCAGGGTGACTGAACAGCATTCTCTGAGGAGAAAAGAAATTGAAAAAAAAAAAAAAAAAAAAAAAAAAAAAAAAAAAAAAACATAAAAACTAATGTTCACCACATGGTACTAAAGGGGCTGGACAGATGGCTTGGGGCTAAAAGCACTTGATCTTCCAGAGGATCTGAGTTCGGCTCCTGTCTCACTGCTCACAACTGCCTGAGCTGATGCCCCTTTTTTGGGCTTTGCATAATCTTTCTCTTTCCCTCTATTCTTAACTCCCCTAACTCTCCCACCTCCACCACATGCAAATAAAAAAGAATTAAAAAACAAAACAAAAAACAAAACAAGAAACCAGAATGGGTGGAGGAGCTGGAGAGACAGTTCAGAGGTTAAGAGCACTGGCTGCTCTTCCAGAGGTCCTGAGTTCAATTCCTAGCAACCACAAGGTGGCTCCCAACCATCTATAATGAGGTCTGGTGCCCTCTTCTGGCATGCAGGTGTACGTGCAGGCAGAACACTGCATACATAATAATTAAACCTTAAAACAAAACAGAATGGGGGCTAGGCAGTGGTGGCACACATCTTTAATTTTAGCATATGGGAGGCAGAGGCAGGCAGATCTCTGAGTTCAAAGTCAAAATGGTCTACAGAGTGAGTTCCAAGACAGCTAGGACTTCACAGAGAAAACTTGTCTTGGAAAAACAAAACAAAACAAAACAAAACAAAACAAAACAAAGGTGTGCGGTGATGGATTGGGGAAACACTCCAACACTACAAATCAACGCTGCTAATGTGGCCACATCCATTTGCCTTGGGTTCTGATGAAACTACGTTGGGTTACTGCTGGTTCATCTGGTAATCTGACAACTGTGGCAGCTTCACTAGTTGACCGTCAGTCTGCATTCACTGGGCAGGTCAGAAGCATGCCCGCAGGCTGGATGGGTCTACCTGTAGTGTCGTTAGTCAGCTCCAGCTTCTCGGGAATCTGAAGGCTTTTGATGGAGGACGTACTTGTAACAGAGGCAGACGATCCGGAGAAGCCAGATGAATGAGTAGCTTCGCGGCTGTCTTCAATAATTGGGCTGCGAGAAACAAAAGTGAAGCTGTCCTCAGGGATATATTCTCCAACTTGTTAAAACTTTATATATTTTCTTAATGAAGATCCATTTACTTTTTCTATATACTTATCTATTACATACAGTGTCCTTCCTGCATGTATGCCAGAAGAGGGCACCAGATCTCATTATAGATGGTTATGAGCCACCATGTGGTTGCTGGGAATTGAACCCAGGACCTTTGGAAGAGCAGCCAACAGAAACTCTTTACCTCTGACCCATTTCTCCAGCCCCTCTATTTTCTTTTATAACTGTTTTGTCTGCATGTATGGCAGTAGCTGGAGTTACAGAGGGTTGTGAGCTCCTTGTGGGTGCTCAGAACTTGACCTGGGACTCTGCAGGAGCAGCAAGTGTTTTTAACCACTGGCCATCTCGTTAGCCCCAGCTTTATACACTTCTAAGTTATAAATTTTACACTGAGCTAATCTTGTGATAAAATTTATTTTAAAATAATTTATAGATGCTATGATTTTTATTAGCCTCATTTTTAAAGCACATAATTTTCCCAAATCAGAAATAGATTAAAAAAAAAAAAAAACATTTTCCTGTAAGATTTATTTATTGTATGTATGTGAGCGTTCCCCTCACAAGTTTGTGCCCCATGTTTGTAGGGGTCAGAAGAGGACAATGAATACTGGAGTCATGGACAGCTGTGAGTTGCCATGTGGGTGCCGGGAATTAAACCCAGGTCCTCTACAAGGAAATGCTCTTAGCTGCTGAGCCACCTCTCCTGCACCTCTGGGTCTCAGAACCACCCAAAATTACTTCTTCTAATCCTCAAACCCAAACCAGCATGTGATCTCCACTCTAAGCATTTGGAATCTCTAAGCATTTGGAAGAGAGCCTCCTGCCTAGTCACTGTAACCGAGGATTAGCCCCCAGACCGAGGAAGCCCACACTCCAATCACCTCAGCTTCTTGATGCTGAGGGTTTGGTTATACATAGTGGCTGGCGCAGTGTGGTGGCCCTCGGCCTTCCCATCGAGATCCTCTTCCTGCAACAGCCCCTCAGGACCGGAAGGGATGCCCTTCAAGGACAGTATCTCATGAAACGGAGTAGATGCAAAACGAGCTGCTCTAGCAAAGTCACAGGTGTCCTCAGGGTTAGGACAGAGAGTGACGTTCCTAAAACCTGTGATGATGGCGTCCTCACTCAAAGGTTCGATTCCTGTAAATTCATCCTATAAAAAACAAAACACAGTTTAGCTGAGACAGTTCAACAAATATGTGTGAATATATTTGTTGTGATATATATGTGATATGTATATCACATATATCAAATAAATGTGATAGGAAACATATATACATACACATGCTTTTTTTTTTTAAATCTTCGACATAAGATCAATGACATGGGATCTAGAAATAACATACCAGGACCTCTAGTTGAAGACAATTTAAAAAGCATAGGACAGCATTGAGGAAAATGATTTTGTTAACAAAGAAAACTATACTTCAAAAAAAAAAAAAAAAAAAAGGACTTGAGGACTTTATAGACAGAAAAACTGCTTAATGTCCTCTCGAAAACAATTTTACCTGAAACGGGAGAACTGACAGTACCTTTCTCACTTATTACATTTATTTGTATGTGTGTGTCGGGGAAAGCCATGTGGTCAGAGGACGACTTGTGGGAGTCAGTTCTCTCCTTTCGCCATGTAGGACCCAGGAATCAATCTCAGGTCACGAGGCTTGGCAGGAAGTGCCCTTACCTACTGAGCCATCTAACCAGCCAAATGCTAAACTTCTGAGAGATTTGAGTGAAATAACTCTCTAAGCCCATGGATGTTAACTTACACAGGCATCAGGAGATGTGTCCTCATTTGAGGCGATGGTTTCCGTGCTTTTGAGAACTGCGAGGGGTCTTCGCTGGGCTCTGAGAGCCTGTGGAGGGTCTGCAGCAGGACTGGGAAAAGACACATTCCAGTTAACACTCCCTCGTCTGTGGGCAGAGACAACCGCCAGCCTCTCATTTATGTCTTTCTGGTTGTTTGCTGAGATAAAGTTGTATTATGCACTCCAGTCTGGCCTTGAACCCATGGTCTTCCTATCTCAACTCCTTCCTAGCCCTTAATGTGTATCAGAGTGCTTGGCTACCCTCACTCACAGGGCGAGAATATTGGGGAACAACATGGCTCGGCAGGTACCAGTGCTTTGTAGTCCAAGCCTGATGACTTGAGTTCGACCCGAGAGACCCAATGGACATCCGATTCACAAAAGCTGTCCTCTGGCTTCCACATATGTGCCATGGCATGCAAACCCCCATAAATACATGTGTGTGTGTGTGTGTATAATATATTATATGTGATAGTATTTATGTAATATACACATACACATGATACATAATACATGTCTTCAAGAAATTTAAGGTAAGGGGCTGGAGAAATAGCTCAGTTAAGTACTCGCTGCTCTTGCAGAGGACCTGGGTTCGAGTGCTGGCACCCACATGGGAGCTCACACCAGCTTGGTAACTCTAGTTCCAGAGGCTCTCACACCCTTTTCTGGCCATCTGTGCAAATTGTGTACAGATATATATGCAGGCAAAACACCAACACGTATAACATTTTTTTTTAGTTAAAATTTTTTTTTAAATCTAAAATCTAAGTTAAGTGTTCGTATATAGGAAGATCTATTTCTTTAAAAACGTAACAACAAACAAACAAAAAACAATAAAACCAAACCTTTTGTCCTTTTCATCTGAAAGAAACTCATCAAAAATGGAGAAAGGCATACTGGGACCTATAGAAAGAGAATAAAGTTTTATCAGTGTTTAATTCAAGAAAACTATAGAAAGTAATGAAAACTGCTGTTTGAAGGAAAAATGACAGTTGAAAATAGGTTTTTAATCATGCACACACGTGTGTGTCTTGTGTGCGGGTACAGTACACACACATTAGTGAGTCAGGTATCTGAAGTGGTCAGAAAAGGGCATCAGATCCCCTGAAGCCGCACCTGTGTACTGGGGACCAAACTTGGGCCCTCTGTAAGCAACCTGTGCTCCTAACCACTGAGCCACCTGTCCAGCCTCTGATTTGTTCTTATAGTGAAAAAAAATATTTAAAGTAGATCATTTCGTAATAATTCCCTAAATACGCATGATCTTAATACGTCTGTGCTCTCCAGCCATGCAGCTACTCCCCAAACACAGCACGGCCCTGACAGTGGTCCAGGGCCATTCCATCTGCAAATATTTCGGTATGATTTTCTAAGCATTTAAAAGGCTCTTATTATTTATCTGTGGTTTATTGTTTATCTTTTTATTAATTATTATGTATCTGTATAACTAACAATCTCTGAATAGCTAGCCAGTTCGACATTTTAGTAACTGTTTACAATGTTTTTTTTTAAAAATGTGTTTGAGTTGGAAACGCATAATAGGATCTGTATACTGTCAATGATTCAAACGCCTCCTTCTGAAGCTGAGGGGGGTGGCTCAGTGGATAAAAGGCTATTGTCATGTACCTGACAACTGAGTTTGATCCCTGGAACTGACATGGAAGAGGGAGTTGACTCCTGAGAGCTGTCCTGACCTCCACATGTGCAATCACATGCAAGCACACACATACACAAATAAGTATGAAAAACACACACACACACACAAAATCCAACTCTTTTTTTTTTTGGTCACTTCATGCTGGGTTTTGCCAGTTATTTTCTCCCTACTGTTCAACACGCTTCTTCCTGCTTTGTGCTCCCTATATATTGTTTGGTAGGGTTCGAGGCCCGTTAGATTTATTTTTACAAAACTAATTTCAAGTGGATATTCATGTTTTGCCACTTAAAACCATTTTTGTATGTAGAGTCTTTTTGTTTAATACTTATTTTTTGGTGTGTACATGTGTGGGCAAACATACGGCGGTCAGAAAAAAAACTTGTGGAAGTCAGTTTTTCTTCCCGCCATGCGTCTTGGGCTTGAACTCAGTTCACTAGGCAATTGCCTTCACTTGCTGAGCCATCTTACCAGCCCTTAGGTCTCTTTTTACTTTTATTTTTCATAGCTTACATTTTGCCTTTAATAGCTTTTACACAACAATAATCACTGATGCGAAAAGAAACGGAAAGGGAAAATGTGTCATCTTTTCAACTAAGCTTAACAGATGGGAAGCCTAATATTTTTAACATACTGCTAGCAGAAGAGAACACCAATATGAATATAAAACAGTTCAAAATATCCCCCTCTCCAAGAGCTGCTTTCCTTACAAAGCTGCTGCTGGTTACGTCTGCCTGAGTGTAGACTTAAACAACTGTTTTGCATGTGTGTTACATATCTGTGCAGTCAGGTGACTGCGTGAAGGTCAGCAGGTTCTGAAGCTCAAACTCAGGTGTTTGGGCTCCACAGCAAGCACCGTGACCGGCCAGGACTTGCTGGCCCTGAACTGAGTGTTTCAAAAGGTGAGAAATCTTATGAAAATATTCTCTCAAATCACACGTAATGGATTATATGTGTTTATAATTAATTCCTTTATTTAAAGACAAAATAAGACTCTATGCCAACTCATCTTTCTTCTTTTAATTATTTTACTATAATTAAAGAAGAGCATTTACTGGGTCTTGTGAAATGCATTTGAGTTAGTATTTGTCACAACGCTGTCCAATTCAACTTACCTTTAGAGTCAGGCTGTTCTTGCAAAATGTTTTCAGCAGGTGAAGCTTCCCTGTAAAGAAATTTGTTTAAAAAAACATGTGTTCAATACCCACAGAAAGACCTTCTGTTTTAGAGGCAGAGCTCATACTATCCAGGCAGCTTCCAAATAACAGCGGTGGACGGTGGCCTTGAAATGCCCCCCAGAGGTGGGATAACAGGCAGCTGCCACAGTCATACTTTTTTATTTAAGTTTGAAGACTTTCTGTTAAGCATAATCTTGTTCATCCTATTCAAGAGGGAACCATTACACACTGAAAATGCTATAAATTTTTTGATAACACAACAACAGTTAAAGCAGATTACAAAATGGTAAGCCACCAATTTTATGAAACAAAAATAACAGTACCACAGAAGGCACATTTTAGCATGGACAGCAGCTATCTTGTGTGGTCATTTTTTGACTTTTGAAATATTTTTTTTGTTTTCTTGTTTTCGTTTTTTGAGACAAGGTTTCTCTGAGTAGTCCTGGCTGTTCTGGACTCACTTTGTAGAACAGGCTGGCCTCCAACTCAGAGATCCGCCTGCCTCTGCCTCCCAAGTGCTGGGGCTAAAGGCATGTGCCATCATGCCCGACTTTTGATTTTAATTAACATATATTTATTGTAAACAGTACTGGATTGGGTTTTATAAGGACATTTTATGCAAAAATACGTAATATGCTTTATGTATATTTCCTCATCCCACACTTTGCTGTTCTGAGATAAGGTCTTCCTAGACTTTATCTTATCAGCTAGACTGGCTTTGATGATCGGAGCATTCTGACCCACCAGACTGTACCACCATGTTTATGTATTTTGGGGGTGGGGATAGAGGTAGGGCCGCATGTATACGAGGCTCGTCTCAAAGTTACTGGCCCTGCAGTTCTGACTCTCCTGCCTCCACCTCTCAGGGCTCAAGTTACAGAGTTCCAGGCAGGTTCCACTGTTGATTTTCACCCAGGAAAAGTCAGAATCACATACTCCCTCTTAGCACGACACCTTGCTAAAATTGGTACAACTCGTGGCTTAGGGCTGTCAAAACATTAAGGAAACTTCAAATGGCCAGAGCCAAAAGCTTGCTCTATGCTCTGTGAGCACAACGCCTTCCACCACCATGGTCTTACCTGGGACATGAGCTTAGTGGATGGACGGGCCAGGACAGGGATGCTCCCGGCATTTCCTGAGACTCTGAAGCAGTGTGCAGTCTGGCTGTCTCCTTTCTAGGCATCGTCTCTTCTTGCTGCTTTACATTAACATAAATAAGCCAATGTCCCTCCCATACGGAAAAGGCTATTTTTAAGCTCTTGTGCTAACATTTGCTTTATCACCTTCTAGACATCTGCCGACCGATCAATCTCCAATACTTTAGGTCCTGGTCAACCTGATGTTGTTATACTCAAATGAGCAGTATTAAGTATATATTAAAAATTAAAAAGGAACTCCATTTGAATGGATCATGACCAAAATATAAAGTTAAAACCAGAATAACAAGATGAGAATATAATCTAGAAGTCAATGAATGACATCACTAATTTCACATGCCATAAATCCCATTGAAAGTCACTTGTTAAATTACTTCCTACTAGTAATAACTAAAAAACTAACAAAAAAAAAATTTTTTTTTTCAGGTTGGGCATGTATATCAAAGGTAAAACTCTTGCCTGGCATGCCTGAATTTTCTGTATTAAAAAGCAGTAAAAATGTACCTGGTCACCAGCTCTTTCTTGCTGGATAGTCTGGATTTCTTTTAGCTTTCTCTCCATCTCTTCAATCTGTTTCTGCATTTCTGCTCTCTTCTCTGCACTGGTCAACAGTTCAGCTAGAAACAATGGAATCACTTGAGGTATTTCCTCCTCACAAGGCATCCTGCAAAAACTGCCCTAGCCTCATAGCCTCAGTATGCATGTCAATACTGATGAAAACAAGAAAGGGTAACTGGGCCCTCAATTTGAGGTCCAAGTCTCTATTCTTTTATGTATCTAGTCAAGGAAAAAAGGTCCAGCCGGGACCCCAGACTGAAAATGGGGGTCCCGCCTTAACTCTCCTGCCCTCTGTAGGCAGTTCAGTTTCTTTTATTAGCCAATCAGATAATTGGGGAGCATTCCTTATACAACACTGATACAGGAAACTCTTCAACAATCATGACAGTTCCCATGTCCGGACTGCAACCTGATCTCGGGGCACAGAATTCAGCATCTGAACACACAGCACACAAAAATCAACCTCCAACAGGGTCCTCAATTTGAGATCTGGGTTTCTATTCTTTTAGGTATCTACTTAAGAAAAAAAGGAATACCTATTATGCACAAGTACAATGGAAAATAGGTTCCAATGATGTTACAAAGTCCTTGGCCATGTAATTCTAACATTGAAATATGCACACAAAGATGTAAGAGAATCATTCAGAGTTCTAAGCTAGCTTGGGCTACAAAGCAAGACTGTCTCAAAAACACCAAAATTATCTAGAAAACAGGGCGTGGAATGTACCTCAGTTGGCAGAGTGCTTGCTTGCGCAAAACCCTGGGACTGCATGAACCCGGCACAGGGCTGCATCAACCTCCGATACACAGCACACTCAAGGCCGGCCTAACTTATATATGAGACCATTTCTCAAACAAATAAGCAAGGAAAACCAAAACCAACCAAACAAAAACCTACCAAATTTAAGTGGAGGTGGTATGGAGACTATAGCCCAGTGATAGAGAACTCAGCTTATAGTACAAGCCTGAACAACAGCAGAACCAAATGGAGGGAGTAAAACTGTGTTTAATGAGTGGATGAAGATATACTAAAGACCAGTACCATTTTGATGCAGCGCTAAAGCCCAAATGAGGGATCAGTCACATAAAGGTCTACTAGGGAAGGTTTGTCAATACAGGAAGACTACTGTATTGAATCCAGAGGAAAGCCAGCTTGCTTGTTGCATAGTAAGAAGGGGTTGGAGAGGTCGTCAAATGGTGTTTTGTGAAGAAACAGGCACTGGCTTTGGCGAAAGGGCTTCTAATGACCATGAGCAGAGCCGCTTGACAAGAGTAAAAGGACTGCCTAAGAGAACACTGGCAAGACCAGAAGATTGACTAGACTTTCCAAGAAAGTCTGGGGTCGGGCAGATGGCCCAGTGTTAAAAGTGTGTGGGATGCAAGCATTAGGACTGCAGTTTAGATTCCCAGCACCCAAAAAAAGGCTGGGTGAGGGTGCTGGCCCACTTATAATTCCAGTACTTAGAAGGTGGGGAAGACAGGATCCCCAGGGAGAACTGGCTAGCCCACCAGTAGTACATGTGAGCTCTGGCTTTCATCCAGACTATACCTCCATGAAGACTGTGAAGAGTGATGGAGGAAAACTCCCAGGGTCAACCCCGGGTCTCCACAAAAATGTTCACACATGTGACTCCACATACATATGTGGATGTGTGCTGGTGTGAATAAGAATGGCCATAGGCTCATATATTTGAATGTTTAGTCATCAGAGAGTGGTACTACTTAAGAAGGATCAGGAGGTATACAACCTTTTTAAGGTATGGCCTTATGTTGTGGCCTCGTTGGGGAAGTGTCACTGGGGGCTTTCGGGTTGCAAAAGCCCAAGCCAGGCCTAGTGTCTGTCTTCCTGCTGCCTGCAGATTCGGTTGGAGAACTCTCAGCTCCTTCTCCATGCCTAAGTCCCACAGGTTTACGTACTAAACCTGTGAAACTGTAAGCTAGCCCCGATTAAACACTTTCTTTAAGAGCTGCCTTGATCATGGTGTCTTTTCACAGCAACAGAACAGTAACTAAGACAGAACGCAAACCCTATACCCACCCCCAACATACAAACATTGAGAAAAATAAAAGGGGGCCAGGAAGACAGCTCAGTGATAAAGCCTTTGCCACCCCAAGGTGCAATTCTGACAACCCGAGTCTGGTCTCCAGAAGTCAGCTAAAGGTAGAGAGAAACGACCACACTGTCCTCCTGCCTCCCCGTGAGTGCAGGGCACAGGCTCCCCTCCCCTGCAGATATGAGTTTCTTGTTGATGTTGTTTTCTTTTTTAAAGAATAGAAAGTTTGCTCTTCGGGGAAGTGGAAAGATGAGCTAATGGCTTGAGAACAACACGGGGATAATAAAGGACTTCAAAAATATGGATTTACACGGATATGATGATAATAGAGAAATGCAAACAGTATTTACAGAACGAATGCCTGGCAAAATAAGTGGGTAGAGATGGCAGGTTTGACAGTGATAAGAAATGAAATGCTTCAGTTCTCTCAATGAAGTGGGAGAAAATCAGAGATACAGTTGTTAAGACTTGAAAATATGAGAGAAAACTGAGTTTATCTACCCAAATCCCACTCAGCATGGGGGTTTATGTCTGAGAATAAAATGTATCTGACTTCCATATAGAGGTATGAACTAGAAATTTTCTGTTGGGGCTGATGTGGTGCTGCTATTATTCAAATGTTAAATATTGGGCACCAAGATCTAGTTGGTATCTACATGAGCACATTCTCATGTACAATAAGTGATGTTGTGTAAACTTTGCTCACCAATATTCTCTGACTGGTTAAGTGAAGTTGCTGACAGCCTATAGCTGGGCAGGAGAGGTAGGTGGAGCTTCGGTTCCAGGAGAGGTAGGTGGAGCTTGGGTCCTGAGAGGGACCACAAGGCTGGGAGGAGGAGGAGAGGAACAGAAGATAGAGCAGCAGAAGAGGAAGCCAGAGAGGAGGTCGCCATGGGACAGTATGGACCATGAGCACCTGACCATCAGGGCTGGCCAGATTGGAACAGGAGAAGCTCAGGCAGGAACAATTATGGCAAGTAACTTGAGACGTGTAAGTGGGAAACAGCAAAATAGCTTAGAGGGTTGATATCTGCTCAGTTATGGTGCCTTAAAGCTTTTATTATTCTAAAAGGTCTGTCTCAATTATTTGGGAACTAGATGGGGTAGAGAAGCCCTCTAGATTTTAATATTCTTTCCACAATAATTTTCCTTAGAAAATATTTTTACCAGGGTACCTCCTGTTGATAGGGCTCTTTGGGAGCTTGGGGGGTTTTCTGTGCAGGGACTTCTGAGCCCAGGTCTTCACATACGAGATAAGCACTCTCCTCACTGAGCTTCACCCTCAGCTCGTTCCTATTTTAAAAACTTACTATTATTATCGTGGGTGTGCACAGTATGTGATGTGCCTGCTCTGGAGTCAGTTCTTCCATCCATCTTTGGATCAAACTCAGGGGTCAAACTCAGGTCACCAGGCTTGTGCAGCAAATTCCTTTACCTGGTTTACTGACCCCCTGCTCCTGTTTTTATTTTTTCTTTACATTTTATGCGTATGGGTGTTTTGCCTGCACCCGCCTCTGTACTACTTGTGTACTTGGTGCCACAGAAGAGGGGGTTGGATCCCTGGCACCAGTTACAGATGGCAAGGAGCCCTGACATGTGTGCTGCGTCCTCTGGAAGGGCAGCTAATGACCTACCTGACTGCTGAGCCATCTCTCCAGACCTCCAGTTCCTGAGTTCAAAAAGGCAGTGCTCAGTATGGGGTAGTGGTACACACCTTTAATCCCAGCCCTTGAGAGGCTGAGACCAACCTGCTTTACACAGTGAGATGAGACCTTGTCTCAAAACCAGCAAAACTAAAAAAGCAAAAAGCCTCACTCAGCTGGCCCCTCACTTTGTAGCCTTACCTTCTTCCCACATAGGCACACAGGGGCCATTTTCCTACATATCATTTGAAATTTATTTTACCCTCTTGTTCTAACGCCCTAAAGCCTCCAACACTCACTTTCTGTGGATGAGCACACCCTGCTCCGTCTGCTGCCTCCTAATACCCAGAACATACAGCCCAGAGCAGGGACTGCTTTCTGTTCCCCTCAATCTCCAAACTGTCCCTTAATATCAGCATGAGAAAGAATAGGAGCAAATAACTCGTCTAAGTGACTGAGATATGACTGCAGGTGTATCAAGAAAGTACCTGAGGGGTAGGCGCTCTGTCTGCGTGGCAGGGTCACAGCTGCCTACCTCTGCTGAGCAATGGATGCTCCCGCAGTCGATCTTTTCTGCTTTTCTCTTGAGCAGACTGCTTCCTCCATCAAGAGGTTTTATGGGAGGCAGCAATCAGAATTCAGCATATGTACAGTGTATATATATATATTTGTACATACAGAGAAAAGCTGCACAACCTCAGAAACATCATCACACGAAAGCACGGGTGATGGAGACAACCTCTCTCAGACCTGGAAAGAGTTTCTTACGACAACCCACGTACCTTCCCTTCGCTCTTTCAGTTTCTTCCGGAACACTTCAGCTCGGATCTCCTCAAAGGAAAACTCCCCCACTCCGGCATAAATCTTTTCCTTACAGTACATCATCTTCTCCTTCTTCTCCTCACACCCTTGCTGATGACTCTGAACCCTCTGCAGGGGGTCTCCTTCTTCTCTCCCTGGCTTTCTGGTGCTGAGAACATGGTTGATACTAGGCTCAATTTTACATGGTGTCCTAAGGAAGCAAAACAACTATCATTTACTCCAAAATCAAAATGAGTTATTTATTTGTTTTGCCCAAACAGACAGACAATGCCAGCAGTGGGGCTCTATGGATTTGTTTAAAGAACAAACAAAATAGTAACATTTAGAAAAGGGGAGAAAATAATGCACAAGAACCACCAGTAATTATGTTCTAGGACTCTGAGGTAGAACATTTGCTTACAACAATCAAGGTACAAAGTTTGCTCCCCAACACTGGGGCGGGGAGGTATGGGTTCTGCGAGCCGCCTGTGCTTTGAAGAGAATTAGTACTTAAACTAAAGTCACCAAGTCCAAATGACCACATACTGAAACTTCTGAGACCCTGAGCTAAAAATTATCTTTTCTGTTTAGGAGCTGGCTGTGTCAGTATATGACGGTGACAGAAAGTTGATTAACATAGGCTGGAGAAACTCCAGCAGAGAATGGTTCTCCTAACCTATGAAGAACAACTACAAATCATTAAAGAAAGACAACCTGACTGGGCCTGAGGGTGCTCCAGTACAATCCCAGCATGTGAGTGGTCCTCTGACCTCCACACACGCCCTGCAGCATTCTCAGCCACACACACCATGTACAGGCATGCACGCAGGCATGCACACATGCACCCTTGCATACACACACGCCCAAGTTACAATAGAATTTTAAAAGCTAGCCAGAGTGGTGGCACATGCCTAGAATCCTAGCATTAGGGAAGCAGAGGCAGGTAGATTGCTGTGAGTCCAAGGCCAGCCTGGTCTACAGAGCAAGTTTCAGGACAGCCATGGTACATAGTGAGACCTGTTTCAAAACAAACAAATGAATTTGTTTTAATTTAATTAAATAATAAAAATAAATAAATTTAAAAATGGAAATGACATAAAGCTCAACATCAATTCTATAAGATTCCAATGAGTTCCCGTGTTTCATGCTCAGACAGATTCTTATGGTTCCTATCAGATAGTGTGAGTTATAAATTAGCTAAGAGAGTCAGGCATGGTATTGTGTGTCTGTAATCCCAGCATTCGGGAGGCAAAGACAGGTAGATCTCTGAGTTCAAGGCTAGCACGGTCTACACAAAGACTCTGTCTTAAAAAAATAAATACACGTATAGCCATGAGAACTCTTTAAAAAAAAAAAAAAAGATTTATTTTGAATGCTCTTATGTGCATGTACATCTGCATGCCATAAAGAGGGCAGTAAAGAGTATAGATGGTATATGAGCCACCATGTGTGGTTGCTGGGAATTGAACTCAGGACCTGTGGAAGAGCAGACAGAGCTCTTAACCACTGAGCCATCTCTCCAGCCCCAGCCATGAGAACTCTTACACTG
The DNA here is from genome assembly GCF_907164565.1 of Psammomys obesus. Lineage (NCBI taxonomy): Eukaryota > Metazoa > Chordata > Mammalia > Rodentia > Muridae > Psammomys > Psammomys obesus. The sequence continues at coordinate 16,956,075 of NW_026585504.1, forward strand.
AAACTCAGAATTGAACCTAGTATTAGAACTTACAATCTTTAAAGATTAGACTAAAGCTTAGGCTGATTATCTATCATTTAGCCTAATTTTTCTTATAACCAAAATTTTAGGGGGCTGAAGAGTTGGTTCAGCAGTTAAGAGCACTTGCTCTTTTCAGGGGACCCAAATTCAATTCTCAGCAGCCACGTGGTAGCTCACAACTGCTTGTAAGTCCAGTCCCAGAGAATCCAGTGCTCCCTTCTGACCTCTGTGGACACCAGACATATATGTGGGGTACATACATACATGCAGGCAAAACACTCATACACATTAAAACAAATTTTTTTATAATTGTGTTAAGGATTAGGAAAGAGAAGAGAGACACCCAGAAGAGAGAAGCGAGCGAGAGAGAAAACTCCACTTTCTAACTAGAGCATGTCTCACTTGGATTATTATAGGGTCATGTCTGTTAGACCATAACCTTAGTTATTAAGTTCACCCGCATATACAGTGAATACAAAGGAGACACAGAGCCGTGTCTGCCTTCACTCCCACAAAAGGCGTTGGGGACTCTAACAGGTACCTCTGCCCACCTTTAGCAAGTCCCACTGCAAACAGTTCTGCGAGCTACTCACATTACTGTCTGCTGAGCACTCTCCTCCACATATGGAGTAAAGCTGGGAAGCACAGTGGTTACAGATGCCGTTGGAACTGGATTGCCATGAGGCTAAAAATGAAAAAAAAAAATTAAAATGATCATTCTACCACAACTTATGTAGACAATCTCTAAATATTCAAGGAGTTAAGTGATGTTAAAACTCCAGCCAGGCAGGGCGATGCATGACTATAATGCCAGCACAGGGAAAGCTGACACAGGAACATGAAAAGTTGTAGGCTAGCCTGGACTACATAGCAAGTTCAAGGTTAGCATAAGCTAAATAATGAGAACCTGTCTCAAACAAACAACATAAACAAGATCAAACCAAGACAGACCAGTCTGAAGTCTTCATTAGACTGACAAATACTGTGCGTCCTTACCCTATAGTCCAAGGGCCTGTCTGTGTTCCATGGGCCCGGCTGAAGCTCATTCTCTTTCTCTTTGGCCCTAGGGACAGGGGGCGCCATCCATGGCTGGACAACAGGCTTAGATAACTCTTCTCGAGAAGTGCTGTCAGCATTTTCATCAAAAACAGTGATCCTGCGATTACTGCCTATCTGCTGAGGAACCGTATTTTGGAATCCTCTGCTCTGACCCGTAGCTAGGAGGAAAAGATGAGGATGTCATGTAAAAGCATTATCAACTTGGAATCCGTATAAGATATGCACCCTCTGCTCCAAATTTAGAGGACCATTTCCTCTACCACAGACTCAAAATGAGACTTAAAGGTTTGGGTTTTTTTTTTTTCTTTTTTCCTTCCAGGCAAGGCGGTAGTGGCTCACAACTTTAATCCCAGCACTTGGAAGGCAGAGACAGGCGGATCTCTGTGAGTTCAAGACCAGCCTGATCTACAGAGTGAGTTCCGGGACACTGAAACCTTGTCTCAAAAAACAAACAAAAAAAGAAAATAATTTTTTTTTTCTTAAAACCTTAAGTTGGGGTGAAGAGATGACTCAGCAGCTAAGTTCCTAGCACCTCCATGGAGTGGCTCATAATACCTGAAGCTCTAGAAACCTTCCTCTGGCCTCCAAGGGTACCTGCACTCACACGGACCCACCCATACACAGAACAACAACCATATTAATCATTAAGAATAAATAAAATCTTAGTGAAAAATAGTACTAAATTCTCAATGAATTCTCCAACTAATAACAACTTTATTTTCTCTTTACCTTTTCCTTTGTCCTAACACTTCAGTCTTTCCTTTTTTTTTAAGATTTGTCTTTATTATTTTTAATTATGTGTAGGGGTATGTGTCTGCACGTGGGTATGTGTGTGTGAGTGCAGGTGCCTATGGAGGCCAGAGGTATTGGGTCCCCTGTAGCTATGACCTATCCAGTGTGGATGCTGAGAGCAGAACTCAGGTCCTCTGGAAGAATGGCAAGTACTCTTAACCTTTGCGCGTTTTCTAACGCCTGGGCCTTCTCTCCACCCAGAGTCTCACTATCTATAGCTCTGGCTGTCTTGGAACTGAATGTAGACTGAGCCGGCTTCACACACAGATCTCCTGGCCTGTCTTCTAAGTGCTATACAAAAGGAGCCCACCGCCAGACAAGCCCCACATCCAGTCTTTCCATAACTCCTACATCTTCTTTCAGTCACAATACTGTCTAATATTTTTGTTGGTTTTAGGGTTGTTTTTGTTTCTCTGTTTTGAGACAGGGTTTCTCTGTGTAGACCTGATTGTCCTTGAACTCACTCTGTGTACCAGGCTTGCGTCGAACCCATGAATTCCCCCGACTCTACCTCTGGAGTGCTGAGATCAACAGCGTGTACCACCACACTTAGCACGTTATCTAGTTTTATCAGAAACTAACCTAAGTTTTTTTCAGCTTTACAGTTTCTCTTACTTGAAATTAATAGAGATGTACTAGAACCACCGAACACAAAGCTAGCCCACTTATTAGGGGTACCTACTATGGTAAGACAAATTATTTTTTTAAGCCCCACTGCGATCGTTGTCATGGAATAGCCTCTGACACTAGATACTCCCTACTCCCTACTCCCCAGGTCTAAGCTCTCCAATCCACATTCTGATTGCTAGTTAAGAAGAAAAAAAAAAAAGTTTATACCAAGTGTGAGGCACATGCCTGCAGTCCTACACTTGTGCGTGGAAAGAGAAGAGTCAGGAGTTCAAGGCCAGACCCTAGAAAATTCCAAGCTTGAAGCCAACTTGAACTGTGTGAAGCTGACTCAATAAAAAGAGAAAAACTATTGTTGGCCATCTTTGGGTACACAGAGAGTGTCCATTTCTGGTGCCAAACAGCTGAAGATGGTGTCAACTACATTCTCGAAGAAACTAGGGCATTTAAGCTTTACTTTGATAATACCGTCTATATTATATACATCTTCTTTCAATTACAATGTTTAGAAAATGTTGCATCTCAGCCAAGCACGGTGGCACACCTTTAATCCCAGCACTATGAGGCAAGAGGCAGGAGGATCTCTGTGTGAGTTCAACGCCAGCCTGGTCTACAAAGTGAGTCCAGGCAGCCAGAGCCAGAGCCAGAGCTATTACACAAAGAAACCCTGCCTGCCTCGAAAAACCAAAACCAAAAAAAAAAAAAAAAAAAGAAAGAAAGAGAAAATGTCACATCTCAAATATCAGATTCATTCCAAGTCCCAACCTATAACCGCCACCTTTGGCTTCCCTGCACCCTATGATATTAGCTGTCTTTTGGCTTTCCTTTTTGCTACCTAGCGCTCAGAAAACTAGGGCAGCACCCTCCTATACACTTATGTGTTGCCTTCTTACAGAATCTGCCTACAACACATTTACAGGTAACATTTAATGAGCTCACCCTTCAGGGCACCTCCGACACGGCTGATGGGTGCTTTCGCCACCTTTTTCCCTCTGCTCTTCAGCTCGGCTAGTGTGCTTCTCTGTGGTACAGAAGACCCCAAGACTTCCTCCTCCTCTTCATTCCCAAGCGCCAAGAGAGCTTGTCGAGACACTCGAGCCTGGAATTGTCTAAAGCAAGACAAAGGGCAATCAGCTTCCAATAGACACGAGCAGTTCTTACCAGACTTTAAAAATCTACAATAACAGCAGACTAGAGAAAAAAACACAACTATTCCAAAAAAACAATTCTCTAGGAAGAAGGAGAGTGAGTTTAAGACATAAGGACATCTTGGCCAGGATGACTTAAGAGTCCCTTAAAAATGTACGTTTGGCCAACTGAAAACACTCTAAAGTCATCATCAGGTTGATCTAAGGATAAGTTAAGGCTAGAAAATCGATGAAATTCATCTCTCAGAAACTTTTTATTATAAGTCTGAAAATAAAATGTGCAGAATTGTGAACAGGGTAAATGAGTACCCAAATAGCGTTCACCCAGACCCACCAAATGTTAGTACCCTGCCACATCTATCCCCTCCTCAACATACACAATTTTTTTCTTACCCATATGAGATGAGTTTACATACAACATGACATTTTACTTTAGCACAGCTGGCAGAAATTTCAAAACTAACATTTTTGGCTGTTGCTGCTATGATTTTAAAGTATATCGGAAAAACAAAAAAGCAAATAGATTGTAGGTGCTGGGTAGGACCCAATCATACCCACTGCAGCTTCTCTTTCCCACCACTTAAATGTAAAACTCTAAACACATAAAAAGAACCCATGACTCTGGAAGGTCAACAAAAGCAAGAGAACTGTGTAAGAGTGGAGCTCACCCTCCACTGAGCTTTTATTCTCTTATGGTTTTTGACCCACTGCAACTGTGATTTGAGAAACCTACAGCTCCTTAAGAAACCTTATCTTTCTGGCCAAAGAAAGGGGAACTGGGGATTCTGAGGGCCAAAAGCTATAGAATAATGCTGGAAAGGAATATGCTGAAGACTGGAACTCCTAACTGCCCTGAGCTCACTACTGAGCTCTGCACACAGAAGAGGCTTTGAGAACTATGATGTAATCCGCTGCCCAAGCCTCACATTAACCTGAGCAGTACATGTAGGAGACAAATAAAAACAGCATCACAAAGGTCTTAAAGCTGACTGACAACATAAGGTAAGAATTTGTGACATCTGGAATTCAGTTACCTAAGACAACATCACCACTCACTCTCTAGAGACTGCCAATCAACAGGATCTGACACACTATCAGAGTGAACGCCGTGTATGTAATTCATACTTCCTTAACACATAAAGAAACAGCAAATATGACTAATTCTTACAGAAAAAGACAAGTAACAAATACCAACACCAAGATTACCAAGATGCGAATGACATTTAAAGTAGTTATTATAACTATGTTGCATCAGATAAAAGTAAAAGCATTTTTTTAAAAATTAATTTTTATTTTACATGTCTGGGTGTTTTGCACCATATATGTACTTGGGGCTTGTGGAAGCCAGAAGACATTAGATCCTTGGGTTCTCCAGAACACAAGCCACCATGTTGGTGCTAGGAATTAGACTAGACAGATACTAATGAATGAAGTTAATGGGTTCTATCTCCCAACACCATATTTTTTTTTTTTTAAATAAAAACTACTTGTTCTAGGAAAAAATATTTACATATACATTACAAAAGGCTTTTCAAGACAGGGTTTCTCTGTGTAGCCCTAGCTGTCCTAGACTAGATCTGCCTGCCCCTGCCGCTCAGGTGCTGGGACTAAAGGCATGTACCACCACGCTTGGCTCATATGAGGAATTCTTAAAAGCAGTATTAGTTAAAGGAACTAAACTCAAAAGGTTATAACTGGCTGTTCTGTGACATCCTGGGAAAAGCAAAACTACAGGACAGAAGGGTGTTTTTGAGGGTTAGGGAAGGAATAGGCACTAAAAAAAACACAGAATTGGATTCTGTTCAGGGAATGGAATCATTTCATACTTAAGAATGGCCAAACACATAACCGCACCTAAATGGATTTTATAGTAAGACAAAGAAAGTCTTTAAATGCCCAACAGTACTTAATTTAACAGGACAAAGTGTTCTTTGGGTATTTAAATAAGGGTTAAGACAGGCTCCAAGTCCCAGGTTACCTGTGCTGAGACTGCAGTCTGTCCAGGGGCTCAGCCTTGCGTTCAATCCCTTCCTGGAACACTGTGTCCGCTTTCTTGAAATTTTCTCTAGCTTCGTATTCTTCAGCCCATGAAATATAGAACTGGGCAAGGGAAACACCAATCCCTTGGCTGTGTAAATAGCTGTACATATCCAAAGGCTCATTGCACAAATGCCCCTGAAATATATTAAAAGTGGTAACAGTTAACAGATTTCCTTCACTTATCAGATGCCTGTTTCGTGCCAAACCACCACTGGGGAAAATACATGCAGTTCTTGCACTGAAGAATATGAATCTTATAATTATCCCAGAATTAAAATATACCTGGGATAAGAACCCAAGAAAGAGAAAGAATAGGAGATCAAACTGGGAGGAAAAGGGAAGGGAAGGGAAGGCTTCAAACAGGAGGTGACATTTGACTTTGCCTTGACAGAGAACTGGACCCTCATCATATGCAGAATGAGTAGAGAAGGGCATTTATTCCCTTTATGTCTGGCCTAAGTGAAGACAAGGACAAGCTTTCTCAGGGCAGGGGTAGGCGGGGAGTCTGAAGGAAAGGGCTGTTACCAGTTAAAGGGCTGTTAAAAGTCTTAAATGTCAATGAATAAAAAAAAAAAAATATCAAACTAATTGATTTTGCTTCTACTTGATAGTAAATATATTCTGGGCTGAGAGATTTAAAAGCAAAGGTAAGATCTGGTCAAGTTCGTATTTAAGGAACTTTCTAAGATCAGGAATAGTGTAGAATTTTTTTTTTTTTTTTTTTTTTTTTTTTTTGTCCTTCTCTTTTTCCCCAGACAAGATGTCCAAGATGTCACTGTGTAGCGCTGGCCATCTTGAAACTCAGTCTGTAGACCAGACTGGCCCAAATTCAGATCTTCCTGTCTCTGCCTCCAGAGTGCTGGGGTTAAAGGTCTGTGGTGCCACCACCTGGCTAGTGTTTACAATTTTAATAGCAAGAGAGGAAAAATAAAAATTCCATACTCTAAATGCTTTGACATATGTCCACATTTGTTGACTATAGGAAAATCTTATCTCACTGTAGTCTTCTTTCATATATACATAACATACATTTATTGATTTCCTAGACGTGGTCCAGGTTGACCTGGACTCATTATGTAGACTAGGAGACTTGAACCAGTGGTAGTTGTCTTGCTTCCGCCTCTCAAGTGCTAGTACTACAGAGCCACCACACCTGGCTGTTGTTATAAACAAAAATGAAAACCCCAACCATTCTACTTTACCAACAAAGACTCAGCAGCCAGATGCTGGGGTGAAAACCTGCTAGCTCGGAGAGGGAGAGAAAGCACCCAGCTGGCCTTCCTTTTCAGCTCAGGTCCGGATGGAAAAAACCTAAAGGCTCACTAGCTCAACTGACAGCCCAGGAGCAAAAGGCCAACAAAACAAAACAACAACAACAACAAAAAACCCCAAGGCCAAAGGCTTGCAAGCCCTAAACCCCAAAAGACAGGGAGCTGAGGAGCTGAAGCCTAAGCTAAAGCCAGAACTTAAACTAAAAAGCCTTTTCTTTTTCTCCACTCTGTCTTAAACACCCCTCAACTCAAAGTCCCTCCTACTCCTTAATCCCTATAAGCTGGTTTCTTGTTCTGCCTCTTGACCTAGGGGTTAACTTTTTTAAATCCGGTGTACAGAAAGCTCTTGGATTAAAGGTGTGTTCTAGGGCTGGGTGAACCACACCATAATCACCCGTTTACAAGAAACAGAAAGTTCTTGGATTAAAAGTGTGCGGCAGGGCTCAAACACACCAAAAAAGAAACAGGGTTTTTACAGCTCAGTTTTGGGGTTCACAATGGGGTCAAATATCCTGCAACACCTGGCCTCAAATTTCTCTTGAGCAACAATTCAATGTCACTTAACACAACAAGTCCATAATTAGAATAAGCAGCAAATTTGCACTCAGAACGTACAGCAAGTCTACACAGTTTGCATTACTGTGACTGATGTCACAGAGTCTACTTCAGTCACTCACTCCACTAAACTATTAGAAACTAATCCAAATCAGAGTTTAAGCACTACAGAGAACTGGGGAGTCCAGTCTTGCTGAAGGCAGACACCACTGGAAGGTTAATGGAGGAGTGTTTGAGGATCAGCCCCTAGAAAGAGAACAGGACGACAAGCGCTCCGTTTTTAATGCAAACACAAGGACCCCCATGGGGGAGACCTCCTGGGTAGGATGGGTCTACAGGGGTTTTGCCAGTTGAGACAGGGAAGCTGGGCCTTTCTCTCTCCACACAAAGCCGCCAAAGGCCTCTGGCCCCAGGAAGGGAGCCTGACCTTCGGCTGAAATCAGGGCTCTTCCCCGACGGCTGGAAACTGGGCAGCAGTACTTCCTGCAGTTAAAGGGCAGGAAGTTCTTTATGCAAAAAGGGTACATGAGCAGCTGGGCCCAGCCCCCAAAATGATCCCAGTTGAAAGTAAGGATGGATAGAGGGCTACCCAGCTGCTGCACAGGCCTGACAGTCCGAGTAGCCACACCAATTACAGCATGCATCATTTTCCATGCTTTTGGAACTATTTCCAATTAATTTTGTGTCTGCCTGTCTCCCCTCCGTCTGTGTGTGTTGTATGTGTGCGGTGTACAGGTAGGTGTACAGGTGCCTACGGGGGCCCGAGATTAAGTGCCTTCCTCCAGAGCCACCAAGCTCCAGGACTCACCGCACTAGGACTACAGGTGCTTTGCATGGGTGCTGGGCCTCACCAGGACCCAGTCCTTCCGCTTGTACAGCAAGCACTTTATCAACCAGGCCACCATTCCAGCCCTTCTAGAAGTTGAAGAGGCAAGCGTAAAATGCACGAAGGGATTTTTTAAACATTTATTTATAACTGGGAGAAATTAGAAGTTGTTTAAATACAGAAAAATTGGTTAACAGGTTAGAGAACATCAACTAGACGTATCAACACTATGCGTCCATTTAAAAATAATTGAAGCAGGCTGGGGAGATGGCTCACATAAGCAGAAATACACAGTAACACACACAGGAAGCGAGCCAGTAAACCCCTAGAGATCAAAGTAGTAAGTTTGCTAAAATGCTAAAAGTCCTAAGTTGCTTTCTAAAAGGGTTATGGAAACTTGAAATGCTAAAATTCAGTAAGTCACACTTTGCTCTCATGTTGAGCTGTTCCTACCCAGCAACACTAGTCTCTATATGAGGTCCTACACCCTCCTGTAACAATTTAACATATGCAGCCTTTTCTGAGGCTTTGCTACTTGTTGCAAGATATTTGATCCCATTGTGAACTGTAAAAACCTGTCTTTTGTTTGGTGCTTCTCAGCCCTAGTACACACCTTAAATCCAAGAACTTTCTGTTTACTGTAAACTGGTGGTTATGCTGTGGCTCAGCCCTAGCACACACCTTTAATCTAATTTCTGTACACAGGATGAAATAAGGTTAACCAACAAGAAACCAGCTGACAGGGATTTAGTAGAAAGGAGGGGCATTGAGTTGAAGGGTATTTAAGACAGTTTGGAGTAGAAGGAGCTTTGGGCTCTTTGGCTTTTTCCTCCTAGGCAGTCAGCTGAGCTAGCAGGCTTTTGACCTTGATCTCTTGGCTTTTTCCTTCTGGAATGTTGACTGAGTGGGAAGGCCAGCTGGGTGCTTTCTCTGTCTCTCTGAGCTAGCAGGTTTTCACTCCAACAGATGGGTCCTGAGTCTTTATTGGTAAAAATCGAACATTTGGGATTTTTCTTTCTGTATAACAGCCACATTTACACTCAATGGCTTCAAATATATTTACTCTAATAAGATAGTCTCCACAAAGGTAGAAAGCAATTGCTACCTACAACTATCCCTCCCTCTGACCAGCATTTTATGACTAGTCTGGAATAAATGAAATGTTCCATTTGATAAATGTGAATGGAATCAAGCATTCCACCTAAAATCTTATTTTGTTTTGGCTTTTGGAAATAGGATCTTGTCACGTAGCTCTGGCTGGCTCCAGACTCTCTGTTAGGCCAGAATAGGCCAAACTTGTGAGGACCCTACTGCTTCTCATTTTGGAGTAGTGTGAGCACAGACCTGTGCTACTCTGTCCAGCTCCCATTTATAGCTTTAACAAAAATAATCATCATTTCACAGTTCGAGTTTGGTTTGGTTTCCACCTAAATTAGGGACGTTTTCTCATGATGGTGCTTTAGGAAAACTTACTGAGTGTGGTGTCAGTTTAAAATCCATTCTGTGGTTCTGCCATCACACAAATAAAGCTTCACAATCTGTATGTCCAGCTTTCTGAGTGGCCTGTGCTCTTGTATGTGGCCAGTAAAGGTCAAATTACTCAGTGCCGGATAAGAACACTTATGATATAACATAAATAAAAAGACAATATGGCTGGATGAATAGATTCAGAAGTTAAATAAACATTTTTTGGCAACTTCTAAATGATTACGCTAATTTTATCTCCTCAACTAAAAATACTGATTTTCTAGTGATAATTTTCTTCTTAGCTAGATTATAGGGATCCTTTATAAAACAACTCTGAGCTGGGGGGGGGGGGGGGGCATGTCTTTGATCCCAGCACTTGAGAGGCAGAGGCAGAGGCAGGTGGATTTCTGTGAGTTCGAGGCCAGCCTGAACAGCCAAGGCTACACAGAGAAACCCTGTCTCCAAAAACAAAATCAAACAAATCAAAATACCAACTTTGACTAGAAAAATCTTTTCATAAAGCAAAAGACAGGGACAGGGTAAGGAATCCTTCAGTTACACCTTTGATCACCCTCACAAAGAAAGAAAAAGTAAAGCTGTTTAATATGTTCTTTGTCACTCCATGTACAGAGAGAGAGAGAGAGAGAGAGAGAGAGAGAGAGAGAGAGGATTTCTATTTCACTACAGACTGATAATTTTTCCCCATTACCTGGGTATGAACCCACCACTGAACACTAGGCAAGCACTTGACCCATAAGGGAAATTGATCCCTTCTTGCCTTCTGTATTTTGAATTAGGGTCTTACTGACTTCCAGACAGGCTTTGCCCTGTGACCCTCCTGCCTCAGCCTCACAAGGAGTTGGATCACGGGCCTGTACTAACAGGTCTGGGTTTACAGTGGTCATCAAACACAGAAGTTGGGGCTGGAGGACTGGCTCAGTAGTTAAAAGGATCTGCACTTGCAGAGAATCCAGCTTCCGTGCAAAACATCAACAGAGAGGCTCACAAACAACCGAAACTCTTGTTCCAAGGGGATCCAATGCCCTCCGAGGGCACAGAACACACATGTACACTTACACACATGCAGGAAAACACTCACATAAAGTAAAAATGAATAAAGTCTTGTAAAAAAAATAAACATAGAAGCTACTAAGAAATGATGGTGCGTTTAGGTGTTCTCCTAATCTCAACATGTTTTGTTTTTTCAAAACTTTGTAAAGATTTATTTATTATTTATACGATGTTCTGTGTGCGTGTGTGCCTGCACGCCAGAAGAGGGCACCAGATCTCATTAGAGGTGGCTGTGAGCCACCACGTGGTTGCTGGGAATTGAGCTCAGGACCTCTGAAAGAGCAGCCGGTGAGTGCTCTTAACCTCTTGAGCCATCTCTCCAGCCCCTCAAGGCTTTTGCTTGGTTAGTTTTATAAAACAGAATCTGACTATGTAGGAGACCCGTATCAAACTTGTTCCTTCTCAGCCTCAGCCTGTCAAGTATACCATTAAACACTGCTCAAATGGTTACTCAAGTTTCCAAATGTTTACTCTTAATTTTTGTACTGTCTTGAACAGTCTATGGATAACTTCTTCTATAGATGTGGATTATGCATTTTCTTTTTCTGTGCTAGAGACTGAACCCAGGTTTTCATGAAAGGTAGGCAAATGTTCTCTTATTGAACTATAACCAGCCTAAAGTAGCATGCTTTTCACCCCATAACATCATTCTTCCATTTTTCTAACATCAAGACAGCATAACTGAACAAAGACATTATTCTAATTGATTTTTAAGAAATTATTAATTTGGTGGATGTGGAGGAGGTGTGTGCACATGAGTGCAGGTGCCCTCAGATACCAGTGTTTGTATCCTCTTGAGCGGGAGCTATAGGCATTTGGGAGCTGCCTGAGGTAGTGCTGAGAACCAACCTGGGGTCCCCTGGATAAGAAGCAAGAACTCTTAATTGTTGAACCATCTTTCCAGCCCCTCTAACTGCTACTTTAAATAACTCCAATTAAATACAGTCATGAATTCCTAGGAAAAAATGTCTTGAAAAGTGTATTCAGTAGCATCTGAATGAGTCACTTATAAGACTGTTACAGAGAATGCGCAGATGGCTCAGCTGGCAGCGTGCTTACTGATGAATTTGGGTTTCCAGGACCCACATTAGAAAGCTAGTTGTGGCAGCATGCATCTGTATTCCCAGCACAGGGGAAGCAGAGGCAGGAAGATCCCTCAGTTCATTGGATAGCCAGCCTAGACAAACTGGGTTTAGTGAGAGATTCTGTCTCAAAAAATTAGAAGAAATTTAGTATTGACATCTGGCTTCCACGTGTGTGTATGTGTATGTGTATGTTGTGTGTGTATGTGTAGGTGAATGTATGTGTGTGTGTATATATATATATATATATATATATACACACACACACACACACACACACACACACATTTATTACACAGGATAGAATGAAGGACGAACTCTTGACAAGTCATCAGGATCCACAGATTCTGAGCAGCAAATATATTTAACATTTTCTGAGCAGTCCCTTGTAACTAGTATCTCGAAGATGAATTCTAATTTGTGACTAAGATGTCAAAATGTGCCAGCATCCCATAGAAATCTGACTTTCGGGAGTCACATCACTTCCTATATGTGATTTAGGTAGCATTATTATTTTAGCTTTGCTATGTAGTCCAGGATGGCTTGGAACTCACTTTATAGCCCAAGCAAGCCTAAACTCAAGATCCTCCTACTGAGGAAACAGGCATGAGCTACCACACCTGATTTATCTGAAGTTTGAATGAGTCCTCAAGAATATATTTTAGCTATAAACTGAAGTTTATAAAGTTTATAAAGAAACCAGAGTTTCTTTAAAAAAAAATTTTTTTTAAGACAAAAGCAAGAAAATTAATGTCTGAGAGACCTTGGGGTTATTTTGTGACAAATATATGCTCATGGAGAAACTCCTCAGCTATGTTGTAGATATAAAGGCACAGCATGTCAGGAGGAAGTACTAAATGTGCAGGGAGACAATTTGGCTACAGCAATATCCTGGGAGAAAGATGTCCAAAACCAATAAAACACTAAAACACACCTCTTCTGGCAGCAACTCTCATAGAACAGAGAGAGGGATGCCAGGCTCCTCAAGGCAGCTTCTCCTGTATATTCTTCCTCTAAGATGGTTACATGGTTCAACTATGTTTACAATGAATAAACAAAAAGCCTATATACACTAAAAAAAAAAAAAAATCTATAGACTTTATGATCAATCTTAAAGAATGCAAAACCTCAGAATGTTAGTCAAGTTTTTAAGTCAAAGCAGCTCAACAACTCATATACATATATGTAAATTAACTGCTAAATGGCTCCACTTTTGTACACACACACACACACACAATAGATACCTCTACAGGAAACATATCCATCTACTATTCTGAATCCAGATGACACTTACCAATTTGAGCCAGAGACTGAGAAAGCGGGGGTCACTGTAATAGCGCTTCTGTCCTTGTAGTGCCTCTATAGCTCTCTCTAGTAGCACTGACATGTTGCTCTCCTTTCCCCCCTGAGGGTAATTCTGTTCTGTCCAGTTAATATACCTGCGTGGGAGGGAAACAAAAAAACACATTTTGAATTGATGCATACTCTTGCTAAGGCTCATTTTGAATGGGGTTTTTGCTTTTGTTTTTGAGTCTTACTATGTGGCCCTGTCTAGCCTGAACTCAACCACAGGACCAGACTGAACTCAACTCAAAGAGAATCGACTGCCTTTGCCACCTGAAAGCTGGGATTAAAAGAATGTGCCATCACACCCAACCCATTCTGGATTGACTTATTTTATTACGTGCGTATGTACGTCTGTGCACTGCAATTGTGCAGGGCCACCAGAGGCCAGAAGAGGGCGTCACATCCCTTGGGCTGGAGTTACATAAGGTTGTAAGCTTCCACATGAGAGCTGGGAACCCAACCCAATCCTCTGCAAGAACAGACAGTGCTCTTAACAGATGCGCCATTATTCCAGCCCTCTGGTCTAGATTTTTAGGCAGAAATATTTAATATATTCAAAGCATGCTTCTTCAGAAGTCCTCAATGGCATACACTAAGCCTCTATCGCTCACTCTTTTGATTGTAACAAATGCTCCGGGGAAAGGGATAGAAGGACTCAGCTCAAAGTTGTGTCATACTCTGATCGATCCTCAGAGAAACTGCGGTTTAACTCAGTAGTCCAGCCCTTCCTCGGCATGTGTAAAATTCTGGGCTATACAGACAGCACTTCATGCTCTGTTCCCCATGCCATGACCCTCTTGAGACACAAAGCCAAAAAAAAAAAAAAACCCAAAACAAACAAACAAACAAACAAAAAAATCAGTGAATGCCTCGTTGTTCTTCCCATATAAAAATACTCACCTATCCCAGACATCCAGAGGGTCATTTCCAGAGTAAAAGCGAATTTCAGATTCAAATGCCCTAGAATTGAAACAGAACATATTAGCACATACAGTTCTGAGCGCAGCCAGTGACTAAGTCCTACTTCCATTCCATTCACATCTGAAGCAGTTCACACTGAGCTAAATAACTGTACTAGAGCTTGAAAAATTTATTAAAAAAAAAAAAAGATGGAGGGTTTCACTCAGTGGTACAGTACTCAACACCCTAGCAGATTCAGTGGCCAGTTTAAAAAGAAAAAAAGAGTGGGGCAGAAGGACAAAACAACAAAAAGCACACCAAATCAATTATGAGATCCTATTTAGAGTGGAGTGATGGCTCGGCAGTTACTTGTCTGTTGCTGACAAGGCAACTGACAGAAGGGTTTACTGGGGCCAACAGTCTCAGGTGATGAGAGGCTGTGACCACCGGGGCAGGGAGCATGGCAGCAGGGAGGCATGATGAGAGCACCGCTGAGAGCTTACGGTGTTGCTCCACAAGCACCAGGCAGACGGAACTCACTGGCCTGGTGTGGGCTTTTGAAACCTCAAAGCCCACCAGCACCATTCCTCCAACAGGGACACGCCTCCTAATCCTTCCCAAACTGGTCCACCAACTAGAGCCCAAGTGTGTTCTGCTTGCTCTTGCAGACTACCGAGTCTGATTCCGAGCACCCACACCAGGCGGCTCACAACTTCCCACAGCGTTATTTCATGGATGCAAGTGTTTGCCTGCACGTATGTACGCACACTGCACGCGTGTAGTGCCCAAGGAGGCTGGAAGGGAACATGAGAGAAGTACAGGTGACTGTGCGCAGCCATGAATGCTGGGAACCAAATCTGAATCCTCCACAAGAGCAGTGAGTGCTCTTAAACCACTGAGCCATCTCTCCAGTCTGACCCTTCCAAAACAAACAAACAAACAAACAAACAAGCAAACAAACAAAACAGGGCTCTTGCATCCAAGTTCGGTTCTCAGCACGCACAGAGGGTGGATCACAATCACCGGAAAGTCCAGGTGACAGGGATCTGATCTGAGGCCTTAACAGGCTCCTGTGCCCACACGAACATACCCAAATACACATATACATCAATTTTGGTGCTTTTGTTGTTATTGTTGTTTGTTTTGTTTTGGAGGCAGTTTTTCTGTCCAGGACTTTTTTGTAGACCAGGCTGGCCTTGAACTCACAGAAATCTGCCTGCTTCTGCCTCCCCAAGTGCTGAGATTAGGCATGAGCCACTGAGACTAATAATAATGTCTCTGTGTCTTTATTCATCCGTTGGCGGGTCCAAGAGAGTCCCATTATAACTCTGTAGACCACCCTGGCCTCGAATTCACAAAGATCTGCCTGTCTCTGCTCCCTGAGTACTGGGATTGCCACCACTGCCCGGCTATAGATTTATTTTTAATAATGCTCGTCTGTGTGGGTATGTGCGTATAGGTGCCCATGGCGGTCAGAAAAGGGAATGCATATCAGCTTGGTTAAAGAAGCTTATTTTTGTAGTGGGACAGTAAAGGCAGAGACTCATAACTGCTCAAAGCAGTTACTGAGAATAGTAACTGGCAGGTACATAGCTTCTGTATCACCTCCTCCAAAGCTCAGGGAGCATCACAAAAGAGTGCAGAAAGATTTTAAGAGATGGATGGAGAACAGCATCATACAATCAAGTTCCTGGACACAACACGGCTGTGGCACCAGTAGACATAAGGTTACTGTGTATTCAAATTCTTATTTCTGTACCCCAGCCCCCACATCTGGTTGCAATCCTTGTTCTGAGAATCCCCTAGCTCAGTGTTATATACACTGTACATACAGTCGTCTCCTGGTATGCCAATAAAACAACTTACAGCCAATTGCTAAACAGGAAAGAGAACAGGGCTGGACTTCCTGCCAGCCAGGGAAGGAGGGGCTAGAGGAGGAAGCAGGAGAGTTAGAACTAGCAGAGGTCCAGGAGGTATCAGGAGAGGAGCTGAAGCAGGAAAGACTGAAGTATCTTGGGAAGTCACTGGGAGGAAACAAAATCAGCTTAGAGATTTAAGAATAGTGTAATAACTGGTTAGTTTTTGTGCTGTGAAGCTTGTTAAAATAATATAACAGAGTCTCAATTACTTGTGTAATAGCCAGGTTAGAAAGAAACAGAGAAATGAACCGTTTTATAAAAACTGTAACAGCAATCACCAACTCACAGCAGCTGGCTACCTGCACAAGACCTGAATGAGAAAGGGCCCACTAGCTAGAGAGATGGCTTAGTGGATAAGGGACTCACTGCCAAGCCTGAGGACGTGAGTTGGATCCCTAGAACCACATGGTAGGAGAGAACAGACTCCTGTCCTGTCGCTTAATGTCTTTTTTTGTTTGTTTGTTTAATTATTCTTTTCTCTTGTCTACTTTGTTACCTTCTGGGTTCTTCTTTCTCTTAACAATAACTTCTCTGACTCAGCCCAGCTTTTCCTGGCTCAACTGTCACCAACTGTCTTTTCACTCTGCTGGTCCAATTCACTTTCAACTCTCTTATTTTCACTCTGCTCAATCTCTTTTCTTTTCTCTCTAGCCCTACTCTCTCTTCTTTCTCCTACACCAACTGTTTTCTCTGATCCTACTCTTTTGACAGCTGGACCCTCTGAAAGCCTTAAGTAAGTTGTGAGGGTCCAAGAAAGTGTATAAAGGCCTGAGACTATGAAAGCTTACTAAGTTCTGAAGGCATAAGAAAATGACTTAAGGTGATGAAAAATGTTTCAGATTTCTTTCGCCCTGGATGCTATTGTTACATTAAGATTTCAGAGGTTTGGAAAACCTATACTTAAGATGCTATTGTTACGTTAAGATTTCAGAGGTTTGGGAAACCTATACTTAACGCTTCAAGCAGGCCACTTGCATGGTGGGACAGCTCACCAGCAGGTTGCAAAAAGGAGATGTGTGTCCCTGTTACACTTAAATCGACTTCTAAAATACCTGCCCCTACTCTTGCTTTCTCAATGATCAAATTGGAGATTACTGTCAGTGTTGGCCAGACACACAGGCTGTCCTTGGCGGTCCTGTAGAAGACATGATGCACGTTCAGCAAGACAGTCTACCTTTTAGGCAGAACTGGGAATCTTTTACATCCTCATTAAAGACCCATGGCACCCCAGATGGGAGACAGGGGTCATTAGTAAACTTTACTGTAGCATTCACCACAGCCACCCACCAGGCACAACAAAAATAAAGAGAATACACACCCCACTCCCTCAACCCTTGGGTATAGAAGTGGTCCAAGGTTCCTCAAAGGCCCTCACATCTGTTTCTTATAATACTGATCCCACTTCCCTGTCATACCATCTCCTGTTTCAGACCTTAACCTGTGCACATCAATTATTAAATAATTTTCTGCCTAACTGCTTTGGGGAATGCTGGTTGTGTCCCTCCTGGGTTAAACTCACAATCACCATTCACAGCTTCACGGCCTCACCCACTGTCTTACTAGGTTCTTTCACTTAACCACTTGTTAGTTGCCCAAAGCCAAATATCTCTACCAACCCTTATCTCTCCCCAGTCTCTCTCTTTGGTATCACAAACTGCTTTAATTCCCCAGGAACACACTTCGTGTGCACAATGAGGTCCAGACACTGTAATAAAACCCTAACCATTAGTACTGCCACCTTGCCCCTATATCCAAACAGTCACAGTGCCTCAATTATCTGCAGCACTCATGTATACCATTGCCTACCAGCTGCATAGTCTGGGATGTGTGCCCTTGTGTTTCTTTTTCCAAAACTAGGAGTGGTACCTGGTGAAGAGCCCTTGCCAGTCCCGTCACTGGGTTTATAGTGACATGGCATAATATACAGCAATTAAGTTCATACTCTTTCTAACAGTTCTGGGCATAAGTACTGGTGTCACTACAAAAACCCACCAATCCCTGAGCAGGAAAGCTCACCAATCCCTAAACTCCCCAAGCTTAGACTTAAAATCCCGCCCACCCATGCCCAGTTCCCTGCTGCCTTTTCCTGGGAGCAAAGGCAGCCACTCCTGAATTTGTACCTCCTCTTCTGGATTCATCCCTCCAATAAATCTCTTTTAAGAGATTTGCTGTCTGGTGTGACGCTCTCATCAGAAGCGGCAAAGAAGAAAAGCAATGAAGAGAAGTAGAGTGGGGCTGAGGTACCTAACCTCCTGAGCTCGGCTGGAGGCTGCAACACCTCTGCTGAGGGGGCCTCCTCTCAGAGTTGTGTGGTCCCTGGGCTCCCAGGTCCTAGGATTCCTTTCCTCAGAGCTGTAACACTTTCACTGAGCATACCTTCTCCCTCAGCACTGTGTGAGGCCTGGGCTTCTGAGTCCCAGGATACCCTTCCATCGGAGCAGGAAGGCCAATACCCTCCTGTCTACTTCTCAATCCTACTCTCCTAGCTCTCAGCCTCTGATGGCTTTTTATATCCTCTCTGGTTCCTAGAAGTCCAAGAAGCAATTGACACTGAAGGGCATAGGGTCCTTTAGAGGCCATGCACACAAAATGAATCACCCTACAGATTCCTACCAGCTGTCCCCTGACCTCTACACATACAATAAGTATATAAATAAATGCAACGTAGGATCAAAATGAGGTCAGTAACATTCAGCCATGGATGGGGAAGGTGCCAGGAGACCCCGCCCTTCCTTGAGGGGTTCCTAGCAGTTAATGGCTCCTGGAGGGTGGAGTCATTTTTTTCAGGGTATGGTCACTATTAGTTACCCGTGATCCAGATCCCATGATTCACACAAGCAACCCAAATTCAACCTGAATTCAGTGGGTCAAACATATGCACCAAAAAAAAAAAACAAAAAACCTACAACACAAGACAAAAAGAGACATGAAAATAGGAATGGTTTTTGTTGGGAATAAAAAGAGGAATTCAGCAGGAGGCAGAAGAGGGATAAGAGGGTAAAGGGGGAGGATGTGAAAGTTACCAAAATAATTATATACACATATGAAAGTGCCAGGGCTACACAGAGAAACACACACTGTCTTGAAAATTCAAAAACCCAAAACCCTTTAAAATTTAACAACAAAATAGCCAGACAAAGTGGCACATGTCTGTAATTGTTGCACAATGGGGACTGAGACTGAACTGCTGCAAGTTCAAGGCCAGTCTGGGCTACCATAGTGAGTTCAAGGGCAGTCTAGGATATTTGGGGAAGTCCCGTCAAACACACACACACACAGTAGATAAACAAAACAGATTCTGACACAAAAGAATTATACTCCTAATAAAAAAGGCAAAGTACACAAGTGAAAACAAAACAAAACAATCAACAATACAAAGCAGGCATGGTACTTGCCAAGAAGAGACAGCGAAGGTATAAGAGGTGAAAATGAGATAGGAACTGGGGAGCAACAATAATATATTAATGAAAAAAGGAAGTTTTTTAGTAGATCATCTGCCCTTAAGGTCCTGGGTTTAAGCTACCCTCTGACCCAGCAATCCCATTCCAAGGGTGGTGGTAGGGATTATGTCCACAAAAAGCCTTGTCAAATATCCACACTGGCTTGATTTACAAAGCACAAAACAACGAACCAACACGTCCAATAACTGGTGAATGGTAAACAGAGTACTTATTCAGCTGTAAAAAGGGACCAACTGCTTTTCATGTAACATGAAAAGTACTCAAAATTCCGCTGAATGAAGGATCCATATGATTCTATGTATATAAAATTCTACGACAAGCTGGGCATGGTGACACACACCTGCAATCCATCATCTGGGAGGTAGAGCCCAAGTCGAGAGCAGCCTAGGCTATAGGTTAAGACAATCTGTACAAACAAACAGCCAAACTCCAAAGTGACTTAATTTGACAGAAATCTAATTAGCAGGTGCTTCACGGAGAGGGGAGAAGGACTGAGGAGGAGAAGGGAGAGCCTCCTACGGTAAGGAGTCAGGACGAGATGCACGGCTTTAACAGCACACATAAAAATCCGAGCACTCGCTGTATCTAAATTATACTCAAAAGAAATTCCCAGCGTTGCGGCAATGGCTCAGTGATAAATGTGTGCTTAGTATTCCGGAGGCCCTAGGGCCAGTGCCAGAAAGGATGAGAGGGCTGGAGAGATGACTCACGGGTTCAGAGGACATACTGTTCTTGAAGAGGGCACCCATGCTAGGCAGATCACATCAGCCTGTAGCTCCAGCTCTGGGAGGCTCAAACCCCTTTCTGACCAACTTGGGAACTTGTACTCACACTTACATACACATACTCACACACATACACATAACTGAAAGTAAATACCTTATTTTACAAGAAAGTGAGAGAGCAATGAATAGGAGTCATTCAGGTGAGTTTTTGTAGCATTAACCAAACTGGAGAAGTAGAAAAAGAAAGGTCATTTGGGAGGGAAGAGATTTCTGACAGTAGAATGACATCCAGATAAGCCTGTCACAGATGAAAACAGCCTATGTGAAAAAAAAAAAAAAAGCACTAACATCTATCCTGCCGGGCACGGCAGCTTAGCAACACAGCGTACTGCACGCTGCTCGGCCTCAGCTTCAGCATCACTAGGGACAGCAGCTCTCTCCTCCTGCATAGCCCTCATCCTTGAAAAGAGCAACTTTCAAGGTGTGATTTCTATCAAACGAATATCGTTTCCTCACTCAGAGCCATAAAAACATGAGTCTTCTCAAGCCTGGGACTGTCTACGCGTTACAGTAACGGACACTCAGAAGGAAAGAGCTGTCAATGGTAGCTGTAAAAGCGCAGCTGAGAGCTGAGACTGGGATGGAACACAGCAGGGAGCCAACACCAAGGACAACTCAACACAAGCAGGGAAACCAGTACAGGATCAAGCTGCAGGCACCAGGAACAGGCATTAAGAATAAAATGCCATCTAGCACAGTGGCACATGCTGTAATCCCAGAATTTGGGAAGCAAAGGCGGGCAGATCTCTGTGAGTTCGAGGCCAGCGTAGGACCACATAATGAGTTCTAGGCCACCCACAGCGATGGAGAGACACTGTCTCAAAACACAAAAACAAGAACTGAATACTAAAGCAAAATCATAAAAAAACAGTTTTCAAAGATCTCGTGTTGTGTGTTGGTCTGATACTGCTGTGTATTCAAATACTAACTACTGGCCCCCCAAATCTGGTTGCAGTCCAGATGAGTACATTCTCACACCAAGTGATGTGTAAACTTTGCTCCCTGATCTTTGATTAGTTAATAAAGTTGCTGACAGCCAGTTACTGGGCAGACTAGAGGCAGAAGGAGCTTCAGTTCCAGGCCTTGGGGGTTTCAGGTAGGGACCACAAGGCCAGGAGAAGCTGGAGGAGGAAGGAGAAAAAGATGGAGACAGATCCAGCCTAAACAGGATGAGTTATTGGCAAATAACTTGGGGAATGCAGCTGGGAGGTAGCCAGACTAGCTTAAAAAAATGTAAATCATACCTGCCCAGTTATTGTGCTTCAGCCTTGTTTAAATAAACTACTAGGTCTCTGTCTCAATTTCTCAGGGGCTAGCCGGGCCATAGAAAAGCCCTCTAGAATTTAATAAACATTCTACAGCAATCTAATTCAATGAGTATGGTTACGTTTTACATTTCAGCCCAAAATGAACAATAAACACTATCTCATGCAATTAAAAAGCATGCAAGTCAGAAAACTGGGAGAACAGATTCCCACACTACCACGGAAGAGCATTCCTTAGGACAGCGGTTCTCAACCTGTGAGCGGCAATCCCTTTGGGGGTTGCAGGATCCTTTCATGGGGGTGCCAGGGAAAGAGGGGGAGGGGAAAGGTGCCTATGAGATATCCCCGCCTCAGATTCACAACAGTCACGAAATTACAGAAGTAGCAACAAAGTAACAGTTGGGGTTACCATAACAGTAGGAGCTGCGTTAAAGGGTAGCAGCAGCAGGAAGGTTGAGAATCAGAGCCTTAGGCCCTTCTGCAGCTTCGCACCCACGATCCCTACCACAGCTGGGGCTAACAAACTGAACCCAAACCATTCTATTACATACCGTTTCTGTTGCTGCAGAGCAGTGTTACAGGCCGATTCCTGCTGTGCCAAAGCCCCCTGAAGTGTGGACATGATCCGTCCATGCCGTAAGGGCTGTACGTTTTCTTTACTCAGCTCCCACTCATCTCCCTCTTGGGACAGGGCTTCACTGTGAAGAAGGAAACGGAAACATCCCTTACACCACTGTTACTGCACTATACTGTGACCATTTTCAGATGGGTGATTTTTTGTGGTCTTTGGGTTACCCTGATAGCATATCTCTCTCTCTCTCTCTCTCAGTTCTTGGAGATAGGGTTTCTCTGTGCAATAGCCCTAGCTGTCCTGGAACTCACTCTGTAGGCCAGTGCTGGAATTAAAGGCTTCGGCCCATTATTATTCTCTTAAGCTTCTGAGCCTATCACTTGCTTTCCAAGTTTATTATGATCAACAGAAGAGAGAAGAATTTGGCAAGGGTGTTGTTGACAGTATTAAACGAATAAAGTAAAAGGCAGGAAAAATAATTTTTAAAAGCATCATAAATTTAGCAAAGTAGATTAAACAAACAAACAAACAAACAAACAAAAAAACCCAAAAACCTAGCAGTTTTGTGTCCAACACAGGACAATCTGGCTTAATTCAAAATTAGTGTCAGTCAGACTATTATGTCATGCTCCAAGTTTCAATTTAAAACAGACAAATAGAAGCCAGGCATGGCAGTACATGCCTTTAGTCCCAGCGCTAAAAAAAAAAGACAAAAGACAAAAGGAAAACAAAACATACCAGAAATCTACCCTTCCTCTTGCCTAGGTTAAATCATTATATAAGTTACTCTGCTTGCACACTCACCTCGACATTTTGGTTGTGAGCCTAGCCTTTCATGGCTGAGCCACCTCTCCAGCCCCATCAGCCCCACCCTTGCCTCTGTCCCTTCTACTCTTTGGGTTCATGGTGCTCTAATGACAATGACCATGCCAGCAGCAGCTTCCACTCCTAAGTTTCTGTGAGATGTACGCTCTTTTTTTTTTAAAGTGTGTGGAAACCAGAGGACAACTTTTGAGAGTTGGTTCTCTCCTTCACCATGTGGGGGTCCTAGAGACCAAACGGAGGCCCTCAGTTCTGCTAACAATCATCCCACCTGCCCGTGACTAGTTACTTCTAGTTTTGACCCAAATACCATCAGTGAGGACTCTGTTCAAATCTTTCTTCCAGGTCAGTGTTAGGTAAAGAATGCAAGGCCCTGCAGTGCAAGTTTCTTGGACAAGTGCCCTACCTGAGTTACACCCTCAGCTCCTAATCTTTCTGAAACTTGCACAAATTCCACCTCCAATGCTTCCTGTCATCTCTTGCTTTATACTTTAGTACTGATTACTATCTGATTTCAAATGTGTCTTATTGTTTCTCCACCTTCATTCCTCCAACTTAAGCTTCACAAGGGTTGGAATTTTGTATCTTTCATTGTCCACTTCAGTGTTCAAACGGTGGTCAATAAATTCTGTGGCATGAATAAAAGCTAACGACATGACAATGACCCAGATATTATGGATTCCACAATTAAATGCATACTAAATTCGAAACTTGAAAAAACTGCTCTCTTTTCTTATAGATGAGGAAAAGGAGCAAATGTTCTGCCTTTTAGACCCCTGTGCTACCAGCCAAATGAGAACACCTATTAGCTGTAAGCAGTTAACTTACTAATAAGTCGAATTCTCCCCATAACTCCAGAAAACAGTATTAATATATACATGACGCCCATAAAAGACATTTCAAGGTCAAAGAAAAAACGACTGAGGTGAGTTGCAAACCCAGATCACAAGGCAAATTCCAAACACTCCCAGTTTGGTCCCACGGCTCCAGGTCGTCAGGAAGGGAGCTTGGGAGAGCCTGCTCACCTCGCGATCCTCCCCTCACCGCCAAGCACCCAGCTGCAGCACCTTGACTCCGGTCCTCACCTCGCCACAAGCCCTTCCTTCCTCGCCGCCGCCATCCTGCATTCCCGGCGCTTGCTCTGGCCCGTCCGCAGACCTTTTTCCTCGGGGTGCAGGCTTTCTGGGCTTCCCTCCTCACCCTTCAGCTAGCTTTGAACCCCGTGCTCCCGACTCCTTCTCAAAGCCGCCACCTCACGCTCCATTACGCCCAAGCCGCCAAATTTCAAATTTAACGGCCCTTGACGCCGACGTAGCCCCGCTCCTCTCTCTCAAAGCATTCTGGGGATTGTAGTTCGTCCTGGGTTTAAGCTCGAGCTGCGCGGTGCAGACTGAGAGTTGTAGTTCCGGGATTGAGGCGCCGCAGCAGGCACAGGCACTGAGAATTCTCTGCCGGTTCGCTCTGTGTTTCTGCTCTGAGGCAAGTCTTCGAACCCAGGGAGGGACACCTTAATAACAAGGGTTCTTTGATGTTTTGAGTGTCGTGACATGTCGTTGAGTGCATGTGCCTGACCTTGCTTTTCTGGGTTGCTCAGAACTGGCAGCTGTGCTCCCCTCGATCTTGGCCGCCTGCATCCTAGGTCTCACACCTGTCCAGAGATCGTCAGGCCGCTCTCACCCAGCTGGTTCCTGTCGAAACCTTGAATTTAAAAAGTTTAGATTGTAGTTCTCACTTTATTTTTTACACAAGTACTGGTTTAGCCTCTCCCAGGCAGCCCTTTCACCCCTAAAACTTCCCAACTTTGACCAACTTCCTTTAAAATATCATGGAGGTGTACCGTTTGTGCTTTCATACAGCCTAGCCAGATGTCCTGTAAAGTCCGAGGTAAGGTCAGGCTTGGTGGTACAGGCCTTATCTCAGCTACTCTGGAGACTGAGATATGAGGATCAGGAGTTCAAGACCATCCCGGACAACTTAGTGAGAACTTATATCACAATAAAAAAAAAAAAAAAAAAAAAAAAAATTGGGTTTGGTTTGGTTTTTGTCAAGACAAAGTTTCTCTATGTAGCTCTGGCTGTCCTGGAACTCACTGTGTAGACCAGGCTGGCCTCAAACTCAGAGATTTGCCTACCTCTGCCTCCGGAGTGCTGGGATTAAAGGTGTACATCACCACCAGCCAGTTTAAAAAAACAATAAGGTGGGAAGATGGGGTGGGAGGGACTATATCTCAGTGGTGAGCACTTGCCTAGCATTGGCATCAGGGCCTGTGTAATCCCTAGAACCACACAGGCACAGAGAAGAAAAAAGGGAGGGAGGGGAGGAGAGAGTGAGAACAAGAATGAGAGTGATAATTCCTTGGGACATGAATTCTGGACCATAATATCTGGATCCCATCTGTGGTGGTCTGAACGGAAATGCTCCCCGGAGGCTCATATCTTTGAACACTTGATCCCCAGTTGGTGGAAGTATCTGGGAAGGATTAGGAGGTGTGTCACTTAGGGGTGGGCTTTAGGGTTTCAAAACCCCATACCATTCCCGGTTAGCTCCCTCCCTCTTTCTCCGCCTCATTTTTGCTTGTGGATCAAGACGTAAGTAAGCTCTCAGCCAGTGCTCCAGCGCCATGCTCACTGATGTGCTCCCTGCCCCAAAGGTCACGGACTCTAAACCTCTGAAATCATAATCCGCAAATAAACTCTCTTATAAGTTGTCTTGGCCGTGGTGTCTTATCTTAACTAGGGAAGGACCCAAGCAGTATTGTGCCCACTGACTAGGAGACAAGACTCCTGTGTGGTACTGTGCACAAAGTTAGGCTGTACACGTTGTTAGTAGAAAGAGGACAGATAAGACAGAGACTCCGAGATAAGGAGAGCCTCAGGGCGCTGAGCAACAGTTGGGACAGAAAAGATGAGATCGGTGAAGCAGACAGAGTTTGTGCCCTCTAAGAACTTTTAGCTGGTGGAGGGGACAAATAAGTGATTTCAGTGCATCCATACCCAAACTGGAAGCAGATATATTGGAGGGCGGGGGAGGGTCATATGAGCATATAGAAGGAGCTTCCAACTAGGCTCTGGAGTAGGAAGGGAAGCCATGGGATTTCTCTACAGAAGACAGTGAAGCTTAGAGGGAAGGATGAGTCGGCACAACCTATCCACAGAAACAAGCCAAGCTCTGGAGGAACTGAAGTGCATCTGTGGCAGATTTCCACCTCTCGTGCAGTGAGTTTCCTCACTTAGGTCTCACCTCTTGGGCCTTCATGCTACCCTGTCAAAACGTTCCTGACTCATGTTCCATGTTATAACCTAACCATCACGTGGAAAACATAAGAATTAACTGGTGACAAGATGTTCCTGGGAGTTAACGTGTTTTAAAAACACCAGTTAAGTGTGATAGGGGGCTAGAGATTTGGTGTGCAGTTGTTTCTGAAATGCTGGGTTATGTGAACAGCCCCCCTGAGGCCTTACCCTGTCAAACTGCGCCAGGAATCTGAGGGCCCCAGTACTCCTGTTTCTCATGTAGCTAACACTCCAGCTCAAAAGCTTAAAGCGACACAAACTCATTACGTTCTGGTCTCATGGATGAGATGTTTGACCCAGGTTCTCTGGGCTGAATGGGGCATTGGCAGTTCTGTCTTGTTCTCTGGAATTGCTGTCGGAGAATGTGCTTGTCTTTTGCCAGTCTTCTGGAGGCATCACTTGCACCCCTGGTTCATGCTTCCTTCCTTTCCTCCTCAGAGGCAGGGATATAACATCTCCCCAGCCAGGCATCCATCATTACAAGCCTTTCTCTGATCATAGCCAGGAAATTATCTCTGTTTTTAAAGGCTCATGAGATCAGGTGGAACTCAGCAAAACTTTTGCAGCCCCCAATCATGAACCATAATCACATTTGCCGGGTCCCTTTGGCAATATAAGGCGACGTGGTCACAGGAACCATTTGGCTGGCCATTATTTAGCTACCTCAGATTGAAAAAATACATCGGTGTCTCTGAAATTATTTAATCATAAAAAAAAATTTCCATGCTTTTTCTTCAGGATGGATTTGGGAATATATTACTTAATATATTGCCCTCCCTCCGGTGCTTTTTATATTTTAACAGGGAGTGTTGATAGAAGAAAATTCACAAAGGAATAACTTTTACTCATGGGTCCAGGCATAATGGTATTCACCTTTAGTCTTAGCACCTGCGGTGCTGACACTGGTAGAGCTTTGTGAATTCAAGACCAGGCTGGTCTGCACAGAGAGTTCCAGGCTGCATAGTGAAACCCTGTCTCAAAAAACAATTTTTTTTTTTAACTGGTGGAATTTCAGGCATAATGGCGACTTTTGTCAGTCTGGGACTGTTCTTGCAAACTCCTTGATTTCTTGCGTTTAATTCTCCTCAAAGTGGTAGCTTGCTGCATGAGTGGCTCTGAGATGGATTTACTGGTTATATTTGGTCTCTCGTTCAGTGTCGTGAGGGCATGTGTGTTCCCGACTCTGCCATGGCAGATTGCCCAGTTCTGCCTTGCTTTCATGGGTTGTACAAGATATGGCTTTCGCATGGGAGATAATCCAAAGATAGGAACCTCGGGGTCTCCAGGGCATCCCTGGATTGGCTGTAAACAGTCACAGGAGGAGAGACTCTTTTGCGGGTAGGAGTAAGGTCAAGGGTAACAGAGTTAGGGTAAAGCAACAGTGTGCAACATCAGAGGGTTTTACATCTGAGAAGGCAATGTCCCTCTGGGGCCTCTACCCTGACAACAGATCGGCCAATCAGAGTAGCAGGGACTTGTTGAATTTACCAATAATTAGGTGTCTTGAGGTGGGAGAACCAATGACACAGAGGTGTAGCGAGCCAACCAACTTGTTGCCAAGAAGAGGGGAGGTGGAGGGTGGAAAAGCTGCTGGCTGCTGCCCAGTTGTGTCTCAGTAGTGGCTGTTGCTGACTGGGTACCACGGAACCCTCCAAAAAATCTGGGGTTTTTCTCTTGAGTTCAGTGGAAACTCCTTTCTGGGCTATACTTCTGCTTTTCTGCAGAAGTATATCCTACTTTCACGATCATCTCAAAAAAACGTTGGACATCGCTTAACCCCAAATTTCCACTGATATATGCAATAAATGCCTCTGCAGAATGGGGAGGTCCCAGTCATCAATCTTCAGGCGTCTGGCAGAAAAGGACCAAAAAGGTCAGAGCAGACCATAGGCTGAGAACAAGCGAAGCTACAGGGCGGGCTTGTAAACAGTCAAGGATGGCTTTAATCTGAACACGTGGGAAGTGGAGGCAGGAGGACCAGGTGTTCAAGGTCAGATACATAGAGACTTCTGGGCTAGCCTGGGCTACAGGGGACCCTTTACGGGACAAACAAAGCAGCCCCTCTCCACCAAAATGGAAAAAGAAACAGGACAAGCCGTGGAGTTAAATAAGTCTGGGAGGTGGCAGGAAGTACAAAATCGAGGTTGCTTCACCCTCACATCGGCCTGGCTTGCTACACACTGTACGAAGCTTGCTTCTGACATTCTAAGGGGCCATCGGGGTAGGGTAGCGGACCATGTTCCTTTCAGTCTGGGCTCCCATTGCTTTTCTGGGGAAAGGGCAGAGGTCAGAGGTCTCAATACCATTGGAAACAACACAGTTCGGCTGAATGTAGGAGTTAAACTGATTCAGAGAAGGGTTAAGTGAGGGGATAAGCTAATCTGGCCCTTGTCCCCACCTATACCCCAAAGTCTCTGTCTCTGTCTCCCTCTTTTTCCTCTCTCTCTCTTTCTCTGTCTGTCTCTCTGTCTCTCTCTCACACACACATTGATTGGAGGGTAGGCCAGAGCTAGAATTGGTCAACATTGAACTTCTGTTGAAATAACCTTGAGAGATTGAGGACCATTGGAGATGATGACTCCAGAGTGCTGTAAGGGATGTTCAGGAGACCCTGGCCCACCATAACTTCAACCATCCACAGATGATGACCTAGTCTCAAGAGCCAGTGCAGAACCATAGCAGTCAATCTTCTCCATGGGGTCTTCAGCATATGTTGCTTCTGGGACATTTTATTGCCTTCCTTTCAGCACATTCTCCAAGCCAAAGCAGAGAGAAAAGAATCCAGAGGCAGGTGCATTATAAAACTATCTTCTCCTAATATCAAAAGACACAGGGAGGGCCACACACCTCCTTGAAACAAGCTGGGCCTGTTTCTGGTTTTCTATCCAGGCTTTGGCTTTGATCATGTATCAGTTGCTTTTCTGCAGCTGTAATAAGACACCCTGACCACAGGCAACTTATAGGAGAGTTTATTTTGGCTTATGGTTCCAGAGGGAGTGGAGTGGTAGTGGGGGTGGCTTGGCAGCAGGCAACTAGAGCAGGAAGTTGACAGATCACATCTCCATCCACATACAGAAAGCAGAGGACGAGGAGAGGAGGAGAGAAAGGGAGAGAGAAGGAGAGGGAGAAAACAGGAAGTGAAGGGATAGATTCCCAAAGCTTTCCCCTAGGGACATACTTCCCACAGCAAGGCTCTACTTCCTAAAGGTCCCATAGCCTCCACAGACTGCACCACCAGCTGGGGCCTGTGGGAGACATTCTCATTCTGCAGAGAGGGCCTCATTTTCCTAATCTACTTGGGAAATTGTGCCCGCATGTCCACCCAGGGGAAGGCGTTGCAGAAGGCAGTGGGCATTCCAAGAGAGGGCTGGGGATGTTTGGGAACTCTGGTCCATGTTTCCAGCTGGGAAACTGTGCAGTCTACAGGCTGGCTTCTGCCAATGGTGAGATGTGTGTTGGGAGCAGACCTCATGCTGAACATCATTGCTTGTGACTGCAATGAGGAAAACTCCTCCATGACAATAAGTCCGTGGGCCATAGTTTCTTCCACAACTGTAAACAAAGAAATGGACCAGAAAGCCTCCTAGTGTTGAAATGCTCTGGATCAGTGGTGTTTCCTGACAGGAGTGAAGGAACCACAGGACAGGGCATGTCAGGTTTTGCTGTACATCAAATGCTAGCACCCTGAGGCAGGAGCTCAATAAATACTAGCATGTGGCCTTGTTGGATCATGAAAAAACGTCATATGTTCACTCAACAAACATTTCTTGAATATTTTGTGTCAGCTGCTATGCCAGGCACCAGGGACATAAAGATGAAGAAAGCATAAGCCCTGTACCAAGAAAAACAACCTATAACATGCCTGCAGTTAGGGGTACTCAATGTGAGCGGCTAAGGGGGGGGGTCTGGTCAAACAAAAGGGAATCCTGAAGGAGAGTAAACGAGAGCTCACTGGACATCTGAGTGTTAAAGTATCTTTTTTTCTCCCGATTTAATTCTCCTCTCTGAGGCTTACTGCCTCCATCTGCTAACCTAGGCCTAGTTCTGGAAGCTTCTAGCCTCCATGCAATCTAATCTAGGCCTAGAATGTTTTCACCCTCTGAGACTTACTGCTGAATAAGTTCGCCTTTTCTGGTTCTTTCTGAGCTTTCGCTGATTGGTTCAACTCAGCTGTTCTGGCTCAAACTCCTCTCCAAGGTGACTGATCCGTTCTGGCTTCTCTTTTGGCCTCTGACTGAATTGCTCTGCTTGGGCCTCAAACTAACTCCAGAAATCTGTTCTAATCTTCATTTTCTGGCTTGTTCTCTCGTCAATCTGTCTCTGTAAAACTCTCCCAGTAAAACTGCCTTTGAATTGCACCAACTGAACCACCACAAACTGAACTCTACCGCGCTGCTTCTCAGCTCACCGACTCAACTGAACTAATCAGAACACAGAGATCTTCATGCCTCTGTCTCCTGAGTGCTGGTGTATCACCACGCCTGGACCCAAGCTTTTCTTCACCTGGAACTTGTTCTTCACCAGGCTGGCCTTGAACTCAGAGATCTGCTTGCCTCTGTCTCCTGGGATTAAAGGTGTGTCTGTATTCCAACCAGATCACACAAGCCTAGGTCTTTTGACTTTTTTTTGGGGGGGGGGGAGGTATTTTTGAGACAGGGTTGTTCTGTGTAGCCCTGGCTGTCCTGGACTTGTTTTGTAGACCAGGCTGACCTCACAGAGATCTGCCTACCTCTGCCTCCCAGAGTGCTGGGATCACAAGTATGCACCACTTCGCCTGGCTGGTCTTTTGTCTCTTCTTGCCAGGCAGCCATGTTCTGAATTAAAATTCCTCTAAGGATTGCTGGCAGTCATAACGGTATTAGTCTAGGAGAAGCCCACAGCCTAGTGAGTGCAATGTCAGAGGCCAAACTCAGCCTGGCAGACCTGATCCCTTCTTTAGGTTGGAGGGAAAACCCAGCCTCCTTGGCTCAGTTCTGGGGGTGGAGGTGTGTGTACCTACGATCTGAGTACTTCCTCTAAGCGCTTGCTCTAGCTCCAGAGGCTCTACTATGGAGTCAGGTAGTCCTTCCACCTGACAAAAGGGCTTGATAATCCCTTAGTCCTACCATAGGCAGGGCACAGACTAGGCCCAGCCCTTCTCCCCCCAACTCCCCACCCCCAGGATGCATTCCCTTCTTTACCCCCAGACGTAACTCTCTGATGCCAAGTTGTTCCCATTTGTTTGCTTTACTGAGTGTGCCAGGGCCAAGGAGAACTGGCCCAGCTGGTCCGACCGGTTGGAGGGCCCCAGGGCCCTCTCTTGTTCCACTGCTTTGCTGTCCACAGCATGGACATTGGCTGGGGAAGGCCAGGTCCATGCCTGCCATCTTTATATCTTCTGCTCCTACCAAGGGGGAAGAGAAAGGGTGTGATAAGGAGCACCATGACGTCTTGGCGACTGCACTGTCTGGGTCCATCTATACACGGGCAGTGCTGGAGTCTGGCAAATTGCACGTACGGAAGGCCTTAGGAGGGGAAGGACTCTCCCAGTTGCAAAGAACCCTTCTCTCCAGGGTCATACTCCAAGGCGCGCAACCTAGTTGTGTGTCCCTAAGACTGCCAGAGGTTATTTGTTAGAAGACTTTCCTACTTGTTTTGGGACACAAGAACTCACTGGGTTTTGACAGGATGTCTTGAAAAGTGTGTGTGGAGGGGATAACTCCATATAATACCAGAATGATGTCCTGCCCAAAAATGTCACCGTCAGAACTGGAGAGATGGCTCAGTGGGTTAAGAGCACTGACGGCCCTTCCAGAGGACCCAGGTTCAGTTTTTAGCACCCACATGGAGGCTCACAACTGTCTGTAGTTCCAGTTCCAGGGGATCCGACACCCTCACACAGACGGGCATGCAGACAAGACACCAGTGCACATAAAAATAATAAAAATTAAATCATTTAAAAAAAAAACTGCAGTATCCAAGTAGGTACCCTAGTAAGGGGAACAGGGACTATTTGTGACATGAACTCAATGGCAGGCTCTTTGACACCTCCCCCCCAGGGAGGAGCAGCTTTGCTAGGACACAGAGGAGGACATTGCAGCCAGTCCTGAAGATACCTGATAAGTTAGGATCAGATGGAAGAGGAGGAGGACCTCCTCTATCAGTGGACTTGGAAAGGGGCATGGGAGGAGATGAGGGAGTGGGCTACAGCTGGGATACAAAGTTAGTAAACTGTAACTAATATTAAAATAATAAAAATTTAATTAAAAAAAACCCTAACCATCATAAAATGTCAGCATCCCCCCGACACATTCACACGCTGAGAAACACTTCATAGGGGCCCCCTTTTTTTCAAGAAAGAGTGATTTGAATAAACAGTACAGCTGTGCTTCCCACACCTTATTGTGTAGAAGAATCATCTAGGGACGGTTTTAAAACTCCAGATCTTGGTTCTGTAGGTCTGAGGCGCACTAGAAGCTCTGACAAGCTTTGGGGTATTATGCTGGCTGCTAGTCTGAAGACCACACTGTGCTGAGCAAGGTTCTTTGGCAAGAATGTTCATGCATTTCCTTTTAGAGATGTATATTTGGCAGACATTTTGTCTCCAGAATTCATTGACTGGGGTGCAGCTGACATCTAGTGATTAGAGCCAGAGACATTGATGAACATCAAAAACAATACAAAACAAAACAAAACAAAACAAAACAAACAAAAAGAAACAACAACAACAAAAACAACAGGTCACCACTTACAGCTTGGAGACAAGAGGTTTGTGAGTTTGAGGCCTTCCTGGGCTACATAGTTAGGCCTTGTCTCAAAAATAATTAATTAATTGATTGATTAATTAATTAATTAATTAATGTGTTAGTCACTGTTTAATTGCTGTGAAGAGACACCATGACCAGAACAACTCTTATAAAAGAAAGCATTTCATGAGGGCTTGCTTACAGCTTCGGAGGGCTAGTGTCCACGATCAGTATGATGGAAGGCACGGCAACAGTCGGGCAGACAGGGGGCCGAGAGCTTACATCCTGACGTGTAGGCAGAAGGCAGAGAGAGACACTGGGCCTGGTGTGGGCTTTGGAAAGCTCAAAGCCCTCCCCTAGAAACACACCTCCTGGAATAAGGCCACACCTCCTAATCCTTCCCAAAGAGTGCCAATAATGGGGGACCAAGCATTCAAACCCAAAAGAGCCTACAGGAGCCGTTCTTATTCAAACCACCGAGATTAACTAATAACGAGAACTAAAGTAACAAGACAGCTGTTGGGACTCAGGAAAGATATACTCCAAAGTGTGCCGCTTATCGAGCACTCTGAATGAGTGAAAATGGGAAAGCCCCAGGAAGACCTGTTTCACCTTCCAAGAACAGGGAGAGTTTTGACTTTGAAGTTGCCTTGTCTACTTAAAGCCCAGATATGCCAAAGGAACACAATTACCTGTGATCACTTTTCCAAAATCTCATTAACCAAAGAGGTTAAGCTCATTTTTTGCAGGAAGGCTGAGGACGATGGGTTGTACCTAGCCAGCCTTTGTCACAGCTTTTGTTCTTTAGTCCCACTCAGTTTCCAGTGTTTTCATTTACAAACCATTATCTGTTAGGCCCACGGTAGTAGAGTACGATCTTTGCCACACTGGTGCCGTCTTCATTAGCTCAAAAGGGGTGGAGAGGGCTGTGGGACCCTCGCCCCACTGTCCAGCCTCTCCTCCCAACCCGCTGTATACTGCTGAAGTTGGGTGACCCCCAGGTGTGATGAAAATTTTAAATAATGTAAAATATATTTGAGAGCCGTCTTATTTCATCACAAGATGGGAACTCCGGCCGTGATTCGAACACGTGTCATGGCCTAAGACTTGGATTACCTTTGAGCTTCAGCTAATCAGCCACTTAGCATAGGGAGGTACAAGCGCTTGGTCCTGGTGAACATAAACGGAGGCAGGAAGTACGGCTGGGTCAGTTGGCCATAGTATGATGAATAGCGGAAACCAGGTGAAAGAAAGAGGTAGATTTTAGATCGCCGTTCTAGAAGCAACAGGGTTGCCGGCCCCATACTGCTTCAGTTCGTGGCGAAAAACAGAAAGGCATGCAAGAGAGGAAAATGTAGGGCAGCCATGCTCTCTAACAGCCGTGCTTGCACAGCTAGTCTCCTGAAACCAAGAGCTCATTCAAGAATTAACTGGTCCTGCATGGAAGACATTAGTTCCTTTAATGACCTAACTACCAAGCACAGGCCTGTGAACTAAAGTTCTCTGAAGATTGTGCAGGCTGGCTGATTAGAATTTAATGACTGCGGAGAGGTGGAATGTTGTCGTTCGTTCAAGAGCCAAATTCTGTTGGGTCCTCTAGTCCCCTTAATAGCTGTTTACCACCAACCTCTGTTATCTGAGCTGGCATTTTTGTGACTATTAGATTAAAACTTTGGAATGTATCTACTCAGCAGACCACTGGTGCCCTAAAGCTAACAGTGCTGTACTATAAAACCTGAAAACTACAGGCGCCATCTTAGTCTGTAAGTGACTGTCTTAGTCACTTAGTTCTGTTGCCTTGAAGAGACACACCATGACCACACCACCCTTACAAAAGAACACATTTAATTGAGGCTTGCTTACAGTTTCAGAGGCTTAATCCGTTGTCAGGTCCTCGTCCTGGCAGGGAGCGTGGTGGCACACAGGCAGACATGGTGCTGGAGGAAGAGCTGAGTGGCTCTACTTCTAGATCCGGAGGCAGCAGGAACAGAGAGGCACACTGGGCCTGGTTTGGGCTTTTGAAACCTCAAAGGCTAAGTGACACATTGCTTCCAACAAGGCCACACCCTCTAATCCTCCTCAAGTAATGCCACCCTCTGACGATTAAGCATTCAAATATAGGAGCCTTTGGGGCCCCTTCTTATTCAAACCACCCCACCATCCGCCTGATACCCTTCCTGAGGCCCTTGATAAATGCATGGGTTTATGACTGTGTTGTTTCTATAGGATAGGTAATGTTAACGAGCTCCCGCACCGTAGGGCTGCTCACATTGCTTCAGAATAAACTAACCCCTTAGTCCCGGTTCTCAGACGGCAAGCCCTGTTTACCAATCCTGCCACAATGTCAGTCAGGTTTCAACACATGCCTGACGGTGGTAACCTCGGCTGTCCTGGACTTACTTTGTAGACCAGGCT
The DNA here is from genome assembly GCF_907164565.1 of Psammomys obesus. Taxonomy (NCBI): domain Eukaryota; kingdom Metazoa; phylum Chordata; class Mammalia; order Rodentia; family Muridae; genus Psammomys; species Psammomys obesus. The sequence goes on from NW_026585504.1 coordinate 16,991,537, forward strand.
GTCATTGAACTCACAGTGATCCACCTGCCTCTGCCTCCCTGAGTGCTGGGATTACAGGTGTGTGCCTGTGCCCAGTTTATCGTTTTTTTAAATGAAATTTTTATTTTATTTTTTATTTGTTTGTGGCAGGTAGCGTGTGCACATGAATACAGGTGCCCACAAATCCAGAAGAAGGGGATAGACACCCTCAAGCTAGAGTTACAGATGGTTTTCAGACTGACATGGGTCCTGGAAACTGAGCTTAGACCCTCTGCAAGAGCGGCCTATGTTTTAAACCTCTGAGCCGTCTCGTCAGCCAGACACATCATATTTAAATTATGTAAGGCAAAATGCTTCACAAGCTCGACACCTACTCTTGGCTTCTCACCCAATTTAAGAAACACTTGTAATGTTGAGGCAGGTCTTAGATCACTCAGGCTGGCATTGAACTTGATATGCAGCCTTGAACTCCCATTTCTCAAGCGCCAGTATCACAGGTGTGAGATGCCATGCCAGCATGACACTTTTTTTTTTTTTTTTAAAGAAAATCTGTATGGGTGTCAGACATGGTGGCATATGCCTGTGATTCCAACACTTGGAAGTCTGAGGCCAGGAGCTTGTAAGTTTGAGACAGGACTGGGATAGGATTCTATCTCAAAACACACAGACATACAGACACGCACACACACACACACACACACACATGTACACACACACACATCCTTAAAAACCAACAACAACAAAGGAAGAAGAAAGAAAAGGAAAAGAAGATTTGACAGGATGGCGGGCAGCAGATGGGAGCAGAATGAAGGAGGAGCGTGAGCAGGTGGACAGAATGAAGGAGGAGCGTGAGCAGGTGGAGGGTTAGTTCTAGCACCTAGGCGATTCTCCCTCAGTGGCCCTTATGTACTTAAACACAAAAGAGAGGTGGATACATTGTCAATTGTGATGGGATGTGATGGGATGGGGGCGATTACTCTGATGACAAAAGTATCTTCCTCCTCTTCTTTTTTGGTTATTTGTAGCGGAGACCTGGAATGGAACTTACTCCAGATCAGCCTTGAACTTTTCCTTGATTCTCCTACTGCTGCCTCTTACGGGCTGGGGTTATAGCTGTATGTCACCATACCAGTTTTTGATGATAATGTCTTCTTTGGCACCCTTTCTTTGTCTTTTTCTTTTCTTTTCTTTCCTTTTCTTTTCTTTCTTTCTTTCTTTCTTTCTTTCTTTCTTTCTTTCTTTCTTTCTTTCTTTCTTTCCTTTCTTCCTTCCCTCCCTGCTTCCTTCCTTCCTTCCTTCCTTCCTTCCTTCCTTCCTTCCTTCCTTCCTT